>NC_056744.1:1452223000-1452523000 GCF_019279795.1 Protopterus annectens | reverse complement strand
ACTCCAAGTAGCAGCTTCCAGAATTCCTTGGTTGGCACTCCCCTGAGAAAGGCTGCTGATGTAGCTGTTGCCCTAGTAGAATGGGACCTAATGTTAGCAGGTACTGGTTTCCCATGATGTGTGTAGCAGAAATGTATGCAATGTCCTATCCATTTAGAAATGGTCTGTTTTGAGATAGCTTTTCCTTGTGATCCTGTAGCATAGGCTACAAAGAGCTGGTCAGTTTTTCTGAAAGCCTTAGTTTTGTCCAAATAGTAACGTAATTGCCTGTGAATGTCCAAAGAGTGTAGGAGTCTTTCTCCTTTGTTCTGGGGATTTGGGAAGAAGGTGGGCAAGTGAATGGTTTGGTTTAGGGCCACACTGGCATAAAGGAAGGATTAGTTCGTAGAGAAACTCTGTCTTGATGGAAAATGAGGAAAGGTTCCACTGCCATTAATGCCTTTAGCTCTGAGACTCTTCTAGCTGAGGTTATTGCTAGAAGTAGGGCAGTTTTCCATGAAAGAAATTTTAAATCAGTTGAGAAGGCCGGTTCAAAGGGCGGCAGTGTAAGCTTTTCCAGGACAAAGTTGAGATCCCAAGTAGGTGTTGGAGCTCTCCTTGGCGGTCTTAAGTTCTTAGCCCCTCTGAGGTACTGTCTTAGGAGTGGATGTGAAAATAAAGGAGGATCCGTGCTGAAATTGCTGAGGCGTGGATCTTAATAGATGAAAAGGAAAGTCTTTTGTGTAACATCTCAGTTAAATATTGTAGAATCTGAGGAATGTTCGGCTCCAGGGGATTTAGGCCTTTTCCATTTGTCTGAATAGGTTTTCCTGGTGCTGAGCCTCCTGGCCTCCAGAATGACATCCATAACAGCTTTGGATAAAGGTGTTGGCTGGTTGTTTAGGTAATTTGCCATGCAGCCAGGTTTAAAGTCTTGAGCTGGCTGTGTAGAATCAGATTGTCTCACTGGGTGAGCAGGTGAGGAATTTGTGGCAAAATCCATGGTGGGCCCTGGGCCATGTTCCTTAAAATTGGATACCAATGTTGGTGTGGCCAGTCTGGTGCAACAAGAATCATTTGTGGCCTCTCTAATCTGACTTTCAGCAGTACCTTTGCTAGAAGAGGCAGTGGAGGGAAGGCATATACTGTTAATGTTTTCCAAGTGAATGAGAGGGCGTCCACTTTCCAAGCTAATGGATGGAAGGTCCTTGTGCAAAATTTTTGAACTTGGTGGTTGTGGGGGCTTGCAAACAGATCTATGTCTGGGCGTCCCCATTTTTGAGCTATCATTGCAAATACTTGTGGATGTAGTTTCCATTCGTGTGGATCCATGATATTTCTGCTTAGGTCGTCTGCCAATGTGTTTTTCTTTCCTGGCAGGAATTGTGCTTGTAATTGAACCTGGTAAGACAGTGCAGTGTTCCACAAGGCCATTGCTTGGCTGCATAGAGGGTAGGAATGTGTGCCCCCTTGCTTGTTTATGTACCACATAACTGTGGTGTTGTCTGTCTTTATTAGTAGTTGTCCTGGGTGTAGAAGGTCCTTGAAAGCTGTTCGGGCATTCTGCACTGCTAGCATTTCTTTTTGATTGATGTGCAGGTGTCTCTGATCTGTAGCCCATTTGCCCTGAATGCACTGTCCTGCCATGTGTGCTCCCCAGGCATAGTCCGATGCATCTGTTGTCATAGTTTGCCTGGCTGTGGGTAAGGTGAAAGGCTGACCCTTGTTGAGGTGACATGCCTGTGCCCACCATAGAAACTCCTGTTGAAGGCAGGGAATGAGTGGAACCATTGTTTCCAAGCTGTGGCTGTGCTGAGTCCATACACTTTTCAGGTACCATTGTAATTTCCTCATATGCAGTTTTGCAAATGGTATTATTAGTATGCAAGATGCCATGAATCCCAAGGCCTGCAGAATTTTTCTTGCAGGGAGTTGGGTCTTTATTGCCATTATTTTGAAATATTGAAACAGCTGCCGTTGTTTGTCTGGCGTGAGATAAGCCATCTGGGCCGTTGTATTCAAGCTGGCACCCAGGAATATTATATTTTGTGAGGGCACTAATTTTGATTTCTTTTTGTTTACTGTGTACCCTAGGCAACTTAGAAGGTGTTTGACAAATGCCAGATGCTGTAAAAGAATGTCCTTGCTTTCTGCTTGAATAAGACAGTCGTCCAGGTATGGGTATATTTGAATTCCTCTTTGTCTGCAGTATGCAATTACTGGTGGCAGGCATTTTGTGAAGACCCTGGGCGCAGTAGATAAGCCAAAGGGCAGTGCAGAGAATTGATAATGCGTTGAACCTGCAATGAAGCGGAGGTATCTTCTGCAATTTTGTCTGATAGGGACATGCAGGTATGCCTCCTTGAGGTCCAAAGTGACTAGCCAAGCATTCTTGCCCAGCATGGGAAGAAGCTGCTGTAGTGTTAGCATCTTGAATTTTGGTACTTGCAGATAGGTGTTCAGAATTGAAAGATCCAGAATGGGTCTCCATGCTTTGTCCTTTCTTGGAACTAGGAAGAGTCTTGAGTAAAATCCTTGTCCTTGCTCCTGTGTAGGTACCTGTTGAATGGCTTTCATGTTCATGAGAGTTGTAATTTGTTTTTGCGCCTCTGCCCATTGATTTGGTGGCAGGTTTGGCATTCCTTTGATCCTTGGTAAGGTATGAAAGTGGAATCTGTATCCTTGAGAGACAATGTTTAGAACCCATTTGTCTTTTGTGATGATGTGCCAGTTGTCTGCAAAAAATGCTAGTTTTCCTCCCAAGGGTGTTGCCAGGAGAGATTTGCTTGGTAGTTTGAGGATAGAGTCATTGTGTCTGCCTTCTGCTAGGTTGGGGACTGTCTTCTCCTCCTTTCTGGGTAGCAGAACCCCATTGGCGAGGTTTGTAAGGGCCCTTTGACTGACCTCTGCCCCTTGGGCGTCTGTATTTGCCCCTCTGTGATCTGTCTGAAGCTGGAAAGGACCAATCTTTTGTTGGCCAATTTCTGCTGAAGCGAGGGGGTTGTACCTGCAAGAAATCCTTGACCGTTTGCATAGATTTAGATTTATCCTCCATTTTCTTTAAGACCTCTTCTGCTTTGACACCAAATAATACATCCTGTTGTAAAGGTGCATCTAATAATTTTGTTTTAACATGACCAGGGAGGGTTTGCTCTTTTAACCAAGCATTTCTACAAATGACAGAGCCAGTAACAGCTGCTCTACAGGAAGCTTCCAGTGAATCAAATCCACATTGTAAAGTATGCTTGCCGACCTGTTCAGCTGCATGCAACAGATCCTGCATTTCCTTGAATTCAGGCTGTTCTGAATGTGTGCTCATTTTTTGTTTTAACTGAGACATCAGGAATTGTTGATATTTCAACATGTGAAACTGGCAATTTAATGCTCACATAGCCAGAGTTGCAGAGGTGTATATTTTCTTTCCCCCTCTATCTAGGGCTCTGGAATCTCTTTCAGAGGGCACAGGATTTTTAGCCATAGAAGCTTTTGCTCCCTTAGGACCCTGGGAAATGGTTTCTGGGTCAGCTATAGGGCTTTTATAAAGGAATTTGTGTGAGTCAGGTACTCTGTAGTATCCGTCTGGTTTGGCTGGAGCAGGAGGTAGAGAGTCTGGATTTAAACTAGACTCCAAGTAGACATCATCCACAATATCTAAAACAGGAGGGATAGCAAGAGGTCTGTGCTGGGGTAATAAAAGGAACTCTCGGAGCCTTTTCTTAGAATCTGAGTAATCCTGGCCTTCCCAGTGGAAATGTTCCCTCATGGTATGTAATGTTTCCCCAAAGGAGTAGTCTTCAGGGGGAGATGCTGAGGGGAATAGAGTCTTCAGCATCAGAATCCTCATAATGTGGAAAAGTGTAATCCTGTTCCTCAGAAGAATCTGAGGAGAGGGAAACCTGGTCAGAGGATGCGTAATCCTCCTATTGTCTTCGTCTTTTATCAGGAGGGGGATGGGAACCCCTGATAAGGGTAACTAAATCTTCAGCCATCTTAAGCATCTGTTTCTTAGGCATGGGGCCTTGACCTGTAGACTGATGAACAGTTTTCTTAGGTTTTAAAGGAGTTTTAAGCTTAGCATAAGATTTAATGGTGAGTGTAGTCGGTCTGAAGACACCTTCTGCAACCGAAGGTGTTTCCTCTGCACCGGTGAGTAATTCTGCTCCTGTGTCGGTAGATGGCTGCGTCGGCCTAGTAGACTCCACTTGGGAGTCGGCAGCTGTCTGGGGTTCCAGCTCTGCGGTCATCAGGGGCTGCGTAGGTACCTCACTGAAAACTGGAGAACCGGTGACAGGCCCAGCTGAGGTTTCGGGGTCTGGCTTATTCCTAGGCTGCCTGTCCTTATCCTTGTGTTTTTTATGAATTGCGGTCGTCGGCTGCTCCGACGGCATGATATAATTAAATTTCCTACCAAAGTAATGCCGTGTAAAATCAAAACGGCGTTTGATAGTGCGTTTATTAAACCTAGCGCAAAACCGACAACCTGCGACGTCGTGGTCTGGGCCTAGGCAAGGAATACAATAGGAATGGAAGTCCTTATGAGGCATTTGCTTCCCACAAGAAATGCAACTGTTAACTTTTTCTGACATCGGACTGAGGCAAGAAAATGTTCCCCAATTGGGTACTTAGCTTTATTGAAGACTTCGGACTGAAATTCAAATCGAAAATCTTAGGTATCGGCCGACCGGCACTTGCAAACTGCTTCTGCTTCGGGCACCGCACGGCAAGAAAGACTGAAGAAAATGGCGTTGGATGCCTCTTATTTACCCCTGGCGCACTGACGTCAGGGAGGAAATGACAGCAACCGACGCCGGACCAAGACTTTGGAATTCGGGCCGACTGCGGGACCGCCTGACGGCAGGATAACCCAAGTGTGATGACTGCAGCAGGGTAACATGATGAACATCCAGGACTGCAAAAGTGAATACACTCGAACATCTACATTTATGGTAAGTGTACACAACTGTACTATGTTCTTCGTGTTTCACTGTTGCAGTCATTACATTTGGGTAGATTCCCAAACCTATGGCTGGGAGGAGGAATTTAGATAGCACTAGGACCAGCTATAAGGCCCTGCAAGACTGTAGTGGCAAAGCCAGCTCTGAATTTGGAGAAAATTGGCAAATGATAATGCTTGGTGAAAGTATGTACAGAACTCCAGGTAGCAGCTTCTAGGATGTCTCTGGTAGGGACGCCTCTGAGAAAGGCTGTAGAGGTAGATGCAACCCTGGTGGAGTGAGGTCTGATCCCCTGTAGGACAGGTTTTCCATGTTGCTTATAGCAGAAATGAATGCAATGGTCTATCCATTTAGAAATGATTTGCTTTGAAATAGCCTTCCCTTCTGCCCCTGCAGCGAATGCCACCAGCAGTTGTTCAGATTTTCTTTGAGGTTTAGTTCTGTCCAAGTAGACTCTAAGTTGTCTGTGCACATCTAAGGAATGCAGTATCCATTCCCCTTTGTTCTGTGGATTGGGAAAGAAGGTTGGCAAATGAATGGACTGATTAAGAGCCACACTGGATACCACCTTGGACATGAAGGATGAGTTGGTTCTGAGGGACACCCTGTCCGCATGAAATATGATGAAAGGCTCCAATGCCATAAGGGCCTGTAATTCAGATACCCTTCTTGCTGAAGTGATTGCTAAAAGGAAAGCCATTTTCCAAGAAAGAAATTTTAAGTCTGCAGTAGCAGCTCGCTGGAAAGGAGGTAGAGTGAGGTTTTCCAAAACAAAGTTAAGGTCCCAGGCTGGGGTTGGAGATCTCCTGGGTGGTCTCAAATTTCTGGCCGCTCCGAGGAACTGCTTGAGCAGTGGATGACAGAAGAGGGGAGGTTCTGTGTTATAATGAGCTGAAATGGCTGAGGCATGAATTGTGATGGAGGAAAAAGACAGGCCCTTGTGAAGCATCTCAGTTAAGTATTACAAAATCTGAGGTAAATTGGGTGCTGCTGTGCTCATCCCCTGAGACTGGTTCCAGGCACAGAATCTTTTCAATTTTTCAGCATAAGATTTTCTAGTACTAGGCCTCCTTGCCTCTAAAATGATATCCATCACAGGTGTACAGAGGGATGGTAAAGGAGAGATTAGGTAATTAGCCAGGCTGCTAGGTTCAGTGTTAGAAGCTGAGGGTGCAGAATCTGGTTCTCCTGTTGAGACAACAGGGATAGTGTCTGAGGAAGGTGCCATGGGGATAACAGTGACACACTGCGCAGGAGGGGGTACCAGTGTTGGCGTGGCCAGTCTGGGGCAATCAAAATCATCCTTGGCTTGTCCTGTTTGATTTTTAGTAGTACTTTGGAGAGCAGAGGCAGAGGGGGGAAGGCATAGACTGATAGTTTTTTTCCAGCTGAAGGACAGAGCATCCACTTTCCAGGCTTGTTTGTGGGGAGTCTTTGTGCACAATTTGTCCAATTGCTAGTTCTGGGGAGAGGCAAACAGGTCTATATCTGGGCTCCCATATTTGCTTGTCAACATGTTGAAAATCCTTGGTTCCAGTTTCCACTTGTGTGGGTCCATGAGGTTTCTGCTTAGTCCGTTTGCCAGTGCATTTAATTTTCCTGGCAGGAATTGAGCTTGTAGGTGCACTTGGTAGCTCAAGGCTGTGTTCCACAATGCCATGGCTAGTCAGCAGAGGGGGTAAGAATGTGTACCCCCCTGCTTGTTTATGTACCACATAACAGTGGTGGTGTCAGTCTTTACAATTAGCTGTCCTGGAAGAATGTAGTCCTTGAAGGCTGTCAGCACATTCTGTACAGCTAACATTACTTTTTGATTGATATGCAAGTGCATTTGACTTGGGTTCCATTTGCCCTGAATGCACTTCCCTGCCAGGTGAGCCCCCCATGCATAGTCTGATGCGTCTGTTGTTAGGGTTTGGGTGGCAGGGGGTGGTGTGAAATGTAGTCCCTTGTTTTGGTGGCAGGCCTCTGCCCACCAAAGGAACTCTAGGTGTGGGCAAGGTATGATACGAATCATTGCTTCTAAATCCTGATAATGTTGACACCATAGGCTTTTTAGATACCAATGCAGCTTCCTCATATGCAGTCTTGGATATGGAATTGGAAGAATGCAGGAGGCCATGAATCCCAATTGTAGTTTCCTCATATACAGTCTTGATTATGGAATTAGAAGAATGCAGGAGGCCATGAACCCCAAGGCTTGCAGTATTTGTCTTGCAGATAGGGTTTTTGTGGCCACTTGTTTGAAGTAAGTTGTCAAATGAATGTTTCTCTGGCATGAGGAAAGCCATCTGGGAAGTTGTATTCTAGCTTGCTCCCAGGAATATAATTTGTTGACAAGGTATTAGGTGTGATTTCTTTTCGTTTATGGTGTACCCCAGACAAGTTAGAACCCTTTGTACAAAGGCCAGATGATTCAAAAGTATGTCCTGGCTTTCTGCCTGAAATAGACAATCGTCCAGGTATGGGTATATCTGAATATGTCTTTGCCTGCAAAATGAAATAACTGGAGCTAGGCATTTTGTGAATACCCTGGGCACAGTAGATAAGCCAAAGGGCAGTGCAGAGAACTGATAGTGCGTGTAGCCTGCTTTGAAGCGTAGGTATCTTCTGCAAGATTCCCTCATTGGGATGTGCAGGTATGCTTCTTTTAAATTTAGTGTTGCCAAACAGGCATCTTTGCCTAGCATAGGAAGCAACTGGTGAAGAGTCAGCATCTTGAATTCTGGAATCTCCAAAAAGGTGTTTTCAGTAGACAGGTCCAGGATAGGATGCCATGAATGGTCTTTTCTGGGTACCAGGAAAAGTCGAGTAGAAACCTTGTCCCTTTTCCTCTTCTGGTACCAACTGAATAGCCCCCATGCTTAAAAGAGAAAGTACTTGTTTTTGGGCCTCTGCCCACTGATTTGGGGGTAGGTCTGGCCACCCGCTTGGTGTTGGCAAAGTGTGGAAGTGAAATCTGTATCCCTGGTACACTATATTTAAAACCCATTTGTCCTGGGGGTAATGAGTTCCCAGTTCTTTGCATGAAGAGCAATCTTTCACCCAAAGAGGCAGTCAGTTGATAAGTGCTGGGAAATTTTAAAAGGAAGTCACTGAGACAGTTTACCATGGGGGGAGTCTTATTACTCCCAGATTTGGAAGTGGAGGCCCCCCACTGCTTAGTCCTGTGCGTACCCTGGGACTGCAGCCTGGGAGCTCTGCTGGATATGGGTTTGGACTGAAGGTCTGGAAGAGGCAGGAATGGACCAATTCTTGGAAGGCCAATGCCTACTAAATCTTGGAGGTTGTACTTGTAAAAAATCTTTAACAGTTTGCATAGATTTAGCTTTTTCTTTCATCTTTTTAAGAACTTCTTCTGCCTTGTTGCCAAACAGGCGGTCCTGGTTTAGGGGAGCATCCAGTAATTTTGCTTTAACATGATCTGGTAGGGAACTGCTCCTTAAGCCAAGCATGCCTTCTAAGTACAGACCCAGTTACAGCAGCCCTGCAAGATGCCTCTAGAGAGTCAAAACCACATTGTAAATTATGTTTTCCAAACTGTTAATCTGAATGCAATAAATCCTGTAAATCCTTATTCTCAGCACAATCAGGACAAAACATCCTTTTCTGTTTAAGCAATCCAATAATAGGCTGCTGATACTTCAACAGCTGCCTGTCAGGTGCCAGGATCCGCCACATAACGCATGCACTCAGGTCACTCCACAGCAAGTACAAATATGACTCTGTCATTGTCCATATTGGTGTGAATAACCTGAGACGTACCTCCCTGGACTACATGAAAAGAGACATGGAGGAGCTCTCCGATCTTGTAGCCCAGGCCAGTATGACCCTAGCCCTGAGTAGCATTCTGCCATCACCCAGAATGACACCACAGTACAAGGACAAAATGATTGACTTTAACAATTGGCTAAGCTTCTGGTGTCATTCTGAGGGAATCCAGTATCTGTCTGTCTGGGATGACACGATTGACAGACCACGCTGCTTTGCAGAGATGGCCTGCACCTGTCGCCCTTGGGATTCCTGATACTGGCAAAGGCTCTTGCCACCCATATAGTGCCTTTTTTAGGCATGGTTCAAATGACAACTTCACCACTGTAACAGGTACAAGCATGCAAAATCTGAGGGTAATGCTACTCAATGCTAAAAGTCTAAACCTCAAAATGCACTCACGAGAGGCACTCCTTAAAATGGAGAACATTGACATCTGTGCAGTGGCAGAGACCTGGTTCAAAGCTCCAGAGAGCACCCCTGCATTACCAGGCTATAAATCATACCACACCTTTCGGCCACCATACCCGGACCGAAACACGAAAGGTGGAGGAGTGTCCATATTCATTAAGGATATCCACACCTCCAAGCTAGTGGCTCAGCATAATGCATCCGAGATTATCCAAGTTCAACTAACTCTGGGCAAAACCACAATCCATATTGTAGCTTGCTACAGACCCCCCACCATGCCACAGGATTCCCACTCCTCTTCTTGATACACTGGAAAATATTAAGGTACAACCCAACACTCTAATAATGGGTGATTTCAACTACCCCACCATTAACTGGGAAAATTACTCATGTACCAACTCTTTTGCTCAACGTTTTCTGGAAATCATCAATTCCAGTGCCTTGGATCAACTTATCCACACCCCCACCAGGGGCAGCAATATCCTAGACCTGGTCATCACCAACATAGGTGACTGGTGTGCCACACCAGAAGTCAGCTCCTCGTTGGTCAGATCCGACCACAAGCTAATCACCCTAGACATCCACATCCCGCTCCCACCCCCCATTAGGAAAATAACCGTAAAACATATCTCCAAAGCCAACTTCACGCTTCTTAAGACATTAGGGAGAGCATGATCCATGCACTCGTGTAAGTGCTTACAAAGTGCATTTGTGTAGGATTCGGCAGTCATACCTCTATTTTCCGTCTGCATGGGTGTCATGAAGTTTGCCACTTCTGTCTTAAGAAGTGTGAAGTTGGCTGTGGAGAAGTTTTTTACTACGGTTTCCCTAATTGGGGGTGGGGGTGGGATGTGGATGTCTAGGCTGATTAGCTTGTGGTCAGATCTGACCAACGAGGAATTGACCTCTGGTGTGGAACACCGGTTTCCCATGTTGGGGATCTACATCATCTACAATGTCTAACACAGGCGGAATAGCTAGAGGCCTGTGCTAAGGTAGTAAGAGAAAATCCCTGAGCCTCTTTTAAGATTCTGAAAAATCTTGGCTCTCCCAGTGGAAATGCTCCCTCATGGTATGCAAGGTTTCCTCAAAGGAATAGTCCTTTGGAGGAGATGCTGAAGGTATAGATTCTTCAGCATCAGAATCCTCATAGGGGGAAAGAGAATATTCCTGATCAGAAGAGGAATCAGGAGAAATAGAAACCTGGTCTGAAGATTCATAGTCACTGTCTTGCCTAGGCCTCTTATCAGGAGGGGGATGGGAACCCCTGATCAAGGTAATCAAGTCTTCGACCATTTTGAGCATCTGTTTTTTGGGCATAGAGGCCTGTCCACGTGGCTCTTAAGTTTGTTTCCTTGCTTTAGAAGGTGCTTTAGTCTTTGCCTTTGATACTGAAGTTGTTGTAATGTAAAGATATTTAGGTCTGAATACATCCTCAGAAGCCAGTGCCTGCTCAGTGGCTCCGAACCCATCTGAGGGATTAGCGTCCGAGGCACCAATACCTTGAGTATCCAGCAGCATGGCCGACTCCACGTGGGAGTCGGTAGCGGCCTGCGACTCTAAAGTAGCAGGCGTCAGGGACTGCGAAGGCGCCTCACTGAGAACCAGCGACTGGCTTAGGAGAAGCTTCGTTGTCGGTTTTGGGACTCGGTTGTTTTTCTTTTTCTTTGCGTTTTTTGTAAACTCCGGTAGTCAGATGGCAATCCGACGACATTTCAGGATAATTAAACCGGAGTCCAAAAAAGTTTAAAGCAAAATCATACCGACGCTTAATAGTGCATTGGTTAAATCTAGCACAAAACCGACAACCAGTAATGCTGTGATCAGGGCCTAGGCAAGGAATACAATAAGAATGAAAATACTTATGAGGTATTTGCCTTCCACATGAAATACAATTATTAACTTTTTCTGACATTGGTCTGGAGCAAGAAAAAAGTTTCCCCAATGGGGTACTTAGCTTTACTGAAGACTTTGGATCTGAAACTCAAACACGAAAATCTCAGGAGTCGGCTGACCGCCACTTGCGAACTGCTTCAGCTTGGGGCACCGCGCGGCAAGTAAGTGCAAAGAAAATGGCGTTGGCTGCTTCTTTCATACCCCCGACAACCTGACGTCAGGGAAGGGGTGACAGCAGCCGACGCAGGACCCAAGACTTTGGAATTCAGGCCGGCTGAGGGCAACCTGCCAGCAGGATTACCCAAATGTAATGACTGCAACAGTGAAACACGAAGAACATCAGCATGTGACATACATAGTTAAGCTATTAAGGAGTGTCTGCAGAAATGTATGAAAAATGTGGAATGTTTTTCTTTTACTTAAATGTAAAAGTGGAAGATAATACTGCCATATTGGGATGATGTATGCTGGCAGTGAAAACATTACATTAAAACATGGTAGGTAACATGAAGCCATTCTGAGAGACATTTTTTTTAAAGTAAGCTGTTATAACTGTTAGCTACATGTTCAATAATAAATTAATTTCATAACAGCTGTGTGACCAGCTGGTGAACAAATGGTGCCATCTGATGCAAAACATTAAGACATAGAATGCTGTCACTGATAACTGCCATCTAACACAATTACTGTACAGTAATACTGTTTAAAATATTGTGAAAATATTGTGAAAACATTATATGCTTAATTTGCACAGATAAGCCAATAGCATAAAATTAACAGTATGCTACTTCCTGTCATTGTATGTCACCAGAAAGCTTTCAAACAGATGAATAATTCCCCACTGATACCATGGATTTCTTTTGCACACTTAAATAGTCCATTGTTTATCTGTAACAAAAGTCGGTACTTCCGTATTATAGCAACCAGATTTGTAACCTCCTGTGATTCATAATGTTTCTGTGAAAAGACTTTATGTGTAAGTAAACTGGGTGTGCAAACTCCTAATTACCGGTTTTTCTCAATGGTTGTGAAAGACAAACAGGAATAAGCAAGGTAAGCAGGAGTTTGTCAACCAACTGAAAACAGACATTTTGCATCAATCGCGTGTTGTAAAACACACACCCTTGAATCATGTTGTGTCCTGAAATTGGACAGATGACCCGTGTAAAAGTGAAATTGTGTTTTATTACTTCTTTCTTGTACTTTTTAATTCAGATTCCTACATCAACCCTTGAGAAACAGTTGCTCAGAAACACTTGCACTGATTAACTACTGTAATATAGTACTTTTCTGACACCTGGTAGAATGGAATAATGGACGTTGAACCAAAGGTTCCCTATTAGAAGACCGAAGATGCATTCCTTCGAATGCGTCTTGGTTGAACTCAAAAGCCTGAAACGGCAAAATATCGAAGAGGCTTTTAAGCAAATTCTTTCCCTGGGAAATAATTCTCTTGGCCGCTTCGATACTTTGCCATTTTCAGCACTGTAGTGCGGTCTCGGAGTTGGTATATTTAAAAAGGGGTGTGTGGGGGGCATAGCCCCCCCACATCGGGGGATGTGGGGGACAAAGCCCCCCACTTAATGTAATGTTTAAAGTATTTTTTTTTTTTGTTGGAACAACGATTTTTTTTTCCCTAGGAAAAGAATCGCTGTTCTGACAGTTCGAAATTGTAAGCTTTCGCTTACATAGGGTCAATTAATCACCGTTCGCTTTTTTAAGCGTTTGGTGATCTAATATAGACCCGAACCAAAGTATCAGTTTGCTGCACTTCTCATCGGTGTGCTGTGCCTCCAAGTGTCTGATCCATGTTGGTGTAACAGCAGGGAAATCCTTCTGCATGGAGACAAAATGTGCCTAAAAGTGACATTAAGGCAAACGTTCACATAACTTCGTAAATTGATATGCAGGTGCTTCTGATCCTTTGTCCAAAGGCCCTGCAGACAGTTGCCCTGAAAATGGGCTCCCCATGCATAATCTGAAGCGTCCGTGGTTAGTATCTGACTGGCTGGAGGCAGACTGAAGGATTTTCCTTTGTTTAGAGTACATGCCTTGGACCACCAAAGGAATTCCTTTTGAAGACAAGGCAGGACAGTGATCTGTATTGTCTAAACTGTGGCAATGCTGAGACCATACACTTTTTAGGTACCACTGTATTTTCCTCATATGTAGTCTTGCATATATGGTACGAGAAGGATGCAGGAGGCCATGTAACCCAAAGCCTGCAGGAATTTCCTTGCAGATAGCCGAGTTAATGTTGCCAAGGTTTTGAAAGTTGAAGCCAGCTGTAATTGTTTTTCGTATGTCAGAAATGCCATCTGGGTTGTTGTGTTTAGAAGAGCACCCAGAAAAGTTATCTGTTGTGAGGGTGTCAAATTTGACTTTTTTATGTTTACAGTGAATCCCAGGAACTTGAGTAGATTCTGAACAAATTCTAGATGCTGGAGTAAGACATCCTTGCTGTCTGCCTGAATAAGACAGTCGTCCAGATAAGGGTAAATTTGAATTCCCTTGAGTCTGCAATAAGCTACTACTGGAGCCAGGCATTTGGTGAAGACCCTGGGCGCAGTGGACAATCCAAAGGGCAGCGCAGAGAATTGATAGTGCCTCGATCCGGCCTTGAACCTGAGGTATTTTCTGCATTCCTGCCTGAAGGGAATGTGTAAATATGCCTCCTTTAAATCCAAAGTTACCATCCATGCATTTTTGGTCAGCATTGGAAGTAGCTGCTGTAGAGTAAGCATCTTGAATTTTGCTATCTCGAGAAAAGTGTTAAAGACTGACAGATCCAGAATGGGTCTCCATGAATTTTGCTTTCTGGGGACTAGAAAGAGCCTTGAGTAAAAACCTTGTCCCATCTCTGAAAGTGGAACCAGTTCTATGGCTTTCATAGCCAAGAGAGCTTCCACCTGGTTTAAGGCCTCTAACCACTGATGCTTTGGAAGAACCAGCCATCCGCTTGGTCTTGGTAGGGTATGAAAATGGAATTTGTAACCTCTTGAAACCACATCCAGAACCCACTTGTCTTGGGTTATATGAGTCCAATTTAGGTGAAAAAGAGAAAGTTTTCCTCCGAGAGGGGCTTCCAGGCAAGAAGTTCCTGCAGCCCAACAAAGGGAGTCATTGAGCCTGTTTTCTATGAGCTTGCAACCTGTCCTCTCCTCCCCTAGGGGTGGAAGCAGTCCACTGTCTTGGTCTATAAGAGGCTTGCGTTTGAGGCCTACCTCGGGAGCGTCTGTATCTACCCCTCTGAGACCTGTCTGAATTGGGAAAGGACCAATTTTTTGTAGGCCAATTCCTACTAAATCTGGGTGGCTGTACTTGTAAGAAATCTTTAACTGTTTGCATGGATTTTGCCTTGTCCTCCATCTTCTTTATCACCTCTTCAGCCTTAGGTCCAAACAAAACATTATGCTGAACAGGAGCATCCAATAACTTAGCTTTTACTTGATCTGGCAAGTTTTGTTCCTTTAACCAAGCATGCCTTCTAATGACTGTGCCAGAGGCAGCAGCCCTACAAGAAGCCTCCAAGGCATCAAATCCACAGTGTAAACCATGCTTCCCAACTTGTTCAGTGGCATACATTAAGTCATGTAATTCCTTATCATCTGCACAGGCGGAAATGGAAGTTAGCTTTTGTTTCAAAACAGACAGAAGAAATTGCTGGTAATTCAGCATATGAAATTGACAGTTTAAAGCCCTAATAGATAAAGTAGCAGAAGTATACACTTTTTTGCCCCATCTTTCTAAAGATCTGGAATCCTTCTCAGTGGGAATGAGGTTTTTAGCAGTAGCGGCCTTAACACCCTTAGGACCCTGAGAAATGGTTTCAGGATCAGCAGTAGGATTCTTGTATAAAAACTGGTGGGAATCAGGAACCCTATATCTGTCTGCCTTAACAGGAGCTGGAGGAAAAGAGTCAGGAGTTAAGTTAGCCTCCGAAAAAGCATCATCCACAATATCCAAAATAGGAGGGATAGCCAGGGGTCTATGTTGGGGAAGAAGAAGAAAATCCCTAAGTCTTTTCTTAGATTCCGAGTACTCCTGTCCTTCCAAGTGAAAATGTTCCCTCATTTCATGTAAAGTTTCCCCAAAAGAGAAATCCTCAGGGGGAGAAGCTGAAGGAATGGATTCCTCAGCATCAGAATCCTCATAAGGAGGGAAAGAATATTCCTGGTCAGAAGAAGAAACTGAAGAAACAGAAGACTGATCAGAGGAGTCATAATACACTTCCTGCCTTGGCCTTTTATCTGGAGGGGGATGTGAACCCCTAATCATAGTAAGCAAGTCCTCCGCCATCTTAAGTAACTGTTTCTGAGACTTGGTTGCCGGATCAGAAGAGGCCTGGGATGTAGTCTTTGATTTGGAAGGAGTCTTTGCCTTTGTCTTTGGCTTTGCCTTTATTAGAAGCTGAGTAGGCCTGAAAACCCCTTCGGAAGCCAGTACCTGCACAGCGGCTCCGGACCCATCCGAAGGAGCATTGTCCGAAGGTCCTGCAACAGAAATATTCAAAGGCCTAGTTGGCTCCTCGTGGGAGTCCGTTTCGGCCATCGGTTCTGAAATGGCCGATGACAGGGGCTGCAAAAGCGCCTCACTGACGACGGCCGAACCTGAAGCTGGCTCTGCTTGTACAGTATCGTCCGATTTGGACCTCAGAGGCCTGTCTTTAACCTTGCGTCGTTTGTGAACTCCGGTAGCCGGAACAGAGTCCGACGACATTTTGTAATTAAAACGCCTACCGAAGTAATGAAATGCAAAATCGTACCTTCGTTTAATCGTACGTTGATTGAATCTAGCACAAAACCGACAACTAGCTACGTCGTGGTCGGGGCCTAAGCAAGGAATACAGTAAGAATGAAAATCCTTATGAGGTATTTGCTTCCCACATGAAATACAATTATTAACTTTTTCTGACATCGGACTGGAGCAAGAAAAAAAGTTTCCCCAACGGGGTACTTAGCTTTGAGTAGGAGAAGAAAGTCTTCGGACTGAAGTACGTTAAGAAAAAATTGTCAGGAGTCAGCCGACCGGCAAATGCGAACTGCTATCACCACACGGCAACAAAAGACTGGAGAACATGGTGTCTGCTGTCAGCTTTGTGCTCCTGACGCTCTGACGTCAGGCAGCATGGCTGAGCAGCCGACACCGGACCCAGACTTTGGGATTCTGGCCAACCGAGGACTGCCTGCCGGCAGGGGAGAACCCTACAGTCATGACTGCAACAGTGAAACACATGAACATCTAATCTACCATCTCATCCAAGCAGACACTAATAGATCCCCTCAGAATAACGTTAACTACTTAGTCAACTAAGGCTAATTCTTTTGTCCTGGCATTGAGACATCACTCTTGATGAAGGCAAGGTACTCTTCAAAACCAGTGTCTTTCCTGCCTCTACTCATGCTTATGTATGGTAAAGTCTGTCACAACTCTCTGGCAAGTCCTTCTGGGTGCAGCACCTCAGGTAATTCACTCCCACATGGGCCATTACTCATATCTGTACAGTTTAACGGATCTTAAGGGTCTTTTGACATCATGGATCCTGGCACTGCAGAACCAGCTTACAGTCTCCTTGTTCTTGTCCAGTCTGCCTTACACAAGGCACAGCAACCCTTCAAAAATTCTCAAGCTATTATCTATCCTACAGAAGACATGGAATGGCTAAGCAAAGAGTCAAGCTACGAATGGTGATGGAAGCAGGTAGTGCATCTGACAGTAACAGCAGCATTTACTGACAATAAAAAAGTTCTTACAAAGCTCTAAGGGAGCAACAGCATTAATGATGGTCCTGCTTTCTTAATTAATACTTCAGCACTGCACAAGTCTACAGGTTTCATGCCCTCTCTTTTTTCCTTTAAAATGTAACAATGGTAATTTCCAGCAATGATTTCAAGACATGGAGTTTGCGAACAGCAAAAAAAAAAAAAAAATATATATATATATATATATATACCATGAGCAGGGAATGCATTCTGCAAACACACATGCAGACATTTTTAGTTGGCTGCATTAAGAAGGAATACCTAAGTGGAAAGCTCTATTTGAGTCCTGTTAAAGCAAGACAGATGCCTTCCCAGTTTCAGCACAGTAGATAGGTGGAGCTACAATACAAAGTCACAAGCTTTTGTTGATTCTTTTTTAATAATTCTCACTTGTTACTACCTTACAAAGAATGTATTCTCAATGATGACTTACCTTAACAGCCCAGGGGATGTCACGAGGTAAGGTTCCACTAAAATGGAGGGGACTACTTGTGTCATGCTGTGGAGAATTAAGGCAAAACAAAGAATTAAAAGCAGTACAGACCAGTGGGCTTGCATATCTATGCACATAACATACATTGATAAATGCACTCACATATGGACATGTGTATGGATATGAATACCCACTCAATACAGGAACTCACGTGCATGCATGCATACTTTAAACACACAGAAACAATCATAACATGCAAACAGATACATATCATTAAAATGCTCTACAGAAAAATAATGTTATCAAGCACACTGTAAACTATACATGACGTGCACAGCTTTCCCCTCCAATAAAAACTTCAAAATATTTCACATTTCGCACAAGATATACTGTACAAGATTTATAAATATATACTATTAAAAGGTTTAAAAAAAATTAATGTTATCAAGCACGATATGCAAAGCTTTTCCGAGTTCACTCTGGTAAAAAATATATTTCATACAGAAAGACACATCGTACAAAATTTAACCTTAACCTGTAAATACAGAAAAATATTGATTTAGTTAATGACTCTCTCTACTTACGATAAAAGCAAGATAAATTACTTATTAAAAGTCAACATGCAGTTTGCATTGGGTGAGATAGGGGGATGATGCCATGACTATGGCTCAGGAGGCCTGAGTTTGAAAAGCAGCCTAGGCACCTAACGACACAAGCATGGCAGAAAAGTGTGCTTATCATGGGGAGGAGGGAGTTGTCAGGGCACCTCTTTCTTTGAGCTCTGACAGAGACCAGAGTTCAGATGGAACATCAGAGTAGGCAAGGCAGGAACAGTAGCAAGGAAGCAACAAGATGGACAACAACTTCCTAACCCCCATTGCAAACAGCTCCTTCTCAATTCATACTTAATTCTAGCCACAGAACACTAACTCCTCCAGTATTCATATTTACCTCCCTCCCTTCTTTTCCCACTTAGCTTACTCCCCTTTCTCAGATTTCACTTTATTCTAACTCCTCTCTTATTTATAAATTTAAAAAAAATCTCCAATTTTCCGTCTTTTACCCATAGCCACCCCCCCCCCCTTTTTTTTTTCTCTTGCTGGACAGTTAACCTTTTTCTATCAACTTCCCCTCTGCTTCTGATTACTGATGTACATGCTGTTGCCTGTAAGAACTAGGGCTTGATATACAGTACGTTCTGTACTCTTATCTTAAACTCTGAATTAATTGTCATTATTTGCCCACTAAATGGGGAATTCCTTATGTACTGGAGATATATGAATGGCTAACATACTGTTTTATTACTTTTTTTGTAAATTACACATTTTAAACTCTCATGCTACAAATTGGAATCCAAGCATTATAATGCATGTTTATATAACCTCGTGTATACTGTACTGTTTGTAAAGATTATTATGGTGTATTTAATACTTAGTGGAGCTTTTCTCCCTGGGCCTCTGCTGAAAAAGGGCACAAGCTCAGTCAGACATTCCCAGTCAAAAAATGTGATATAAATAAGAAATAAATACTTTATTACTGGTCTGTTTGTTAATCAGGTGGGTTGAGCAGAATGTACAAAAGAATCACCTTTCAGCCATGATGCAGGAAGTTGCAACTTAGTCAAATGGCAGTTATGACTTGCCACAACAATAGATATGTAAGATCTTCTGAAAATAAAATCCTATGTAAGGAAGACCCTAGAACTGCCAAGTGCTTGGAGCTCCCCAAAGTAATGCTTTTTCATTACTCTCCCAGTTCCGTCATGTAACCCTGCTCCAGTTATTTGTTGGTGCTTTGTGAAATTACCCTTTCACATACTAGGGTCAGCTATCGTAAGTAAGAGGAAAAGTCATGAGAAATAAGCAGTGCTAACCAGAACCCACTGTATGACGATGGGAATATCACTGAACAACCCAATTACTCTGGGCCCTGGTGTGGAGATGGGTAGGGTGAGAAAATGTTACCCAAGACTGACACGCTTCTTACACACCTAACGTTACGAGAAGTGATAATTTTCATATCTGACAAAAAGTGGTCCACCTTCAATAACCCATAGGACATAAAACTTAACTACCCTTCAGGGCAATCCTAGACAACACACATTCCTTTTAATACAGCAGCCCCAAATAAGGAACAGGTTGTTGCTGGTAGTGTCTGAAGTATTTCTGAGGAAAGTAGCTGAGGTGGTCACAGTTCTTGCAGGCAGGTTTTAGACATGGTCAGCAGAGATGCAATAGAATCTGATTATGTCTGAGATCCACCTGAAATGAGTGATTTTACATACTTCCAAGTCATTTATTTGATGAGGAAAAAAATTAACACCTAATTAGGCTTCTGAAAGACTTTAGTTTTGTTGCTGTAAAACCTGAGTCTTCTACTAAAGTCAAAAATAGTGCAAAATATTTTCTCCCTTGTTCTGGAAACTAGAAAACAGTACATTAGACATAAGGTTGGATTAGATGAAAGAGTTAACATGTCTCTGTGAAAGCTTAAGTAAGGATGTTTAACTGAAACACTGCACAACTCGGGTATTATTCAAGCTGATGTTACAGCTTCTAAAATATAGTCTTCCATGCAAGTGTTCAAGGTTTGTCATGGACGTTGGTTCAAGGGGTACTTTTGTCAACAATTCAAGTCTGAAAATCAGACTCCCACAGAAGCACCAGATCTTGAACTGGTGGTCTTGAATAAACATTTCATTTGAGAAAGGCCTTTTTTCACTTCAGTAACCAGTGGGGAAAGTTTGATACTGCTTGAAGGAGCACACTTACAGGAGAAAATCAAATACTTTGGTCAAGCAGCACTCCTACATACCTCATTACATGCTATATAAGAGCCTGATTGGGATACACTTTCAGTTTTCCTTGCACATTTTCCTTAAGGAAGGTTTTTGAGAAGCTGCCAATATGTCTCTCGGCTTGTCTGATAACTCTGGGCTGTTGACAACATTCAAAACTGGACACACCAGACGGACAGTTTGAGGGCATTGGTGTTGAGATGAGATCTCTGAGAAGGGGCAGTTATTAAATACCTAAATATCCCCCTTAGTGTTTTATGGGGCTGCAGTATGAGAAACCACACTTGTGACTACGAAACCAAATTTGTGCAGCTTGGCTTTCTACACCACTTTCAAAAAAAAAAAAAACGGGAAAAAGAACAAGCATGTAGTAGACCTTCAAGCCACTCATCACTTAGAGCACTTCCCGATGTGCTTTTGGGACTAAGAATAAGACAGTAGTAGTTCCAGCACTTCACTACATCCGAGTGACGTCTCCAGGCATTTCTGCAGTTACCTCCTACTGCTCCTCTAGGCGTCAAATATTACTTGTTCATACTTGCATTAATAATTCCAAAACCATGCTACATACAAGTTATCAGACTATTTTATCTTGAAGCATACATGATGGCAAACACAATTGTACTGATATTTGACCTCTGTCAATGAGCGTTTGTCAGAATTGTAAGGTGATAACTTCATTTTTAAAGGTTCAGGCCACACCTACTAGGAGTTAAAGGTACACACTCAAAAGACATGAACTGGAGGGAATGAAGTTAATGATAAAGATGTGGTACAGTGTATTAGCTGATATCATCTGGCAAATATTCAGGTTCACCAATGTCTGGTTCACAGACCATTTGGGGGGAAAAGGGATCATATTCAGCCTGTAGAGCAACACACAGGATTCCCTAGAATGTGTACAACTATCAAAAATGGTTCATGTTCTAAATACACAGTCCGAAACCTTGATGGCCTCTCTGCACAGAGAAAGCGAAAAAGTTCCCCTGCTGTTTGCTGATGTACTACACCACTGCCAATTTGTTCATGTAAATGGCTAGAAGACCCTTAGCTAGTCTGGTTCTTTTGCATAAACAGTTAAATCTTTGATTAAGACCAAAGTAAACAGAGTTCAAAGAGCAACTCAGACTCAGGAACAGCAAAACAAAGGAGGGTGGAAGTGAGTAACTGGCACCGAATAGGGTTGGGGGGCGGGTGTCACCTGATTGATTATCATCGTGCATGATGAGCCTTGCTCAGAACCAAAAAGGCTAGGACAAGGGATGCGGTGATTCCACGCTGGTGACAGTACCCATCACAGTATGTGGATGGAAGGACACACGTGCATGTGGAGTACAAGAATGCCCTATGGTGATGTGGTGATCATGTCACGCACCAGAGGTGGGGTACAGACCTACCTTTGCTGCAGAAATGTCACTGAGAACACAAGCCACCTCCATGCCTGCCAGGATGACTGCCCCTCTCATTGACTCTTGCATCTTTACAGGGGGATAGCCCTACAAGGGAACAAAAAGGTTCAGGAAGCTTTACAGTTAGTACGCACAAACAAAAAAAAGTAACAGAAATGAAAGCTGCAATGTCTGTAGTGCATGGAGCTCTGAGCTGCAAAACAACAGATATGCAGTTAAAGTCTCTTTGGGAAATGGGACCCTTGAGCTATTCTGCCTAGCAAATTATCCACCCCTTCCCCTTAAGAGCAGAAGCATCTACAGTAAGTCTGTCAGAAGGCATGGGTATCTTAAAAAGGTATTCGTTTAGACAGACTTGGTTTGGCGACACCAGTTCAAACTCTGCATGCACTATGCTGCTTATACTGTTGCTACTGAAGCCTGGATAGCAAATGATATGATCTTATATGTGGGTATGCCCAAGAGATTGAAAAGTTTATTAACAGAATGGGTGGCTCAGTTAACAGATCCTGGGAAGGTACAGCCAGGAGACAATCATCTATGCAGGGAAACAGTAGGCTGCTACAACTATCATGAAGTAGGTAAATACCCTGAGTTCTGTGTTAAGACTCAAGGGCAACATCTAAACAAGTCATGTCTGGCTCCCACCCAAATGTGCAGGAATCTCTAAGATTCACAGGCAATCTTGATCTAGAGAGAAGCATCCTGAAGGTCAATGCAGCACATGTAGCGGTCTCCCAAGAAGCAAAAGGGGACTGTCTGCCCCATGACTGTGCAAAACTTTTGCTTTACAAGAAACTGATTCTGGCCACTGAAATCCAGGATGGATCTCAGGTCTTAAGTCTTTCTTGGCACCAAAGAATCTTGAATAATAAGCTTGGCCTCTCTGGTCTGATGGGAACTTCTAGATGGCTCTTTTGTTTAGGGGTATCAAGAACCCTTGTCTTGCCTGTGCCTTTTGACACGATAGTACAGTGAGCAAAAAGCTAGGATGTGTATGGTAGGTGGAAGTAGAGAATTAAATAATTTCTTGATACAATCTCCCTTCCACTTCTAAGTGGTACAGGATCATTTTCTTATATGGAGGGACAACTTCCCCCCAACTGGATCCAGAGTGCAGCAGTCTGGAAATGCTTTGGGGTTGCAGCTGGCTGTTCATAAACTGTTGAAGCCAAATGACAGTCGGTAGCTACTCCTTAATCTGTTGACAATGTTACTGTAGTTAAAGGAGCTTAGCCTCTGTCCCCTTGCTGCTCCCTTATGGTGAGCTTGTTGAAACACTTGCCAGAAACAAATCCAACACTTGCTCCTCTCTGATTTTGTACACATTCTCTGCAAAGGCAAAAAGTACAGTTTTGTAATTACCATAAATGTAGATGTTCGAGTGTTCACCCTGCTGCAGTCATCACACCTGGGTTATCCTGCCGTCAGGCAGTCCTGCAGTTGGCCCGAATTCCAAAGTCTTGGTCCAGCGTCGGCTGCTGTCACTTCTTCCCTGACGTCAGTGCGCCAGGGGTATATAAGAGGCATCCAACACGATTTTCTTCAGTTTTTCTTGCCCCAGATGTCAGGTGCCCCCAATAGGTAGGCAATATATATATATATATATATATATATATATATATATATATATATATATATATATATATATATATCTATATAGCTATATAAAAATAAAACAATACCTTCAGGCACAAGCAAATACACCACAGAGGTTGTATAGGATAGAGTGGTATAGATAAGTTCAGCTAGTTCAGAGGGGATGGAGGGAGGGTAACCTGGACTGCAGCAGGGTGAACACTCAAACAACTACATTTATGGTAGGTACAAAACTGTACTATGTTCATCGTGTTACCCTGCTGCAGTCATCACACTTGGGTTGAATCACAAAGCTAAGGATGGGTGGTGGAGTTAAACAGGGTTAGAAGAAGCTAGAAGGCCCTGCAAAACTGCAGTGGCAAAACCAGCTCTAGTCTTAGAATATAGAGGTAAGTGATAGTGTTTGGTGAAGGTGTGCACTGAACTCCAGGTTGCAGCTTCCAGAATATCCTTGGTTGGCACTCCCCTGAGAAAGGCTGCTTATGTAGCTGTAGCCCTGGTGGAGTGGGACCTAATGTTAGCAGGTACTGGTTTCCCATGATGCGTGTAGCAGAAACGTATGCAATGTCCTATCCATTTAGAAATGGTCTGTTTTGAGATAGCTTTTCCTTGTGATCCTGCAGCATAGGCTACAAAAGAGCTGGTCAGATTTTCTGAAAGCCTCAGTTTTATCCAAGTAGTAACGTAATTGCCTGTGAATGTCCAGAGTGCAGGAGTCTTTCTCCTTTGTTCTGGGGATTTGGGAAAAAGGTGGGCAAATGAATGGTTTGGTTTAGGGCCACACTGGATACCACCTTTGGCATAAAGGAAGGGTTAGTTCATAGAGATACTCTGCCTTGATGAAAAATGAGGAAAGGCTCCACTGCCATTAGTGCCTGCAGCTCTGAGGCTCTTCTAGCTGAGGTTATTGCTAGTAGTAGGGCAGTTTTCCATGAAAGAAATTTTAAATCAGCTGAAAAAGCTGGTTCAAAGGGCGGCAGTGTAAGCTTTTCCAGAACAAAGTTGAGATCCCAAGTAGGTGTTGGTGCTCTCCTGGGCGGTCTTATGTTTTAGCCCCTCTGAGGTACTGTCTTAGGAGTGGTTGTGAGAATAAAGGAGGATCCGTGTTGTAATGAGCTGAAATTGCTGAGGCGTGGATCTTAATAGATGAAAATGAAAGCCCTTTGTGCAACATCTCAGTTAAATATTGTAGAATCTGAGGAATGTTTGGATCAAGGGGATTGTGGCCTTTAGCCTGGTTCCAGGCGCAAAATCTTTTCTATTTGTCTGAATAGGTTTTCCTGGTACTGGGCCTCCTGGCTTCTAGAATGACATCCATAACAACTTTAGATAGAGGTGTTGGCTGGTTGTTTAGGTAATTTGCCATGCAGCCAGGTTTAAAGTCTTGAGCTGGCTGTGTAGAATCTGATTGCCTCGCTGGGTGAGCAGGTGAGGAATTTGTGGTAAAATCCATGGTGGGCCGTGGGCCATATTCCCTAGAATTGGATACCAATGCTGGAGTGGCCAGTCTGGTGCAACGAGTATCATTTGTGGCCTCTCTAATCTGACTTTCAGCAGTACCTTTGCTAGAAGAGGCAGTGGAGGAAAGGCATACACTGTTAATGTTTTCCAACTGAATGAGAGGGCGTCCATTTTCCAAGCTTGTGGATGGAATGTCCTTGTGCAAAATTTTTGAAGTTGGTAGTTTTGGGGGCTGGCTGGCAAACAGATCTATGTCTGGGCGTCCCTATTTCTGAGCTATCATTGCAAATACTTGTGGATCTAGTTTCCACTCGTGTGGATCCATGATGTTTCTGCTTAGGTCGTCTGCCAATGTGTTTTTCTTTCCTGGCAGGAATTGTGCTTGTAATTGAACCTGGTAAGACAGTGCCGTGTTCCACAAGGTTATTGCTTGCCTGCAAAGAGGGTAGGAATGTGTGCCCCTTGCTTGTTCATGTACCACATTACTGTGGTATTGTCCGTCTTTATTATTAGTTGTCCTGGGTGTAAGAGGTCCTTGAAAGCTGTTAGGGCATTCTGTACTGCTAGCATTTCTTTTTGATTGATATGCAGATGCCTTTGATCTGTAGTCCATTTGCCCTGAATGCACTGTCCTGCCATGGCATAGTCCGATGCATCTGTTGTCATAGTTTGCCTGGCTGTGGGTAAGGTGAAAGGCTGACCCTTGCTGAGGTGACATGCCTGTGCCCACCATAGAAACTCCTGTCGAAGGCAGGGAATGAGTGGTATCATTGTTTCCAAGCTGTGGATGTGCTGAGTCCATACGCTTTTTAGGTACCATTGTAATTTCCTCATATGCAGTTTTGCAAATGGTATTAGTAGTATGCAAGATGCCATGAATCCCAAGGCCTGCAGAATTTTTCTTGCATGGAGTTGGGTCTTTGTTGCCATTACTTTGAAATATTGAGTCAGCTGTTGTTGCTTGTCTGGAGTGAGATAAGCCATCTGGGCCGTTGTATTCAAGCTGGCACCCAGGAATATTATGTTTTGTGAGGGCACTAGTTTTGATTTCTTTTCGTTTACTGTGTACCCTAGGCAACTTAGAAGGTGTTTGACAAATGCCAGATGCTTTAAAAGAATGTCCTTGCTTTCTGCTTGAAGAAGGCAGTCGTCCAGGTATGGGTATATTTGAATTCCTATTTGTCTGCAGTATGCAATTACCGGTGCCAGGTATTTTGTGAAGACCCTGGGCGCAGTAGATAAGCCAAAGGGCAGTGCAGAGAATTGATAATGCATTGAACCTGCAATGAAGCAGAGGTATCTTCTGCAATTTTGTCTGATAGGGGCATGCAGGTATGCCTCCTTGAGGTCCAACGTTACTAGCCAAGCATTCTTGCCCAGCATAGGAAGAAGCTGCTGTAGTGTTAGCATCTTGAATTTTGGTACTTGCAGATAGGTGTTCAGAACTGAAAGTTCCAGAATGGGTCTCCATGCTTTGTCTTTTCTTGGGACTAGAAAGAGTCTTGAGTAAAATCCTTGTTCTTGCTCCTGTGTAGGTACCTGCTGAATGGCTCTCATGTCCATGAGAGCTGTAATTTGTTTTTGTGCCTCTGCCCATTGATTTGGTGGCAGGTTTGGCATTCCTTTTATCCTTGGCAAGGTATGAAAGTGGAATCTGTATCCTTGTGAGACAATGTTTAGGACCCATTTGTCTTTTGTGATGATGTGCCAGTTGTCTGCACAAAATGCTAATTTTCCTCCCAAGGGAGCTGCCAGGAGAGATTTGCTTGGTAGTTTGACGACTGAGTCATTGTGTTTGTCTTCTGCTAGCTTGGGGCCTGTCTTCTCCTCCTTTCTGGGTAGCAGTACCCCATTGGCTAAGTTTGTAAGGGCCTTGTGACTGACCTCTGCCCCTTGGGCGTCTGTATTTGCCCCTCTGTGATCTGTCAGAAGCTGGAAAGGACCAGTTTTTTGTTGGCCAATTTCTGCTGAAACGAGGGGTTGTACCTGTAAAAAATCCTTGACCGTCTGCATAGACTTTGCCTTATCCTCCATTTTCTTTAAAACCTCTTCTGCTTTGACACCAAATAATACATCCTGCTGTAAAGGTGTATCCAATAATTTTGCTTTAAGATGATCAGGTAGAGTTTGTTCTTTTAACCAAGCATGTCTACGTATGACAGACCCAGTAACAGCTGCTCTACAGGAAGCTTCCAATGAATCAAATCCACATTGTAAAGTATGTTTGCCCACCTGTTCAGCTGCATGCAACAGATTCTGCATTTCCTTGAATTCAGACTGTTCAGTATGTGTGCTCATTTTTTGTTTTAATTGAGACTTTAGGAATTGCTGATATTTCAGCATGTGAAACTGACAATTTAATGCTCTCATAGCCAGAGTTGCTGAGGTGTATATTTTCTTTCCCCATCTATCTAGGGCTCTGGAATCCCTTTCAGAGGGCACAGGATTTTTAGCCATAGAAGCTTTAGCCCCCTTGGGACCCTGGGAAGTTGTTTCTGGGTCAGCCACAGGGCTTTTATAAAGGAATTTGTGTGAGTCAGGTACTCTGTAGTATCTGTCTGGTTTGGCTGGAGCAGGAGGTAGAGAGTCTGGATTTAGACTAGACCCCAAGTATACATCATCCACAATATCTAAAACTGGAGGGATAGCAAGTGGTCAAGTAAACTCCACTTGAGAATGTGCAGCTGTCTGGGGTTCCAATTCTGCAGTCGTCAGGGGCTGCGTAGGCACCTCACTGAAAACCGGAGAACCGGCGACAGGCCCAGCAGAGGCCTCGGAGTCTGGCTTGTTCCTAGGCTGCCTGTCCTTATCCTTGTATTTTTTATGCATGCTGGTCATCGGCTGCTCCGACGGCATGATATAATTAAATTTCCTATCAAAGTAATGGCGTGCGAAGTCAAAACGGCGTTTGATAGTTCGTTTATTAAACCTAGCACAAAACCGACAACCTGTGACGTTGTGGTCTGGGCCAAGGCAAGGAATACAATAAGAATGGAAGTCCTTATGAGGTATTTGCTTCCCACAAGAAATGCAATTGTTAACTTTTTCTGACATTGGACTGAGGCAAGAAAAGGTTCCCCAACGGGGTATTTAGCTTTATTGAAGACTTCGGACTGAAATTTGAATCGAAAATCTCAGGTGTCGGCCGACCGGCACTTGCAAACTGCTTCTGCTTCGGGCACTGCGCGGCAAGAAAGACTGAAGAAAATGGCATCGGCTGCCTCTTATATACCCCTGGCGCACTGACGTCAGGGAAGAAGCGACAGCAACAGACGCCGGACCAAGACTTTGGAATTCGGGCCGACTGCGGGACTGCCTGAAGGCAGAATAATCCAAGTGTAATGACTGGAGCAGGGTAACACGATGAACATCTTCATGCCCACAGCTGCCGTGGTCTTGTCCTATTCTTCCTCACTTCTAAGGTGCTGATTGGCTTCCTCATTGAAAAGGTGAAATCCAAAAAATGTACCTTCAGCTAAATCTGAGTCTGAGACAGATGTGCTAGTGCACAGCAATGTAAGTGGCTACAGCTCTGTCCAAACTCTCACACATGTTGTAAATACTATACATCATGTGATTTATCATGGTGGATGATGTTACACCTTGAGCCTTTACAATTTACCTATGGTCTCATTAGGCAGGTCTTCATCATATGAAGCATTTAGCCTACGTCCCTTTGAAAATAAACCACACTGGTTAATTAGTTAAGCATTGATAAATATATTATTTAGGAAGCAACTACATGCCTTCCAAGTCTGTCCAATTCCCCCGAGTTCCATTCTCCAGCATAATGATAGAAGGGCTATGTGCAGTGGCACCCCATTTGAGGGCATGTGTACAAGCAACAGGGTCTGCTTCAGGGAACCTCTGACAACACCAACCAACCCCATGCCAGACAAAAAAAATCTAACTTCTTGGGCACAATGGTCATTATACTGGGGTTCATCCAACCAACTTTGGTGGCCTCATTCATTATATCCACAATGGCTGGGACCACCCAGAAGTCTAATTGAGCCTAGGTGCCTCTTGTAGATGTTGTTGGGGGGGGGACTGGGAGAGTTCAATGGGCTTGCTGAACTTTGGTTCCTTAGGGGATGAGCCACGGAAAACAGAACCTTCTTCAATATCTTCAAGCAGTCTACATGTCTACACTTAAAAGGGCTTTAAAGGGAATTTTGGGAAAGGCTTAGAATGAGACAAAGAGTGAGGCCTTTCTGTAGCTTGAAAGTGTTCACAGAAGGCTGCAGAGAAATGTCTGCAGGAGAAGAATCTCCACTGACATTCAGTTCTGGGCCTGTCTTCCCATCAGTGATGTCAAAGTTTTATCGCTGGAATCTAGAGTAGAGTGGACTGGTACCACATCCACACTGGACAGTGCCAGCTCTAATATAACTAGTATCTGTGCTGGCACTGTGGGAAAGAGGTGCCAGAGCCAAAGCTGATGTGACTGATGTCAAAGGATAGTCATAACCAATATCAGCAGGGTAGACAATTCTGTTGCTGGTAACATACCCTAAAAAAACACCACCACATACTACAACAGTGTCTGCACCACAAGTTGTGTAACTAGCACATATAATGCTTACAAGGGCTTGATCAAGACTGGCTAAAAAGCCACTTCCAATGAACAATATGGCATCTGGAAAGGAGATAAACTCTGTAAATAGAGGTATGGTGTCCAGGCAGTTCTCTCTTGTACTGGGAGAGACGGCAGCCAATATCTCATGTCTCATCTCCCAAGTGACCTACACTGAAAGCTTATAATCTAACGGTTGGGGCAAATGGGCCTCAAGGAGAATTGTACATTAGTACAGGAATCTGCTATAAGCACCAAGGAAAAGGTTCCGCCAATGAAACAACCTTCTCTGAATCCACAAACATCTGCTCTTAGCTATGCTCCACTTCAGTCTGAGACTGCACTGGGCCTAAATGAACTCTGAAGAAGTCTCCTTAGAACATGGTGCAGCAAAACGCACTGAAGAAGTGTCTGATGCCAATGACCTTTTAGGAGAAACTGCAGCTGTAGTCTTTTTCTCAATGACCTTCAGCATCTGCATGGCCTATTTGAGTTAAGGGAAGTGCCAGGATGAGAAAGATCCAGATCTGCACTGGAACCATCAGCAGCAAAGGAATGCAATATTGGCATGAAGTTAGTATAATGGTTAAGGATGTTTACCTTACACACACAAGGTGCAGGGTTTGATCATCACATAGGATAATTGGCTAAGCTTAAAATGGCCACAAGGGTAGTTAGCCTACTACTAATCTATGAACTATAAACATCAGCCTCCTGCAAAATGTACAGTTGTGTACACTTACCATAAATGTAGATGTTTGAGTGTATTCACTGTTGCAGTCATTACATTTGGGTAATCCTGCTGGCGGGTTGCCCTCAGTCGGCCTGAATTCCAAAGTCCTGGGTCCTGCGTCAGCTGCTGTCGCCCCTTCCCTGACGTCAGGTTGTCAGGGGTATAAAAGATGCAGCCGACGCCATTTTCTTTAGTTTTTCTTGCCCCAGATGTCAGGTGCCCCCTAAAAGGGTAGCCAATAAATATATATATATATATATATATATATATATATATATATATATATATATATACATATATACACATACATACAAATACATGCACCAATAAAAACTTTACCTTACTCTACAAGCAAATACACCACATAGGTTGTATAAATCAGAGAAGGAAAGATAGGTTCCATCAGAAGAAAGGGGGATGGTGGGTGGGTAACCTGGACTGCAACAGTGAATACACTCGAACATCTACATTTATGGTAAGTGTACACAACTGTACTATGTTCTTCGTGTTTCACTGCTGCAGTCATTACATTTGGGTAGAGTCCCAAAGCTATGGTTGGGAGGCTAAACAGCATTAGGAGCGGCTATGAGGCCCTGCAGAACTGCAGTGGCAATGCCTGCCCTGGATTTAGAGTAGAGTGGCAGATGATAGTGCTTTGTAAAGGTGTGCACTTAACTCCAAGTTGCAGCCTCTAAAATGTCCTTGGTTGGTACTCCCCTGAGGAAGGCTGCTGAAGTGGCTGCAGCTCTGGTTGAATGTGGCCTAATGCCCTTAGGCATTGGCTTGCCATGGTGTAAGCAGCAGAAACAAATGCAGTGACCTATCCACTTTGAAATAGCCTGCTTTGAGATAGCCTTTCCTTGTGATCCTGCAGCATATGCCACTAGTAATTGCTCTGTCTTTCTAAAAACTTTGGTTCTGTCCAAGCAGAATCTAAGCTGTCTGTGTATGTCCAAAGAATGCAGAATTATCTCCCCCCTGTTCTGTGGATTTGGATAAAAAGTTGGCAAATGAATAGTTTGGTCAAGAGCCACATTGGACACCACCTTAGGCATAAATGTTGGGTTTGTCCTCAGAGAGACCCTGTCTGGATAAAAAATGATAAAAGGTTCCACAGCCATGAGTGCCTGTAGCTCTGAAACTCATCTTGCAGAAGTTATTGCTAGGAGCAGAGCTGTTTTCCAAGATAAAAACGTTATACCAGCAGTAGCAGCTGGCTCAAAAGGAGGCAGGGTGAGTTTTTCCAAGACATAGTTGAGGTCCCATGCAGGCATTGGTGATCTCCTTGGAGGCCTTAAATTTTTGGCTCCTCTGAGGTACTGCTTTAATAAGGGATGAGAAAAGATTGGTGCTCTGTATTGTAATGAGCCGAAATGGCAGAGGCATGAATTTTAATAGATGAAAAAGATAAACCTTTGTCCAGCATCTCAGTTAAGTATTGTAAAATCTGAGGAATATTTGGCACAGCTGTATCAGTTCCTTGTGTCTGGTTCCAAGCACAGAATCTCTTCCATTTTCTAGCATAAGATTTTCTAGTACTAGGTCTTCTGGCCTCCAAAATGACATCCATCACAGCTTTACTAAGAGGTGTGTTTTGTATGACTACATTATCCGCCATGCTGCCAGGTTTAAAGTCCTGAGTTGGCTGTGCTGGATCTGATTGTTTTGCTGGGACAGTAGATGAGGTATTTCAGGGAAAGGTCCAAGCTGGGCATTGAGACAAGTTCTTTAGGATTGGAAACCAGTACTGGCGGGGCCAGTCTGGGGCAATCAGTATCATTTTTGGCTTCTCCTTTCTGACTTTTAGGAGTACCTTGGGGAGGAGAGGCAGTGGGGGAAAGGGATATATTGATAGGGCATCCACTTTCCATGTTTGTCCGTGATAAGTCCTTGTGCAGAATCTTTTTAGTTGGTAGTTGTGAGGGGAGGCAAATAGATCCATGTCCGTGAACCCCATTTCCTTGTTATCATGCTGAAGACTTGTGGATCTAGATACCACTCGTGGGGATCCATGAGGTTTCTGCTTAGTTCTTCTGCCAGAGTATTTTTCCTTCCTGGCAGGAATTGTGCCTGCAGATGTACTTGGTAAGTTAATGCTGTGTCCCACAAAGTCATGGCTATTCTGCAAAGGTGGTAAGAATGTGTGCCCCCCTGCTTGTTTATATACCACATGACCGTGGTGTTGTCTGTCTTTATCAGTAGTTGTCCCGGATGAAGTAGGTCCTTGAAGGCTGTCAGGGCATTCTGAACAGCTAGCATCTCTTTTTGATTGATATGTAGATGCATTTGGGTTGAGGACCATGTGCCCTGAATGCATCTTCCTGCCATGTGGGCCCCCCCCCCCAAGCATAATCTGATGCATCCGTTGTTAGTGTCTGCCTGGCTAGAGGTAATGTGAATGGCTGTCCCTTGTTTTGGTGACACGCCTTTGCCCACCATCGAAACTTCTGTTGTAGGCAGGGAATGAGAGTAATCATTGTTTCCAGGCTGTGGCAATGTTCAGTTGAAACACTTTTTAGGTACCATTGAAGTTTCCTCATATGCAGTCTTGCATATGGAATTAGTAGGATGCAGGATGCCATGAAGCCCAAAGCCTGCAGAATTGTTCTTGCAGATAACTGGGCCTTTGTTGCCAACATTTTGAAATAGGTAGTCAGTTGCCTTTGTTTGTCTGGCGTGAGATAAGCCATCAGTTGTATTTAAGCTTGCACCCAGGAATATTATCTCTTGAGAGGGTACTAGTTTTGATTTCTTTTCATTGACTGTGTACCCTAGGCATGTTAGAAGTCTTTTCACAAACGCCAGATGCTGTAGAAGAATGTCCTTGTTCTCTGCTTGAATTAGACAGTCATCCAAGTAAGGATATATTTGTATTCCTCTTTGTCTGCAGAATACAATTACTAGTGCCAGGCACTTTGTAAAGAGCCTGGGCGCAGTAGATAAGCCAAAGGGCAGTGCAGAGAATTGGTAATGCATTGAGCCAGCCTTGAATCTGAGGTATCTTCTGCATAACTGTCTGATTGGGACATGCAGGTATGCCTCTTTTAAGTCTAGAGTCACAAGCCAAGCGTTCTTGCCCAGCATGGGAAGAAGCTGCTGTAAAGTTAACATCTTGAATTTAGGTATATCCAGGAATGTGTTCAGAATAGATAGGTCCAGTATTGGTCTCCAGGCCTTGTCCTTTCTGGGTACCAAGAAAGTACAGTTTTGTACCTACCATAAATGTAGATGTTCGAGTGCTAATACAGCTGCAGTAATCACAGATGGGTTTTCTGCCGTCAGGCGGTCCCTCGGTCGGCCGAATTCCAAAGTCTTGGTCCGGCGTCGGTTGTCGTCGCTTTCTCTTTTGACGTCAGTGAGGCCAGAGTATATAAGACACAGCCGACGCCATGTTCTTCAGTCTTTCTTGCCCCAGATGTCAGGTGCCCCCAGAAGGAAGGCAATACATAAATTATGCTAATATGTGTATACATGCAATGCAATATAATCCAAAAACAGTGGCTGCAAGCAAATAAACCATAGAAGGATAACCCAGTCAGGTTGTATGAAGAGGTTGTTAGGCCCCATGCCTTTACCAAGTGGGGAAGGAGGGAGGGAAACCTGTACTGCAGCTGTATTAGCACTCGAACATCTACATTTATGGTAGGTACAAAACTGTACTATGTTCATCATGCATACAGCTGCAGTAATCACAGATGGGTAGAGTCCCAAAGCTACGCACGGGGTGGTAGGTACTAGGAGGAACTGGGTTGAGGCAGAATGCCCTGCAAAACAGCAGTGGCAAAGCCTGCTCTGGTTCTGGAATACAAAGGCAGTTGGCAGTGTTTTGTGAAGGTATGTACAGAACTCCAAGTGGCTGCCTCCAGAATATCTTTGGTAGGTACTCCTCTGAGGAAGGCTGTAGAGGTAGCTGTGGCCCTGGTGGAGTGTGATCTGATACCTGTAGGAACAGATTTCCCATGATAGGAATAACAAAACCGTATGCAGTGCCCTATCCACTTTGAAATAGTCTGTTTGGAAACTGACTTGCCTTGAGCCCCTATAGCATAGGACACAAAAGAGTTGTTCTGATTTCCTGAAGGACTTTGTTCTGTCCAAGTAGTAACGTAGCTGCCTACGGATGTCTAAAGAATGTAGCAGCCTTTCCCCTTTGTTTTGAGGATTGGGGTAAAAGGTAGGAAGGTGTATGGCTTGATTTAAAGCTACCCTGGATACCACTTTAGGCATAAATAATGGGTTGGTACGAAGGGAAACCCTGTCCTGATGGAAAATGAGAAAGGGCTGCACTGCCATGAGGGCCTGTAGTTCCGAAACTCTACGAGCTGAAGTGATAGCCAGAAGGAAGGCAGTTTTCCAGGACAAATATTGCAAATCTGTTGAGGCAGCTGGTTCAAAAGGAGGCAATGTTAATTTTTCTAGCATGTAATTAAGATCCCAGGCTGGTATTGGTTGTTTCCTTGGTGGTCTAATATTCTTAGCCCCTCTGAGGAACTGTCGTAAGAGTGGGTGAGAAAATAAAGGAGGATCCGTGTTGTATTCTGCAGAAATGGCTGAGGCATGGATTTTTATGGAAGAAAATGAAAGTCCACTGTTCAGCAGCTCAGCTAGATACTGTAATACCTGAGGCAAGTTCAGTTTTCTAGGGTCCTGGCCTTTTTTCTCATTCCAAGAACAAAACCGCTTCTATTTTGCGGAGTAAGCTTTTCTAGTAGATGGCCTTCTGGCCTCCAAAATGACATCCTGTACCTCCTTGGAGAGTAGGGTCTGTTGTGGTGTTAAGGAATTTTCCATGCAGCGAGATTGAGTGTTTTCAGCTGACTGTGGAGAGTTTTGTAGCTGTGCTGAGTCAGCAGAAGAGGCATTAGAGGCAGGGACCAGGGGGGGGTATGTGTTAGGCTCCTCAGCAGTGGATACCAGTGTTGCCGTGGCCAATCTGGAGCAATCAGTATCATCTTCGGTCTGTCTGCTCTTGCTTTCAAAAGTACCTTGGGCAGAAGAGGCAGAGGTGGGAATGCGTAAACTGTCCATGCTGTCCAACTGAATGAAAGTCGTCCACTCTCCAGGCCTTTGGATGAAAGGTCCTTGAACAAAACGTTTCCAATTGATGATTCCTGTGGGGCAAAAGATCTATGTCTGGCCTCCCCACACTTGGGTTATTTCTGTAAACACCTGAGGATGTAACTTCCATTCGTGTGGATCTGTCATATTTCTGCTTAAATTGTCTGCCAGCGTGTTTTCCAATCCTGGCAGGTACTGGGCTTGAAGTTCGATTTGCCATTCCAGAGCCAAGTTCCAAAGAGTCATGGCTAGTCTGCACAAGGGGTATGAATGTGTTCCTCCTTGTTTGTTTATGTACCACATTACTGTGGTGTTGTCTGTTCTTATCAGTAATTGCCCTGGATGCAGGAAGTCCTTGAAAGCTGTAATTGCATTTATTAATGCTAGCATTTCTTTTTGATTGATGTGAAGGTGCTTTTCTTTTTGAGACCATATGCCCTGGATGCACCTGTCCGTCATGTGTGCCCCCCAGGCGTAATCTGAGGCATCTGTAGTGATAACTTGCTTTGCTTGAGGCTTGCTGAATGGGAGGCCTGTGTTTGCTTGGCATGCTTGGGCCCACCATAGAAATTCCTTTTGCAAACATGGGATTATTGGTAATATTGTTTCCAAACTGTGACTGTGTTGAGACCATAGGTTTTTTAGGTACCACTGAAGTTTCCTCATATGCAGCTTTGCACATGGGATTAAAAGAATGCAAAATGCCATGAATCCCAGAGCCTGCAGGATTTTCCTTGCAGTAAGCCTGGTACTTTTTGCTAGTATTTTGAAGTAATGAGATAGTTGCCCCTGTTTTTCTGGCGTAAGATAGGCCATCTGGGTGTTTGTGTCCAAGTTGGCACCCAGGAAAGTTATTTTCTGAGATGGTGTTAGCCTTGATTTCTCTTTGCTGATTGTGTATCCCAGAGAATGCAATAACCGTGTCACATATGCCAGATGTTCCAGAAGTATGTGTTTGCTGTCCGCTTGGATCAGGCAGTTGTCCAAATAAGGGTAAATGTGTATCCCTTGAAGTCTGCAGTAGGCAATCACTGATGCCAGGCACTTTGTGAATACTCTGGGTGCAGTAGATAAGCCAAAGGGCAATGCAGAGAATTGATAGTGGATTGAACCTGCAAGAAATCTGAGGTATCTTCTGCAGCTTTGTCTGATTGGGACATGCAGGTATGCCTCCTTGAGGTCCAATGTTACCAGCCAAAACTCCTTGCCCAGCATGGGAAGAAGTTGCTGTAATGTGAGCATCTTGAATTTTGGTACGAGTAGAAATGTATTTAGGATGGATAAGTCCAAAATGGGTCTCCAGTCGGTTCCTTTCCTTGGTACCAGAAAAAGTCTTGAATAAAAATCTTGGCCTTGTTCGTGAGTAGGTACCTCTTGAATAGCTCTCATGCTTATGAGCTTTGAAATTTGTAGTTGTGCCTCTGCCCTTTGATTCTGTGGCAGGTTTGGCATGCCTCTCATTTTTGGAAGAGTGTGAAAATGAAATTTGTAGCCTCTGTTTATAATGTCCAGGATCCATTTGTCTGTTGTGACAATATGCCAATTGGCTGCAAATAATGCTAGCTTTCCTCCCAAAGGTGCTGCCAGCTGAGACGTGCTTGGCATGAAAATGAGGGAGTCATTGGGTTTGCTTCCTGTATTGTTGTGCACTGTCCTCGCCACCTCTTGGTGCTGGAGTTTGCCATTGTCGTCCTCTATATGATCCTTGTGATTGCCCTCTGCCCCTTGTGTGTCTGTATCTACCTCTTTGGGGCTTGTCAGTGGCTGGAAAGGACCAGTTTTTTGAAGGCCAATTTCTGCTAAAACGTGGAGGTTGGACCTGTAAAAAGGCTTTGACAGTTTGCATAGATTTGGCTTTTTCTTCCATTTTCCGTAGTATCTCTTCAGCATTAGTACCAAACAGCACATCCCTTTGTAAAGGAGCATCTAGAAGTTTAGCTTTGACATGATCAGGCAAGTTTTGTTCTCTAAGCCAGGCATGTCTGCGAATGACTGATCCTGTAGCAGCCGCTCTACTTGAAGCCTCTAGTGCATCATAACCACATTGTAAAGTGTGTTTACCCACTTGTTCTGCACTATGCATCATATCCTGTAACTCCTTTAAATCTGCTTGTTCAGGTTGAGACATTTTATTCCTTAGTTGTGATAACAGGAACTGTTGATATTTAAGCATATGAAACTGACAATTTAAGGCCCTCATGGCTAGGGTGGCCGAGGTATATACCTTTTTACCCCACCTTTCTAAAGACCTTGACTCCCTTTCTGCTGGAAGTGGATTCTTGGCAGTGGAGGCCTTCAATCCTTTGGGGCCTTGTGAAATGGTTTCAGGGTCAGCATTATGACTTTTGAATAGAAATTGGTGAGAGTTGGGTACTCTGTAATACCCATCAGGTTTGACTGGTGCAGGAGGCAGAGAATCCGGGTTAAGGCAAGCCTCCGAATAAACATCAAGTATGTCCAAAACAGGGGGTATCGCCAGAGGTCTGTGTTGAGGTAACAAAAGAAATTCCCTAAGCCTTTTCTTAGAATCTGAAAAGTCTTGGCCTTCCCAATGGAAGTGTTCCCTCAACGTGTGCAAGGTTTCCCCAAAGGAAAAATCCTCAGGAGGAGATACAGAAGGGATGGACTGTTCTGCATCCGAATCCTCAAAAGGGGAGTAAGAGTGTTCCTCTGCATCAGAATGTTCTGATAAAATGGATCCCTGATCAGAAGAGGGAGAATCTTCCTCCACTCTGGGTCTCTTGTCTGGAGGGGGTTGAGAACCTCTGATAAGAGTAATTAAATCCTCAGCCATTTTAAGCATCTGTTTTTTAGGCATGGGACCTGGAGATGGGCCCTGTGTAACAGGCCTTTTGGGGTGCCTGGCTGCTTTGGATTTAGTAAAGGCCTTAATGGAAAAGGAAGATGAGGGTCTGAAGACACCATGGGTGGAAGTGGATCTGTCCACATTAGTAGGCTCAACATTAGCAAAGGCTTCGGTGATTGTAGTCTGGGAAAGGGCCGAGGTCCCAGCGGTCTCGGGTACAGAGGACACCGCCAAAGGAGTGTTGTCGGTAGTCAGGGACTGCAAAGGCGTCTCGCTGAGAACCGGACCACGTGTAGCCTGTTTTGGCGTGGTGTCGGCGGGGACCGCGGGCCTCGCGTGTCGGTCCTTTTCCTTGCGTTTTTTGGACAAAACGGTAGTCGGAGTGTCCGACGACATTTTATAATCAAAAGCTTTACCAAAATAGTGTTGGGCGAACTCCCGCGCTTAATAGTGCGTTTATTGAAGGTAGCGCAAAAGCGACAGCCCGAGACATCGTGGTCTGGGCCTAAACAAGGTATGCAGAGGGAATGGAAATCCTTATGCGGTATTTGCTTCCCACAAGAAATACAATTATTAACTTTTTCTGACATCGGTCTGAGGCAAGAAAAGGTTCCCCAACGGGGTACTTAGCTTTAATGAAGACTTCGGTTTCCAAAATTTTCGTAATTCAGGAGCTGGACGACCGGCACTTGCGAACTGCTTCTGCTTCGGGCACCACGCGGCAAAAAAGACTGAAGAACATGGCGTCGGCTGTGTCTTATATAGTCTGGCCTCACTGACGTCAGAAGAGAAAGCGACGACAACCGACGCCAGACCAAGACTTTGGAATTCAGCCGACCGAGGGACCGCTTGACGGCAGAAAACCCATCTGTGATTACTGCAGCTGTATGCACAATGAACATCAGTCTTGAGTAAAATCCTTGTCCCTGCTCTTGCTTTGGTACTTGATGAATGGCCCCCATGTCCATGAGGGAAGAGACTTGTTTTTGTGCCTCTGCCCATTGATTTTTTGGCAGATCTGGTCAACCGTTTGCCTTTGGCAGGGAATGGAAATGGAAATTGTACCCTTGTGACACAATATTTAGAACCCACTTGTCCTGGGTTATAATGTGCCAATTTTGAGAAAAAAGTGCTAATTTTCCTGCTAAGAGTGCTGCCAGGAGATAAGTGCTTGGTGCAGGCAGGGGGAAGTCATTGGGACTGTTTCCTGTATGGTTGTGATTTGTCTTCTCCAACTTTGGAGGTAGAAACTCCCCAGTTTCCCCTGGGTTTTGTTTGAGAAGGCCTGGAAAGGACCAGTGTTTGAAGGGCAATGCCTACTGAATCTAGGGGGTTTCACTTGTAAGAATTCTTTAACAGTCTGCATAGATTTAGCGTTTTCTTCCATCTTTTTAAGAACTTCTGTTGCTTTGGTGCCTAACAAAGAGTCCTTATTCATATAGGAGCGTCTAGTAATTTAGATTTGACATGCTCTGGCAAGGTCTGCTCCTTCAGCCAAGCATGTCTTCTCAGTACAGAGCCTGTGACTACTGCACTGCAAGATGCTTCTAGGGCATCAAAGCCACACTGCAAAGTATGCTTACTGACTTCGTTTGCAGAGTGCATAAGCTCCTGCAATTCTTTATTTTCTGCACAGTCTGGAAAAGTTACCACTTTTTGTTTAATAAGTTCCATAATATGTTGCTGGTACTTCAGCATGTGAACCTGGCAATTCAAAGCCCTGATAGCAAGAGTTGCAGAGGTATATACCTTCTTACCTCATCTGTCCAAAGCTCTGGAATCCCTGTCCGAAGGGGTGGGATTCTTGGCTGTAGTAGCCTTGATACCTTCAGGCCCCTGGGAAATGATTTCTAGGTCAGCAGTAGGATTCTTGAATAGACACTTTTATCAGGTACTCTGTTGACTTTGTAGTACCTGTCAGGTAAAGCGTCAGGAGTAAGACTGGATTTCATGAAAACATCATCCACAACATCCAGGACAGGGGGTATAGCTAAAGGTCTGTGCTGAGGCAACTCTAAAATTTCTCTGAGTCTCTTTTTGGACTGAGGATAGTCTTGGCATTCCCAATGGAAATGCTCTCTTAAAGTATGCAAGGTTTCACCAAAAGACAAATCCTCTGGAGGGGAGGCAAAGGGAATAGATTCCTCTGCATCTGAATCTTCACAGGTGGATAAGGGCATGTCTTCATAATCAGAAATGTTAGAGTCATCGGACTCCTGGTCTGTAGAACCTAAAGGGGGCTGGATTCTCTGTCTGTCTGCAGGGGAAGGGTGACTTCCCCTAATCAGATTAATAAGGTCTTCAGTCATTCTAAGAATTTGTTTTTGTGGCATCGGGGCCTGAGCGTGCAATTTGGTCATCGGTTTTGTAGGCGTAGTACGTACTCTGGGCCTAAGAAACCCGGTAGTTTTGGTTAAAAATGAAGTCAGTTTAATTCAAACATCGGTAGAGCAAAGAACTGCCACAGAAGCTGGTGCCTGCACAGCGGCTCTGGACCCATCCAAGGTAGGGACATCCGCAGGTTCCATAGTCGAACAAGCATCTCGCGGCATACTGGACTCCGAATGGGTCTCAGCAGAGGCTGGTGAATCCACTGAAGTGGGCATCGGGGGCTGCAAAGGCGCCTCACTGAGTACCTGCGGACTGGCGCCTAGCTTAACAGAAGGGTCGTCGGCAATTTTTGACCTATGCAGTCTGTCTCTGTCTTTATCTTTAAGTTTTTTTCGGAAAATCAGTAGTCGGATGGCTTACCGAAACCATTTCAGAATACGGAGATAGAGAGATCGAGAGCAAAAGAATTTAGTGACAAAAAGAGCCCAACGACGAATGGTTTGGGCGTTAAACAAGGCACAAAACCGACAGCGAGGGATGTCGTGGTCTGGGCCTAAACAGGTGATGCTGTAAGAGTGAAAATCTCTGTGAAGTATTGTTAACTTTTTCTGACATCAATTAGAGCAGGAAAAAAGGATCCCCAATGGGGTACTTAGCTTTAGAAGACTTCAGGATTATTCAATAAAAATGAAAAACTTCAGGTAGCAGCCAACCGGCACTTGCAAACTGCTTCGGGCTCCTCCTCAGCAAGAAAGGCTGATGTAATGGTGTCAGGTGCCTGTTTTTATACTCCTGACGACCTGACGTCAGTCCAGGAGTGACAGCATCCGATGCAGAAATACTAAGTCTCTGGTATTTGGGCCAACTGAGGGCTACCTGCAAGGCAGATAACCCAAGTATGATGACTGCAATAGTAAAACACTAAGAACATCTGTTGCAGAAAAAGGTGAAGTCCCAAGACTGGAAAAACTCCCTTATTAGGCTCAACAAAAAGTTGAGATCCCGCAACAAAATCTCAAGTCAGTTATGAATTCAGAATTGCGGCAGACACTAAAAACATCCACAAAGCCTTCGACAGTTATATCAAGAATCTCCACGGCAATACCCAAGTTTGCTCTGAGTTACTGCACAATGGTACCTCCTATACTGGGCCAACAGATATTGCCAACATACTGGCCGACAGATTCAGTGCCAACTTACCCCCCCCCTCAAAGGACCACTCTCAATACTGCAGGAATGCCAGGCACCCAGCATTACTGCAGCACAGGTTAAAGCTGCATTGTCCAAGGCTAAGAATACAGCTTCCATGGGACCCGACAATATCCCTGATTTGTTCTACATGAACTATAAAGTGAAATGGCACCACATCTGTGTGCCCTGTTCAATCAAAACCTCACCTCAGGCTTTGTCACTACCGAATGGCGCACTGCTACAGTCATCCTTCTCCATAAAGGGGGAGTGACTACAGACCCTGGGAATTATCGCCCCAATAGCCTGACGAGTCTGATATGTAAAGCTATGGAGCGCATCATCGTGGACCTAATTAACAAGGATATAGGGAATCTCCAAACTCTAGAGCCCACGCAATTTGGTTTTGTGAAAGGTAGATCATGCCTGCTCAACCTGGTTGACTTCTTTGAGTCAAAGCTGTGGATGAGGGCAAGGCAGTTCATACAGCCTACCTCGATCTGGCCAAGGCCTTTGATACCATTCCGCACTCAGGAATTATTGATAAACTCACCAAACTAGGCATCAACTCCTATATCACTAGGTGGGTTGCAAAAGTACAGTTGTGTACACTTACTATAAATGTAGAGTTCGAGTGTATACACTGTTGCAGTCATCACATTTGGGTTATCTGCTTGCAGTAGCCCTCAGTCAGCCTGACTAACAAAGTCTTGAGTCCTGCGTTGGTTGCTGTCTCTTCTTCCATGACGTCAGGTCGTCAGGGGGTATAAAACATACAGCCGACGCCATTACATCTGTTTTTCTTGCCCCAGATGTCAGGTGCCGCCCTAATGGGAAGCAATTAAATCTATAAATATACAAGTTTATACCTCCAACAAAAAAGCAAATACACCAAAAAGCTTTTGAGCATAGTAAAGGAGAGTAGAGGTACAGCCAAAAGAAGTAAGGGGGCTGGAGGGAGGATAACCAGGACTGCAACAGTGAATACACTCGAACATCTACATTTATGGTAAGTGTACACAACTGTATTATGTTCTTCGTGTTTCAGTGATGCAGTCATCACATTTGGGTAGATTCTCAAAGCTAAGGATGGGAGGAGGAATTTAGATAACATTAGGACCTATACGGCCCTGCAAGACTGCAGTGGCAAAACCAGCTCTGGATTTAGAGAAAATTGGCGGATGACAATGCTTGGTGAAAGTATGTACAGAACTCCAGGTAGCAGCTTCTAGGATGTCCCTGGTAGGGACACCTCTGAGAAAGGCTGTAGAGGTAGATGCAGCCCTGGTTGAGTAGGGTCTAATCCCCTGTGGGATAGGTTTTCCATGGTGTTTGTAGCAGAAATTAATGCAATGGCCTATCCATTTGGAAATGGTTTGCTTTGAAATAGCCTTCCCCTCTGCCCCTGCAGCAAATGCCACTAGCAGTTGGTCAGACTTCCTTTGTGGTTTAGTCCTGTCCAAGTAGAATCTAAGTTGTCTATGCACATCTAAGGAGTGCAGTATCCGTTCCCCTTTGTTCTGTGGATTAGGAAAGAAGGTTGGCAAATGAATGAACTGATTGAGGGCCACACTGGATACCGCCTTGGGCATGAAGGAGGGATTGGTTCTAAGAGACACCCTGTCCGCATGAAAGATGATGAAAGGCTCCACTGCCATGAGGGCCTGTAATTCAGAAACCCTTCTTGCTGAAGTGATTGCTAAAAGGAAAGCTGTTTTCCAAGAAAGGAATTTTAAGTCTGCAGTAGCAGCTGGCTCGAGAGGAGGAAGAGTGAGTTTTTCCAATACAAAGTTAAGGTCACAGGCTGCACTTGGAGCTCTCCTGGGTGGTCGTAAATTTATGGACCCTCTGAGGAACTGCTTGAGCAGTGGATGAGAGAAGAGGGGAGGTTCTGTGCTATAATGAGCTGAAATGGCTGAGGCATGAATTTTGATGGAGCAGAAAGACAGGCCCTTGTGAAGCATCTCAGTTAAGTATTGTAAAATCTGAGATAAATTGGGCACTGCTGTGATCATCCCTTGAGACTGGTTCCAGGCACAGAATCTTTCCATTTTTCAGCATACGATTTTGTAGTACTAGGCCTCCTTGTCTCTAAAATGATATCCATCACTGGTTTACTGAGGGATGTTAATGGAGAGATTAGGTAATTAGCCAGGCTGCTATGTTTCACCCTTATATGGTTTGCCCCTCCCATCTGTTTACCTCATCCCTACCTGAGGTATTATAAGGGGCTAGCTCCCTAGAGACGCCATCTTTGTTTCCCCCTCTTCGCGTGGCTGCTGTGCAATCCCTGGTGTCCTCAACTGTATAAATATGTAAGTTGATGTATGTATCGTCGATATTGCAGTACATTGCTTGAATGTTCCCTATTATATATCTGTTAGCTGTTTTTACTGTTTGTGAAACATTATTAGGTTGTTTACTACTTCCCGTTTTTATTTTCTTACTGTACCTCTTTTACCCTTAACTGTGCCACTATGAATGCTGCGCTATTAGCGCTCTTCCATTTAAACTGAAACTGTGTAACTGAGTGCAATGTTTGCTTGTTACTGCTGCTAGTCTATTTAGCGAGTAGGTATTTATATCCATAAACCCCTATTTTCTCTGTCTATTTCAGGTTTCCGGTCTCTTACTTACTCTTTTTTAACTAGCTGTATTAGTATATGCGCTCCTTTATTTGGCGCTGTTTTTTTTTTTTGTTAGTCCAGCGTTTAGATGCTATTACGCATAAGCCCCTAATACAGCCCTGCCTGTTTATTATATGTGCTGTGTTTATCTGTGCGATACTTTACTGACGCTGTTTCTAGCTGATTTAGCGTTTCAGTTACTTTATGTACAGGCGCCTTTTGAGGCTTATTGCTACCTAGCCTGAACTTGCCGCTACTATGTGCGATGCCTAATTGAAGCTGTTCCTAGTTGGTTGTATGTTTAGTTACATATTACCATAAGCCCCTATTTTCACCCCTGTCTCTTTAAATGTGTACTGTACTACTGTGTGCGCTGCCTTTGTTTCTAGCTTTTTCAGCGTTTTTAGTGCGCTGCTATAAGCGACTCTGTTACTGGTTAAGTTAGCGTTTTAGTGTCTTATATGCATTAGCCCAAAATTCATCCTGTCTCTATCCCATTTCAGAATTACTTTGCTTTGCCTTTTCATCTAACTGCGCTATTATGTACGCTGCAACAAAGACACTTTTAGTAGCTAATGTACTGTTTGTGTTATCTTCAGCATAGGCCCTGAATTAGCGCTCATGCCTTTATACCTTAGTGTTATCCATACTAATGTAGTTTAGTACTGAATTAGAACCCCCCATTCTTAATCGCTGCTTAGCCTGCTTCGTCTTACAAGAGAGGTTAACTGTTTTTGGATGTTTGTTTGGTCATTCTGTTTGCAGGAGATTTAATTGAAGTTATTGTATTACCTGTAGTCGATATATTCAGAAGAAGGGATGTGTTTTAACTGACACCCTCACTGTTCTTTTTTGTGTGTAATAGTACAACATAGTTGTTTTACATAGAACAGATGTGAGTTAGTCTACTTTTTACTGCATTGTTATTACTCTTCTTCCAAGTATTTTGTTATTCGGAAGTATGCCTTGTACATTTGCCTAGACAGCTGTTGCATACTACTGTAATGATATTGTAAAACCTGCATTGTTTTACCTCCCTCTTAATTTTTAACTCTCTCCTTCATCCCTTGTTATCTCTCTCTAGCTTTTCAGAACTTATATCTTCACATTTTTATTCCAACTCCTGCCTTTACCCCTTGGACTACAAGGAGCAGCGTTACCCATCCACCAAACCTGCCTGGCATATCCTCACCTGGGTTAACAGATTGCCCTTGGACTAAAGCCGCTGGATAATTTTGTATGTCATATAAGTACACTTTATTATACTGTGACTTTGGCTTGCTTATTCCAGCCCTCTGCACCTTCCAGGCGTATTTGTGTAACTACCGGATCTGCCAGCAGTCATTCCTCCCCTCCCCCTTATTGTATTCTCTGTTGTGCTCTACTGCTCGTATCTTATCGCCACTGACCCTACCTTTTCTCTGAGAATTTTCACTTGCTATCTCTGCTCTGCTTGCTTCACTCTTCCTTTGACTATCCTTTCCTTCTCCCTGTAACAATCCTTATATTGTTTGCTCTATCCGTCTATCCCTCTATACCCCTCCTTTCCTTTTTACTCCTATGACAAACCTAATAGTGCCTTAGCCTTTCTCACTTATCCCTTCTTAGATGTTCCTGGTCTCTTCATAACTCTTTCTACCTTCAGCTTCACAGACCTCTCTTACCTCCATTTTAGATAGTTTCCTCTCCTAATCCTTTCTGCTGTGGTTTCTTCCGCTCCTTCGCCCTCAAGGGCTCACGCCCTCCCTACCCCCCATTCCCACCCACCCCCCGGGGTCCTATGCTTATACCCCTCTAACCACTCCCACTATCTTCATCAACCTATACAGAGCACTCTCTCATTCCCGCTCTTTCTAAACCACACCCCTATCTCCTCCCTCTCCACCTTTAATTACCCCTATTCTCTGTGTAATCCACTCTTACCTCTACCCTTTACTTATCCTACCTCTAATACTCTCTACTAACTACACATCCTACCTCACCATTCATTCTTTTTACCATTGCTAGCCTAACCTCCTTATTTCCTACCTCTCTCACTTATAATTCCTCTATTGACCATTCTCTTCACATCTACCTTTTCTATCTCATTATACCTTTGCCAAAACAGAATCTCTTTAGTTTTCTATAACATAATCTTTTCATTTAATCTACTTTTATCTCCTCTTTAATTATGGCTTCCTATTTCCAAACTATGTTCATACTTTCTGTATTACTCTTACATACACTATTCTCACTCTACCTTCTGACATTCTTTGAAACCCCTCTCTATAGCCAGACTACCCTCTCACATAAGCAAACTCTACCTTACTTGGATATGTCTTTTAAGTCATATTCCAACAGTACCTCTACCCCCAACTACATTCTACCTAAATTCCACAGACTCATACACATTAAGCATGGCCTCTCTACAGATAGAAAAATAAAACTAAAATCCTACTTTAACAACATCGTGATAACCAAACCAAAGAACCACACCTTACAGGATGGGGACATACACCCTAACCCTGGCCCTATCAACCCTTCACCTCTTACTCCTAAAACTAAACTTAACAATACTCTCTTAATAGGACATCTAAACATTCAAAGCATAAACAATAAAATACCTCACCTACATGCTCTCCTTGATATCCATTCCTTTGACATTATTTGCCTCTCTGAAACCTGGCTTAAGCCTGACACTAAAGACACAGAAATTATACCCCAAGGCTATAATATTGTTAGACATGACCGTACTAAACGTAAAGGTGGCGGAGTAGCAATTCTTTATAACAATCAATTAAATATCTCCACCCTAACAATAGACCCAACCTCAGATAGCAAAGTAGAAGCCATCATAATCAAACTTCACTTGAACACCAAGAAATCCCTTATCATTATCTGTATATACCTACCCCCAGGTAATAACATACCCATTTTAGAAGCCTTTCTTAGCTGGGTATCTACAACTCTCCCCCAAGAAACAATAATTCTAGGTGACTTTAATATAGACTGGAACTGCATAAATACCAAGAATCCAACTTCCCATATAAACCTCCAAGGCTTTACCCAAACCATTACCTCAACTACAAGAATCAATAAGCCTAATAATAAAGAAAGTATTCTAGACTGGATATTGATAAATAATACCAAACACACCTACAAAGTAGGAACTCTGCCAGATGATATCAGTGACCATTCCTTGACCTATATAGAAAGAGAAAAGACTGACTTTACTAACCTCCCTAATACTAGAAAAATACGCTCCACAAAACAGTTTGACGTAGACTCATTTCAAATGGAACTTAGCAAATGTAACTGGAATCCCTTAAAAACTCTTCCTCTTGAAGATGCAGTATCATACTTTAACACAAATTTCTTATCCATACTTAATAGACATGCTCCTGAGCGTACCATTAAAATGAAATCCAATATAGCCCCATGGCTCTCAAGAGAAACAAAAAATCTAATTCACTCCAGAAATAAAATCTGGTCTAAATGGAGATGTCACAGAAATAATCCGGACCTGCTGCACTTTCGCCAACTTAGAAACCTTACTAAAAAGGCTATAATTGCAGACAAAAAAAACTATTACTGCAAACTTCAACAGACTCATCATAACAATCCAAAGGCCTTCTGGTCCTCACTAAATAAACTCCTGTCCCCAGGTACAGCTAAAACACCTAGCCCACTTAATGCGGACCCAGACACCCCTCTCCTAACTGCTAACTCTTTCAACCTATTCTTTACTGAAACTATTCATTCCCTAACCAAGCAAATGAACATCAATAACTCAAACTCCTCACAAATCCAAGCTGCTTCATCCCCTAACTTTAAACTACAACCTATCTCTACCTCTTTCATCTATAAACTCATCCACAAACTCAAGCCTTGTACCCCCCCTCTGCTGATAACCTCCTTCTCTTTTTCTCCAAAAGGCTGCAAAAGCAATCGCATATCCTATTTCCATTCTCATAAACAGAACAATCCAAGAGGGTACTATCCCTGACATCTGGAAAGTGTCCCACATTATCCCTTTACACAAAGGAGGCAACTCTATCGACTATTCTAACTATAGACCAATCGCACTCCTTTCTCCATTAGCAAAATTATGGAAAAATGTATACACCAACAACTTCTAAATCATCTCTCAGTACATAACTTAATAGCCAACTGTCAACATGGCTTTAGACCCCATCATAGTACTACCACTGCTCTTCTTTCCTTCACAGACACCATAAATAGGAACCGCAACAATAACCTTCTCTCTTCTGCACTATTTATCGATCTTTCTAAAGCTTTCGACATGGTTAACCACTCTATATTAATCAATATACTCACATCCCTTTCCTTTGACAACCTTGCCATTAAATGGTTTACATCTTATCTTAGCAATAGACAACAAGCAGTTCTTTGGGGAAACCAAACTTCCTCTCTTTTACCTGTAACTATTGGTGTCCCTCAGGGCTCTATTCTCGGACCTCTTCTTTTCACATTATTCATTAATGACCTACATCTAGCAATTCCTCAAGCAACCGTCATACAATATGCTGATGACTCCACCCTAATTTGCTCAGCATCTTCTTCTACAACACTTCATTCACTTACTCAAAGCATCTTCAACACAGTTGAAACATGGTTTTCTAAACGCTACCTTCTTCTTAACGCCAAAAAAACTAAACTTCTCCTTTTCACCCCTACCTCACGATCCCCACCCCTTGATTTCACCATCTCATCAAATAATGCTACTGTCATTTCCCCTGAACCAACAACAAAACTTTTAGGAATAACAATTGATAATAATCTCTTTTAATCAACACATTAACATCACTATCAAATTAGTAAACAGAAAAATTGGATCCTTATATAGAATTAAACCCTACCTAACTGCTTCTGCCAGAGCTACACTTGCCCACTCCCATCTTATATCTACACTCCTTTATGCTTCTCCTATCTTTACCAACCTTAAGAAAGCCAACCTTAACAAACTTGCCACATCCTATTACAACATTGCCAGATTTGCTACTGGTAACCCTTATAGAACACATCACTGTGTGAACCTGAAACAACTAGGATGGATGGAATTTCAACACCTTTTGCTCATTCCCCAACTCAATATTGCCCACAAATTACTATACCAGCCCAATAATACTCCTATTCTTTCTCAACTTTTAATCCCTTATAATAATCTCAACTCTCTTAGATCTTCTAAGAAACTTATGGCCTGCCCTACAAAGGCCAATAACTCAGCCGGTGACTCCCTTTTCTCTAATACAATTGGAAGGAGCTGGAATTCACTACCCAGTGAAATCACTCTACTCGCATCTCTACCTCTCTTCAAACAAGAAATTAAGAATTACTTCAAAAGCCATTGGCTCTGTTCCTGTATAAAGCCTGACTAATCTTCCCACCTACATCTGCCTATCCTCCTCCTCATTTTTCCGCCACTATCTCTTCCTTTCTTTTTCTTTCATTTTCTTTTCTTTTTATAACTCTTTCTTCCTTACTCTTATTTTTCTCTCCCTCTCTTTGTCTCATATCTAGCAAGTTTTTTCTGCTTCTTTTGTTTTCCTGTCATCTCTTAGATGGCTTCCTTTTTTACCCACTTATAGTATTTTTGCCCTCTTTCTCTGATATTTTACCCTTTTGCTTACCTCTAACTCTCTCTGTACAACAACTTGTCACCCTATATCAGTTTTCTTACTGTCATCTCATCCTTTAACCTGAATCTTAGTTACTCATACAAGTTATACTTTTGATATATCTTCTTTAATTAAGTTTTTATTTTGACATTATACTGCCATTTGTTATTATTGTAATTGCTTTTTAATTATAAGGTTTTTTTCTTTTTATGTGTATTTCTGTGTGGAGCTTTTCTCCCCGGGCCTCTACTGAAAATGGAAATATATCCAGCTAGACTAGCCCGGTCAACAAATGTAAAATAAATAAATAAATAAATAAATAGGTTCAGTGTTTGAAGCTGAGGGTGCAGGATCTGGTTGTCCTGCTGAGACAATAGGGTAAGAGTCTGAGGCAGGTGTCATGGGGCCAACAGTGACACACTTCGCAACAGGGGGTACCAGTGTTGGCGTGGCCAGTCTGGTGCAATCAAAATCATCCTTGGTTTGTCTCGTTTGATCTTTGGTAGTACTCTGGGAAGCAGAGGAGGAAAGGCATAAACTGATAAGTTTTTCCAGCTGAAGGACAGAGCATCCACTTTCCAAGCTTGTTCGTGGGGAGTCCTTGTGCAAAATGTGTCCAATTGATAGTCCTGGGGGGAGGCAAACAGGTCTATATCTGGGCTCCCCTATTTCCTTGTCAACATGTTGAAAATCTTTGGTTCCAGTTTCCACTTGTGTGGGTCCATGAGGTTTCTGCTTAGTTCGTCTGCCAGTGTATTTAATTTTCCTGGCAGGAACTGAGCTTGTAGATGCACTTGGTAGCTCAGGGCTGTGTTCCACAATGCCATGGTTAGTATGCAGGGGGGGGGGGGTAAGAATGTGTACCTCCCTGCTTGTTTATGTACCACATAACAGTGGTGTTGCCCATCTTTACCATTGATTGTCCTGGAAGAATGTGGTCCTTGAAGGCTGTCAGAGCATTCTGTACAGCTAACATTTCTTTTTGATTGATATGCACGTGCATTTGATTTGGGTTCCATTTGCCCTGACTGCACTTCCCTGCCAGGTGAGCCCCCCCCATGCATAATCTGATGCATCTGTTAGGGTTTGGGCGGCAGGGGGTAGTGTTAATGGTTGTCCCTTGTTTTGGTGGCAGGCCTCTGCCCACCAAAGAAACTTTAGGCATAGGCAAGGTATGATGGGAATCATTGCTTCTAGATCCTAAGAATGTTGACACCATAGGCTTTTTAGATACCATTGTAGTTTCCTCATATGCAGTCTTAAATATGGAATTAGAAGAATGCAAGAGGCCATGAACCCAAAGGCTTGTAGTATTTGCCTTGCAGATAGCAGGGTTTTTGTGGCCACTTGTTTGACGTAGGTTGTCAAATGAATTTGTTTCTCTGGCGTGAGGAAAGCCATCTGGGAAGCTGTATCAAGCTTGCTCCCAGGAATATTATTTGTTGACAGGGTACCAAGTGTGATGTCTTTTCGTTTACAGTGTACCCCAGACAAGTTAGCACCCTTTGTACAAAGGTCAGATGATTCAAAAGTATGCCCTGGCTTTCTGCCTGAGTTAAACAATCATCCAGGTATGGGCATATTTGAATATTTCTTTGCCTGCAAAATGCAATGACTGGAGCTAGGCACTGTGTAAATACCCTGGGCGCAGTAGATAAGCCAAAGGGCAGTGCAGAGAACTGATAGTGCGTGTAGCCTGCTTTGAAGCATAGGTATCTTCTGCAAGATTCCCTGATTGGGATGTGCAGGTATGCTTCCTTTAAGTCTAGTGTTGCCAACCAGGCATCTTTGCCTAGCATAGGGAGCAACTGGTGAAGAGTCAGCATCTTGAATTTTGGAATCACCAAATAGGTGTTTAGAGTAGACAGGTCCAGAATAGGATGCCATGAACTGTCTTTTCTGGGTACCAGGAAAAGTCTCGAGTAGAAACCTTGTCCCTTTTCCTCTTCTGGTACCAATTGAATAGCCCCCCATGCTTAAGAGAGGAAGTACTTGCTTTTGGGCCTCTGCCCACTGATTTGGGGGTAGATCTGGCCATCCGCTTGGTGTTGGTAACGTGTGGAAGTGAAATCTGTATCCCTGGGAAACTATACTTAAAACCCATTTGTCCTGGGTAATGAGTTCCCAGTTCTTTGCATGGACAGCAATCTTTCCCCCCCAAAGGGGCAGACACTTGAGAAGTGCTTGGAAGTTTTAAAAAGAAATCATTGAGACAGTTTACCATAGGGGGGAGTTTTATCACTCCCAGATTTGGAAGTGGAGGCCCCTCACTGCTTAGTCCTGTGCATACGCTGGGACTGAAGCCTGGAAGCTCTGCTGGATCTGGGTTTGGACTGAGAAGGTCTGGAAGAGGCAGGGAAAGGACGAATTCTTGGAAGGCCAATGCCTACTAAACGGAGGTTGTACTTGTAAAAAATCTAACCGTTTGCATAGATTTTGCTTTTTCCTCCATCTTTATAAGGACTTCTTCTGCTTTGTTGCCAAACAGGCGGTCCTGGTTTAAGGGAGCATCCAGTAATTTCGCTTTAACATAATCTGGCAAGGATTACTCCTTAAGCCAAGCATGCCTTTTAAGTACAGACCCAGTTACAGCAGCCATGCAAAATGCCACTACAGAGTCAAAACCACATTGTAAAGTATGTTTTCCAACTTGTTCAGCTGAGTGCAGTAAATCCTGTAAATCCTTATTTTCAGCACAATCAGGAATCAACATAATTTTCTGTTTAAGCAATCCTATAATACTTTAACATATGAAACTGGCAGTTTAAGGCCCTAATGGCCAAAGTTGCAGAAGTGTATGCCTTCTTACTGCATCTATCCAGCGCCCTGGAGTCTCTATCAGAGGGGGTAGGATTTTTGGCAGTAGTAGCTTTAATACCCTTGGGTCCCTGTGAAATGGTCTCAGGATCTGCAGTATAATTTTTAAAAAGGAACTTGTGAGAGTTAGGGACCCTGTAGTATCTGTCAGGTTTTCTGGGAGCAGGAGGTAAAGAGTCAGGGGCCAAGCTAGATTCTGAAAAGGCATCATCAATGAAAAGAAGTTATGTCTAACCATAACGTTCCATCTGTATTGTTGATCCTCGTTTAGTCATTACACATGGGTATCGGTTCCGAGCTCTTAACCAAGCCAGCCATTTTCCAAGCTCGCGTCAGCTTCAAACTCTCGAGCTAAACTCTTACCCACAATTCCCCTCTCCCTGTTACCTCAGATTGAGTTTGCAAGTTAAAGAAGGTAGAGGCTAACTCTGGTCAAATAACCTAAGAGAACTGGATGGTGAGATCCACTAGAAACCACAGGAGGGGGAAGGAGGGAGGGTCGTAATGACTGAACGAGGATCAACAATACAGATGGAACATTATGGTAAGACATATCTTCTTTATCTGATATTGTTAATCCTCGTTCATTCCTTATGAATGGGACAGAGTCCCCAGCTACCTCTATTCCTGGGAGGCTCTCATAGAAGCACATTCCTGAGCACCATAGAACTGAAAGATGCTCTTCCCCTGGAGGCCAAATCCAATTTGTAATGAGTGATGAAGGTATGAGGCGTAGCCCAAGTTGCAGCTGCACAGATGTCATGTGAAGAAGCTCTGGCATGGAAGGCAGCAGAAGATGCCACCGACCTTGTTGAATGAGCTTTCATGGTAGTAGGCAATGAGATATTACGTTGTGTGTAAATAAAGGTCAAACAGTCCTTCAACCATCTAGCTAATGTGACCTTGGCAACAGCTGATCCTAATCTAGATCCAGAAAAGGCCAAAAATAACTGGTCAGATTTACGAAAGGGTTTAGTCCTGTTTAAGTAAAAACAGATTTGCCTGTGTATATCTAGGGTATGTAGGCAATACTCTCCTCTGTTTGAATGGTTGGGAAAGAAAACTGGCAATTCAATGACTTGAGTAATGGACATTTCATTGATCACTTTAGGCAGAAATGACGGATTAGTTCTCAGAGACACTCTATCTCTATGAAAAATCAAGTATGGAGTCTTGATACATAAAGCTTAAAGTTCAGAAACATGTCTAGCAGAAGTAATAGTGACCAGAAACAAGGTTTTCCATGACAACTACTTGAGGTTGCAAGAATAGGCTGGTTCAAAAGGTGCCATTGTCAGAGCTTGTAGAACTAATAAATCCAACAGTTGAATAGGTTCGCTAAAAGGTGGCTTCAGATGATTCACACCTTTTATGAAGGTCTTGCACAATTTATGGGACATAAGAGAGGAATCTTGGACACCCTCATGAAAATTAGAAATTGCAGCCAAATAAACTCTAATGGTAGAGGCCGATAGACCCAAATGAAACAGGTCAGCCAGATAATCTGGTATTATCGACACTGGTGCTGAAAAGGGGTCTACTTGTTCATCTTTCAGCCAACAGGTAAATCTTTTCCACTTACTCAGATAAGTAATTCTTGTGGAAGACTTATGAGAAGCAATGAGAATATCATGTACTGGTAAAGAAAGATAATTCTGTCTGGCAATCAAGGGAATTGGAGTCGCCAAGCCGTTAGCTTCAGGCTGTTCAGGTTGGGGTGAATCAGGCTCTGTGGGTGTGAGATCAACTCCAGGATTGGATGGAGAATCCATGGTCGATCTAGTAGGTGAGGCCAAAGGAATGGAAACCAAATCTGTCATGGCCAGTATGGTGCTATGAGGATTACCTTGCTCTTCAACTGCAGGGCTTTCTTCAGAAACTGGGGAATGAAAGGAAACGGCGGAAATGCGTAGAGAAGACCCGAGGGCCAATTGTGGACTACAGCGTCCCTGGGTGACTGTCCCAGAGGGGGAATCAGGGAGAAGTAGTTGCTGCATTTGTAGTTGGTCAGGGGTGCAAAGAGGTTGCAGCAAGGACGGCCCCAGCAGTGGAAGATCTCCGCCGCTATCAAGGGATTCAGGGACCACTCATGAGGTTGCAAAATGCACCTGCTGAGTCTGTCTGCTCTCACGTTGGAACTCCCAGGAATGTGCGTTGCTAGAAGAAAATGGTTGGTTGCCATCGCCCATTGCCATATCCTCATGGCCTCTCGACAAAGGGGGTAAGATTTGGTTCCACCTTGCTTGTTGATGTACCTCACCACCGCCATGTTGTCTTTTCGATTCGCAATTGTCCCAGACGGCAGCAGTGGATAGAATGCTTGCAACGCCAGAAGCACCGCTCTCAGCTCTAGAACATTTATATGCAGATGGGCCTCCAGTTGGGACCAAGTGCCATGGACTGTCTGTTCCTGACATAGCCCCCACCCGCCCCATCAAAGAGGAGTCCGTGGTCACTGTCGCCTTGGGTTGCTGGGGGAAAAGGGGCGAGACCATTGTGAGAGATTGTGTGTCATCCACCAGTTTAAATCCTGTTTGCACCTGTGGATTACTCGAATCATGGCTGAAAGAGGATGCTAGAAAGGAAACCATTGGGTGAGCAGTAGCCATTGTAGAAGCCTCATGTGAAACCTGGCCAGGAGAACAAAGGTAATGGAGGCTGCCATGGAACCCAACAGCTGTAGAACAGAGTGAACCGTGGATTTTTCCTTTGAAAGGATTGGAATAAGTTGTTGCTTTATCCTTAAAATTCTGTGCTCTGGAATAGCAGTTCTGCAGTTTTTTGTGTCCAAGATAACCCCTATGAATTCTGTCGACTGAGATGGGGTGAGATTGGATTTCTGCCAGTTATGGTTATGCTTAGCCTTTGAGCAGTGAGGAGAGAGTATGCCAGGCCTTTTTCCAGTAGATGTCTGGTGGGGGCGGAAATGAGCCAGTCGTCTAGGTATGGAAACACCTGGAATCCACGAAGTCGCAAGTGAGCTGTGACAACTGCCATGTACTTTGTGAACACTCTGTGGGCTGTAGAGAGTCCGAAGGGCAGTACAATTAACTGGTAGTGACTGGCTCCCACACGGAAACTCAGAAATATTCTTGAAGGCCTGTCCACCTTTATGTGGTAGTACGCATCTTGAAGATCTATATAGCACATCCAATAGTCTTTTTCTAAAAGCGGGAGGATAGACTGTATAGTGACCATCCAGAATTTTTGTACTCTCACAAACTTGTTCAATACTCTGAGATCCAAAACTGGTCTCCAGTCCCCGGTTTTCTTTGGCACCAAAAATAGTCTTGAGTGGAATCCGGACCCTATCTGGTCTGGAGGGACTATTTGGGATGACTCTCTTTCTTAGCAGCTTTTCTATCTCTAGTGCTGCTTCTTCCCTTTCACTGGGTGGAATGTCGGGAAGATTTTTTTGAAGGGACGGGACAAAGCTCAAAGGGGATATGATAACCTCTGGTTATGATCCTTTGTACCCAAGAATCGGTGGTGATGGTTAGCCAGGCAGAAGGGTACAAGGAGAAACATCTCCCAACCACCTCCAGAGGAAAGGAGTTGGGCCGCACTTCAGGAGCGCTGGTAGGACTGACCAGGAAAAGAATCCCTGGAACCCTGGTTACGCGGTTCCCCTCTGCCCCGAAAAGAGCATCTTCCCTGTAAGTTTCCCCCTCTGCCTCTGGGAGAGAACTCAGCCTGTGTGTCATGGAAAGGACCCAGAGATTTCTTGAACCATATCTTATCACTCTTTTGGTTTCGAGAGAAAGCACATTGATGGGAATAACAGACACCTACGGTAGAAAGGGTCTGACCGTCCTGTTAACATCTGGCCAGTGTGCTTTTAACTTTGGGCCCAAACAACGAGGAGGGCTCAATGGGGGCATTATGAAAGGAAGACTTAAAAGGTTCCATGAAGTTGCACAAGCACATCCAGGCAAGTCGACTCAAGACCACAGCTGAACCCGCCACTCTAGCTGCTCCTTCTGACGCGTGAGATATCAGTCGCATAGAGGAGTTAGATATAGATTCAATGGTGGCAAGCTGAGAGGCCACTTTGTCACAGACCTCATCAGACACTGCACCAGCCAAGGTTTCAGAGAGCTCAGAAACCAGATCCCTTTGAAGCCTGGTAAAATGTGCCATATAATGCAGGGACCTGATAGCAAAGGTCGCTGAAGCAAAGGTGCGCTTCCCTATTCTGTCCAGGGCCCGGGACTCTCTGTTAGGCAGATGGACAGTCTGGCTTTCTTCTGCCAGATACTTTTTTGTTGCGGCCGCCACCACCAAAGCATCTACAGGTAGACCTTTGGACCATTGGGGATCTGAAGTAGGAGGGGACAAGATCTTATCTGGCCACCGGGGAATAACGTCAACAGTATAAGGGGCCTTCCAAGCACGCTGCACGAACTTGACAAGTTCATCGGCAGGTGGAGTAACCCAAGAGGTAGGGGGCCGGGCACGAAAGGCCTGCAGGAACACAGATTCCTCAGGGGTCAGATTAGAGGGCTGCCAGTCACCTCTCTGTTTCAGGATTTCAAAGATATTGCCAAAGGATACCTCAGAGGGTGACCGAAGAGAACCTTCCCCCTCATTGAAATCTGTGTCTTTGGTGAGGGACTCCTCTGTGGAGTCCATGCGCTTCCTCTTACATGAACTTTTTCGGTGGACCTCCTCAGCGGGAGAAGCAGAGGAAGACAACAGAAAAGGGGATTCCTGAGGGAATATGTCCTGAGGCCCTTGGACCCGGTGTCCGCTAGGTGCGACTTGTGAAACCAGTGTACCAGAGGAGGGCAGAGGTATAGACAGTCCGGTATCACCAGCAGCAGCAAAAGCCTTCTCCATCAGTTGGAAGGCTGGTCCACCCGGAGACAAGTGTATGTCTAGGAAAAGAGGCACTCCTCCCCTAAGTGGCTCAGCCCGCCAACTCGGAGTCCCTGGATGGCTGTGGAGCAGCAAGCTATGCATATCACAGCTGACATCCTGGGTCGTAGCAAAACTTTCCTGCCACAAAGGCAACTGTGGTTCCTTAGTGAGATCCATAAAGGGAACCGCAGAAGGGGAAGACTGTACTATATCCATGGACTTCAAAGGCAATGAAGGAGGAGAATAAGAAGGCGTCTTTGGAGATGGGTGATCACCTCCCAAGGAAGGATAGTTCCTGGGGGGTGGAATACCTCTGGCCAAGAATGCCTGGTCCACAAGATGCAACACATCATGTTCAGAAAGACTTCTAGTGGACTTCACAGAGACTGAGGGAGAAACAGGCCTGTCCACAAAAGAGGCAGACTCGGTGCACATCTCATTTGACCGCACCGAGGACAATGGTGCCGAGAAACACTGAACTAATGTAGTCTGCACCGAAGAAGTCATCGGTGCTGATGTCATTGTCTGCACAGACACAGGGATCGGTGCCAAAGTGGTTGTCACTGCTGAAGCTGGAACCGACAAAACTGGAGTCAACAATAAAGGCCTCGGTTCCGAGGAAGATCTCGGAGCCAACGCGGTCAAGGTCTGCGCTGACTGAACGGTCAGTGCCGATACAGTGGTAATGGTCTGAACCGAGGAGCCCCTCGGTGCTGATATGTAGAAGGCTGCAGGAGAGGAAGGAGCCAAAATCACTAATGGAGCCGAAGGTCTGGGCACCGAAAGCACTGGGGCTGACTGAGAGAGCTCCGGAGCTGAAAATTTAGCCTTTTTAGATTTTGGTTGGTGAGAGTCGCCAGCCGGGGACGAAGGCAAGGATTTAGCCTTAGTAGAAACATCCATTTTCTTATGGGCTTTAGGAGGGGTTGAGACCTCTGACCCAGAAATAGCCTCTGAAAAGGGAGATTTTAGAAGTCCCTTCAGTATCGGCTTATTTTTCCTTTCTAACAAAGTTCTATTAGAAAAGTTCTCACAAATAGTATAAGATGGTTCAACAGATAAATGGGAAGCTCCCAAACAATAAACACATAAAGAGTGTGCATTAGAAGTAGGCAGTTTTGTGTCCACAATCAGAACACCGCTTAAACCCCGGACTACCCTTTTTATCTGCCACATTAACAAATAGAAAAGTACCAACAATGGTACAAGAGAGTACCTGAAGGTATGAAAGAGAAAGGGAAAAGGATTACCAATGGTGGTAAGGAGAAAATTACCTCACGGTAAAAAGGGTAAGTAAGGACAGAAAAACCTTGAGGAAATTATGAACGCTAGATGCGACACGGCAAGAGACAATAAAAGATCAACTTTTCTGACAGAAAAGTAATTTGTAAAGCAATTAAACAATTGACTGTACTTAGCTCAAGAGAAGTAGCATGACACAACCGAATGGCAATGCAGCAAACGAAATCTGAGGCAACAGGGAGAGGGGAATTGTGGGTTAAGAGTTTAGCTCGAGAGTCTGAAGCTGAAGTGAGCTTGGAAAATGGCTGGCTTGGTTCCGAGCTCAGAACCGATACCCATGTGTAAGGAATGAACGAGGATTAACAACATCAGATTGTCTAGTACAGGAGGTATGGCTAAAGGCCTGTGCTGGGGCAGTAATAAGAAATCCCTAAGCCTCTTTTTAGAATCAGAGAAATCCTGACCTTCCAACAAAAATGCTCCCTGAGAATATGCAAGGTTTCACCAAAAGAGAAATCCTCTGGGGGAGAAACAGAAGGAATAGAGTCCTCAGCATCAGAATCCTCATAGGTAGATAAGGGTAAATCCTGGTCATCAGAGGAAACAGAAAATTCAGAATCCTGGTCAGAAGTATCATAAGCAAACTCAGTCCTATGTCTCTTAGAGGGGGAAGGCTGGCTTCCACTGATTGAAGTAATAAGGTCTTCAGCCATTCTTATCATTTGTTTTTTAGGCATAGAGGCCTGACCATGCGGTCTGGGCGTCAGTTTTCTAGGTATGGTACGAGTTTTAAGCCTTGAACAAAAAGATGGCGTTGGTTTAATATGCAAGTCAGTAGGCCTGAATACACCCTCAGAAGCCAGTGCCTGCACAGTGGCTCCGGACCCATCCAAGGCAGAGATATCTGCAGATTCCACAGTCTAAGAAGCATCTTGCGGCATACATGACTCCGAATGGGTCTCAGTAGAGGCCTGTGAATCTGAAGTAGCGAGTATCAGGGGCTGTGAAAGCGCCTCACTGAGTACCAGCAAACTGACGACTGGCTTAGGAGAAGTGTCGTCGTCTGCTTTTGACCTAAGCGGCCTGTCTCTGTCTTTATCTTTGCATTTTTTTCGGAATGTCAGTAGTCAGATGGCTTACCAAAGACATATCAGGATAATTGAACCGAGCACCAAAATATTTAGAAGCGAAAATATACCGACAACGGATAGTTCGTGGTTTAAATAAGGCACAAAACCGACAGCGAGGTAACGTCGTGGTCAGGGCCTAGGCAAGGAATACAGTACGAATTAAAATTTTTATGAGGTATTTGCTTTCCACAAGTAATGCAATTATTTACTTTTACTGACATCGGTTTAGAGCAAGAAAAAGTTTCCCCAACGGGGTACTTAGCTTTTAGTTGAAGACTTCGGTTCTGAAACTCGAAAACACACTTGCGAACTGCTTCTGCTTCGGGTACCGCACGGCAAGAAAGACTGATGTAACGGCGTTGGCTGCATGTTTTATACCCCTGACGACTAGACGTCACGGAAGAAGGGACAGCAACCGACACAGGACCCAAGACTTTGTTAATCAGGCCGACTGGGGGCTACTGCAAGCAGATAACCCAAATGTGATGGCTGCAACAGTGAAACATGAAGAACATCTGGCTCACAGACAGAGCCCACAGTGTGAAAGCAGCAAACTCCAAGTCAGACTGCCGACTAGTCACAAATGGAATCCCACAGGGATCGGATATGGGTCCTCTCCTGTTTTGCATCTACTTCTCAGAAGTCCAGGCCAACACTGAGGGACTCTGGCTGACCAAGTTCGCAGACGACTGCAAGCTGGGAGCCACTAACTCCCCAAGTGATGTAGACATTCTAAAGAAAGGCCTCACTGAGACCAATGACTGGTATCGGAAACCATGGCCTTAAACTTAATGCCAAAAAATATGCCGTTATCTCTTTTGGGAAAAACTCAGTTCTCACTAGTTACCACATCGATGGGAGCCCACTGAACACTGAAGGCATTATAAGAGTTCTGGGAACACAAGTTGACAGCAACCTCTCCTTCGACCACCACACTGCCACTGTGCTCAGAAAGTCCTTCTATATGGCACATCTCATTACCAAGGGTTTTGCATCCAGGAAGAAAGAGGTCATCATCTCTCTCTCTACTCTTCCCTCATTAGGCCAATCATCGAGTATAATGCCCATTTGGCATGTACCTCATTAAATGCATGCAACAGCTGGAAAGGCCTCAAAAGTACCTCACAAAGAGGATCCTAGGCCTTAAACACATGTCCTACATGGACAGACTCAAAAAACTCCAGCTATTCTCTGTCTCATATAGTCTACTAAGAGGCAATCTCTGCGTGACTTAAAAGCCATGTCTGACCCAGCTCTGTTAGAAATGCTACATCTAAAGAAATCCCAATCCCTCCACACCACATGCTCCAGAAACCTCAACCTCATAACCACAATCAACAGAATATGCTGGAGGGGCAGATTCATAACCCAGAGACTGCCCATGCTCTGGCATAGACTTCCCATACATGTCAAGTAGAGCACCTCACTGGCCCTCCTTAAGAGAAATCTTGATGAGTGGATGGGAAATAGAAAGTTCGCCCTGGGGATCAATCCAGTGGCTGTACTTGATAAAGGCAGTAGGAACTAACGTTGGGTGGCACAATGCCAGGGCACTTCTATGGGCTAGGCTTGTAAAGGCTCCAGGGCCATTAGCCTAGTACACACCTATGTACCAAACATACTGTAAATGCCTAAAGTACAGTTTTGTACCTACCATAAATGTAGATGTTCGAAGATCCACATTGCTGCAGTCCTTACACTTGGGTAGTCCGCTGTCCTCGGTCGGCCCGAATATCAAAGTATATTGACGTCGGTCAAGGCGCATTTGACTGACATCAGGACGTCAGGGTACAAATGTGCATGACCAACGTCATATCCTCAGTCTTTTCTTGCCCCAGATGTCAGAAGACCCTAAACATAAAGGTCAAAACCAAAAGACAGCAAACAAACAACCAACCACCCCTGCACTAGTTATCCGTACAATATATACAATATACACAATATTTACAACCCAACCCACACAACCACCTCTAACTACAGAGGGGAAGGAGGGAGGGTAAATTGGACTGCAGCAATGTGGATCTTCGAACATCTACATTTATGGTAGGTACAAAACTGTACTATGTTCTTCATCTCACATTGCTGCAGTCCTTACACTTGGGTAGAATCCCAAAGCAGAGGTAAGGGAGGATGGCCAAACTACAAGGAAGCAGGAGCTGCCCAAAATGCCCTGCAAAACAGCAGTGGCAAAACCAGCCCTGGATTTAGAGTAAAGAGGTAGGTGATAATGCCTAGAGAAAGTATGCACTGAACTCCAAGTAGCTGCCTCCAAAATATCCTTGGTTGCCACTCCTCAAAAGGCTGTCGAAGTGGCAGTAGCCCTAGTGGAATGAGGCCTAATCCCAGCTGGAATCTCCTTGCCATGATGGGAATAACAGAAAGCAATGCAAAACCCAATCCACTTAGAAATAGTTTGTTTTGACACAGGCTTGCCCTGAGAACCCAAAGCAAAAGAAACAAACAACTGCTGAGACTGCCTGAACCCTTTAGTTCTGTCCAAATAATATCGCAACTGCCTGTGTACATCTAAAGTGTGCAAAATCTTTTCCCCCTTATTTTGGGGATTTGCATAAAAAGTAGGCAAATGAATAGTTTGGTTTAAAGCCACACTAGAAACCACTTTAGGCATAAAGGAAGGATTAGTACGCGAAGATACCCTATCCTTATGGAAAATCAAGAAAGGCTCAACCGCCATAAGGGCCTGCAATTCAGAAACCCTTCTTGCAGAGGTAATGGCCAACAAAAAAGCAGTCTTCCATGATAAATATTTCAACTCAGAAGTAGCTGCAGGCTCAAAAGGTTGTAGAGTGAGTTTCTCCAACACAAAATTGAGATCCCAAGCAGGAGCAGGAGCTTTTCGTGGGGGTCTTATATTCTTTGCCCCTCTAAGAAATTGCTTGAACAAAGGATGAGAAAACAATGGTGGGTCACAATCATAATGAGCCGAAATTGCTGCAGCATGAACCTTAATAGAAGAGAAAGACAAACCCTTGTCCAGTAACTCAGTAAGATATTGAAGAGCCACACTCAAATTAGGCCCAGAAACATCAAAATCTTTTGCTGCACTCCAAAATAAAAATCTCTTCCATTTATCTGCGTACACTTTCCTTGTACTAGGCCTTCTAGCTTCCAAAATAACATTCAAAACTTGCTGAGGAAGTGAAGGCCCACTATAGTTCAAAACAGAATATGCCAGGCTGTTAGGTGCAGAGAGTGAAGCTTGACATTGAGCAAATGGCTGTCCTCCTGTGACAACAGGTGTGGAATCGAAGGCAAAGGCCATGGAGGCTTCCGTACTAGACTTCTCAGTAATGGGTACCAGTGCTGTCGAGGCCAATCTGGAGCTATTAAAATCATCCTTGGCTTGTCCTGTCTGACCTTTAGAAGTACCTTTAGGAGGAGAGGCAGAGGTGGAAAGGCATACATATGAAGATTGCTCCAATTGAAAGAAAGAGCATCCACTCTCCAAGCTGTGGGATGAAACCTTTTTGTGCAAAACTGTGGCAGCTGATGGTTTAGTGGAGAAGCGAACAGATCTATGTCTGGAGTTCCCCATGACACTGTCAATTTCTGAAATACATGAGGATCCAATTTCCACTCGTGGGGATCCATAATTGCCTGCTCAACACATCTGCTAAGGAGTTCTGTGCTCCTGGCAGAAACCTTGCCTGAAGATTGAGCTGTAAACTGAGAGTAGTCTCCCACAAAATCATTGCTTGCCTGCATAGAGGATAAGAATGTTCCCCTTGCTTGTTGATGTACCACATGACAGTTGTGTTGTCTGTTAGAATCAACACCTGCCCTGGAAGAAGTAACTCCTTGAAAGCTATTAATGCAAACTGGACTGCTAACATCTCCTTCAGGTTGATATGTAGATGTTGTAGTCTGGCAGGCCACTTGTCTTGTATCCACTTTCCATTTAGATGAGCTCCCAAGCTTTGTCTGAGGCATCTGTCGTTAAAATCTGACTCGCCTCTGGCCGGGTCACAGAGAGTCCCTTGTTTAGGTGACATTCCTGAGCCCACCACAAAAATTCCTTTTGAATGCAAGGTATTATTTGAATGACAGTGTCCAGATCCTGGCAGTGCTGTGTCCATACATTTTTGAGATACCATTGCAGCTTCCTCATATGCAGTTTGGCATTGGGAAGCACCAGAATACAAGATGCCATGAACCCTAAGGCTTGAAGGACTGTCCTTGCAGTCAGCCCGGACTGATGAGATAGTTGATGGAAGTAAAGGGATAGAGTCTTTTGTTTGTCCGGGGTTAAAAAGGCCATCTGGGATGCTGTATTCAGTCTCACACCCAGAAAGCACCTGTCCTGAGAGGGTACTAGACTGGACTTTATTTCGTTCACAGAATACCCCAGGCATCTTAGCACTGCTATCACATATTCCAAATGATGAAGAAGCTCTTCCCTTCCTTGAGCCAGAATCAGGCAGTCGTCCAAATAAGGATAGATCTGTATTCCTTTTAGCCTAAAGAAAGCTATCACTGGAGCCAGAACTTTCGTGAACACTCTGGGCGCAGTAGACAAGCCAAAGGGCAATGCAGAGAACTGATAGTGAGAAGTCCCAGCTCGAAAACGCAGATACTTCCTGCAACTTAGTCTGATAGGAACATGAAGGTAAGCCTCCTTGAGATCCAAAGTTACCATCCAATGATCCTTGCCCAGCAGAGGTAAAAGCTGCTGTAACATCAACATTTTGAACTTGGGAATGTCCAGATAAGTGTTGAGGGTAGATAAATCCAAAATTGGTCTCCACGTGTTCCCCTTCTTTGGTACTAGGAACAGGCGAGAATAAAATCCTAGGCCCACTTCTGGCATAGGGACCGGCTGTATGGCCCCTATTTGGAGTAACAGAGAAACTTGCTTGTGAGCCTCTATTCTTTGTTGAGGAGGAACGTCTGGCATGCCTTTGAAAGGAGGCAAGGTATGGAAATAAAACCTGTAACCGTGGTGTAAGATATCCAATACCTATCTGTCTTGGGTAATTAAACTCCAATTTTCTTTGAAAAGTGCCAACCTTCCTCCCAAAGGTGCTGCCTGACGAGAAGGCTCTGGCAGCTGAAAAGGTAGGTCATTGGGTCTGTTTACGAAAGGACTGACCCCTGCCCTCACCCGAAGACTGTGCAGGAGAACTCCCTGTTCTAGGCCTGAAAGAGCCCTGAGCTCTGCCCCTACCACGTCTAGATCTACCCCTAGACTGGGAATCATAAGAAGGATACGTCCACCCCTTAGTAGGCCAATTTCTACTAAACTTTGGAGGCTGGACCTGCAAAAAATCTTTAACAGTCTGCATAGACTTAGCCTTGTCTTCCATTTTCTTTAAAACTGCCTCAACAGGAGGACCAAACAACACGTCAGATTGTAAAGGAGCATCTAAAATCCTTGTTTTAACATGTTCAGATAAATTTTGATCCCTCAGCCAGGCGTGCCTGCGAAGAACTGACCCAGTGGCAGCCACCCTAGACGAGGCCTGTACAGCATCAAAACCACATTGCAAAGAATGCTTACCCACCTATTCAGAAACATGTACTAAATCTTGCAACTCTTTACAATCAATACCTTCTGCCAGAGCATCAACCTTAGACTTCAATAGTGAAAGGAGATAGTTTTGGTATTTCAACATGTGAAACTGGCAATTCAAAGCCCTCATAGCAAGAGTGGAAGAAGTATAAACTTTCTTTCCCCATCTATCCAAGGCCCTGGCCTCTTTGTCTGCAGGAACCGGATTCTTAACAACAGAAGCCTTAACACCTTTAGGCCCCTGGCTAACAGTTTCTGGGTCCGCCCTAGGACTCTTAAAAAGATACTTATGAGCTTCAGGCACCCTGTAATACCTATCCGGTTTAACAGGAGCAGGAGGCAAAGAATCAGGATTAAGAGAAGCCTCTGTAAAAACATCTTCCACTACATCCCCTATGCTGGGGTAAAAACAAAAATTCCCTAAGCCTTTTCCTGGAATCAGAGAAGTCCTGACCTTCCCACTTAAAATGCTCCCTCATGGAATGAAGAGTTTCTGAAAAAGAAAAATCCTCAGGAGGAGAAGCAGAAGGAGTAGAATCATCCACATCAGAATCAGAATAAGGAGAGTACTCCTGTAAGTCTTCAGCCGAAGACTCTGAAACATCTGAAGCCTGCTCAAAACTCCCTAGCTCAGGCTCCACCCTAGGTCTCTTATCAGGAGGGGCATAGAACCCCTAATCAAAGTAATCAAATCTTCTGCCATTTTAAGCATATGCTTCTTGGGCACAGTTCCTGAAGAGCTAGGGGTAACACCCACTGAAGCTAAACCTGGCCTGCCCCTGGGAGAAGCCTTGGAAACAGAAGGAGAGGGCCTAACCACCCTAGGCAGGGAGGGGAGTATAGTAACCTGAGAAGCCCCATCAGCCTGGCCTGCCTCCTGAGAGGCCACATCCTGCAATAACAAAGTCTCTCCCTGGGATCCCAAAGAAACCTCCGGTGGAACCACCGGCTCCACCGACACCTCTAAAGAACCGGCATCCGGTACTGACGGTTCCTCTAGCCTAGGTTTAACTGCTTTGTCCTTGCGCTTCTTCGAAAGCGCGCCGGAGCATCCGACGGCATTTTATAATTGCACCGCTCAAGACTAACCTGGCACAATCTAATCTTCTCTTAATAGTGCGCTTATTGAATCTAGCACAAGAGCGACACCCAACAACGTCGTGCTCAGGCCCTAAACAAGGAATACACAAAGTATGGTAGTCTCTGCGGTATCTGTTTCCCACAAGAAATACAATTATTCACTTTTTCTGACATCCGGTAAACCACTGAGGCAAGAAAAAACTAAAATATTCCCCAACGGGGTACTTAGCCAACTTTGACTCGGTCTGAAACTCCGAAATCGAACAATTTCAGAACGCCAACCGGCACTTGCAACGCTGCTTCTGCATCGGACCATGTGGCAAAAAAGACTGAGGATATGACGTTGGTCATGCGCATTTGTACCCTGACGTCCTGATGTCAGTCAAATGCGCCTTGACCAACGTCAGCCTTATACTTTGATATTCGGGCCGACCGAGGACAGCGGACTACCCAAGTGTAAGGACTGCAGCAATGTGAGATGAAGAACATCTCTAGTTTAACTGGTCAGGTGATAAGGACTAATGTATCCCTTAAGAGGTCATGCCCACCAAGAGTTGTAAACAATAGTAAACACAGGCATTAAAGAAAAGTAATAAAAATATATGGCTACCCAGAGTTTACTCTACATAGTGAAGGTGTGTGTGTGTGTGTGTGTGTGTGTGTGTGTGTGTGGGCTTGCTTTTCCAGGATGAAGTAAAGGTCCCAAGGACAGAGAGAGTCCCTCAAAGGTAGATGGATGAGAAATGTTTCTCTTAAAAAGGCATTCTACACTTTTACTGAAACTAAGGTAGAGAAGTTAGCCCCCTCACTGAAATCTGCAAAATGGCTGCCAGATGTATACTAATAAAAATAGTTCAAGCTAGAACTGTACAGCTAAGCCAAGTAGTCCAGTACAGCCAAGTACTGGAGCTGTAAGGAATTTAAACTCTTTTTTTACTTTATAACAAAAGTACAGTTTTGTACCTACCATAAATGTAGATGTTCGAGTGCTAATACAGCTGCAGTCATAACAGATGGGTTCTCCTGCCATCAGGCGGGTCCTCGGTCGGCGGAATTCCAAAGTGTAGGTCCGGCGTCGGTTGTCGTCGCTTCTTCCCTGACGTCAGTGCGACAGGGGTATAAAGAAACCAGCTGACGCCATTTTCTTCAGTTTTTCTTGCCCCAGATGTCAGGTGCCCCCAGAAGGAAGGCAATACATAAATTTATATAATAAAGCAATGCAATATAATCAAAATACAGTAGTTGCAAGCAAATACACCATAAATGAATACCCCAATCAGGTTGCATGAGGAGGTGTTAGCCAATAGGCCTGTCCCAAGAGGGGAAGGAGGGAGGGAAACCTGGACTGCAGTTGTATTAGCACTCGAACATCTACATTTATGGTAGGTACAAAACTGTACTATGTTCATCGTGCATACAGCTGCTGTCATAACAGATGGGTAGAATCCCAAAGCTAAGAAAAGGGTGGTAGGCACTAGGTGGAACTAGGAGGTGCCAGGATGCCCTGCAAGACTGCAGTGGCAAAGCCTGCTCTAGTTTTGGAGTATAATGGTAGGTGGTAGTGCTTGGAGAAGGTATGCACAGAACTCCAAGTGGCTGCTTCCAAAATATCTTTGGTAGGAACTCCTCTGAGGAAAGCTGCAGAGGTAGCTGTGGCCCTTGTGGAGTGAGATCTGATGCCTGCAGGTACAGTTTTACCATGAAAAGAGTAAGAAAAGCGTATGCAGTGGGCTATCCATTTTGAGATTGTCTGTTTGGAAATTGGCTTCCCTTGAGCTCCTATAGCATAGGACACAAAGAGCTGTTCTGTTTTTCTGAAAGGCTTTGTTCTGTCCAAATAATAACGCAGCTGTCTGTGGATGTCCAAGGAATGCAGTAGTCTCTCCCCTTTGTTTTGAGGATTAGGGTAAAAGGTCGGTAAGTGGATAGCCTGATTCCAAGCTACCCTGGATACCACCTTTGGCATAAAGGACGGGTTGGTTCGTAAGGAACCTCTGTCCTGATGGAAGATTATAAAAGGCTGCACAGCCATGAGGGCTTGTAGTTCCGATACCCTGCGAGCTGAGGTGATAGCCAGAAGGAAAGCTGTTTTCCAGGACAAATATTGCAAATCTGTTGAGGCAGCTGGCTCAAAGGGAGGCAAGGTCAGCTTTTCTAGAATGAAATTGAGGTCCCAAGCAGGTATTGGTTGTTTCCTTGGGGGTTTTATGTTCTTCGCCCCTCTGAGGAACTGTCTTAAGAGGGGGTGAGAGAATAAAGGTGGATCAGTGTTGTATTCTGCAGAAATGGCTGAGGCATGGATTTTGATGGAAGAAAATGAAAGTCCACTGCTTGGCAGCTCAGCTAGATACTGTAATATTTGAGGTAAATTCAGTTTTCCAGGATTCTGGCCCTTTTCCTCATTCCAGGCACAAAACCGTTTCCATTTTGCGGAGTAAGCTTTTCTAGTAGACGGCCTTCTGGCCTCTAAAATGACATCCTGCACCTCCTTGGAGAGTAGGGTCTGTTGTGATGCTAAGGAATCTTCCATGCGGCCAGATTGAGTGTTTTCAGCTGACTGTGAAGAGTTTTGAAGCTGTGCTGAGTCAGAAGTAGAGGCATTAGAGGCAGGGTCCATGGTGGAGAATGCGTCAGGCTCCTCAGGAGTGGATCCCAGTGCTGTCTTGGCCAGTCTGGAGCAATGAGAATCATCTTTGGTCTGTCTGCTCCGGTTTTTAATAGAACTTTGGGCAGTAGAGGAAGAGGCGGAAAGGCATAAACTGTCATTGTTGTCCAACTGAAAGAGAGAGCGTCCACTCTCCAGGCTTGTGGATGAAAAGTCCTTGAGCAGAATTTTGTCAATTGGTGATTTTTGTGGGAGGCAAAGAGATCTATGTCTGGCCTTCCCCATGCTTGTATTATCTCTGTAAAAACTTGAGGATGCAACTTCCATTCGTGTGGATCTGTCATATTTCTGCTTAGGTTGTCTGCCAGCGTGTTTTCCTTGCCTGGCAAGTACTGTGCTTGAAGTTCGATTTGTAATTCCAGAGCCATGTTCCAAAGTGACATGGCCAGCCTGCATAGGGGGTATGAATGGGTTCCTCCCTGTTTGTTTATGTACCACATTACTGTGGTGTTGTCTGTCCTTATCAATAGTTGACCTGGATGCAGAAGGTCTTTGAAAGCTATAATAGCATTTATTACTGCTAGCATTTCCTTTTGATTGATGTGGAGGTGCTTTTCCTTTTGGGACCATTTGCCCTGAATGCACCGATCTGTCATGTGCGCCCCCCAGGCGTAGTCCGAGGCGTCTGTTGTGATGACTTGATTTGCTTGAGGCTTGCAGAATGGGAGACCTGTGTTTGTTTGGCATGCTTGAGCCCACCACAGAAATTCCTTTTGAAGACATAGAATTAGTGGTAATATTGTTTCCAAACTGTGGCTGTGTTGAGACCATAGGTTTTTCAGGTACCATTGAAGTTTCTTCATATGCAGCTTTGCACATGGGATTAGTAGGATGCAAGATGCCATGAATCCCAGAGCCTGCAGGATTTTCCTTGCAGTCAGCCTGGTGAAATTTGCTAGTTTTCTGAAGTATTGAGTTAGTTGCCCCTGTTTCTCTGGCGTGAGGTAGGCCATCTGTGTGTTTGTGTCCAAGTTGGCACCCAGGAAAATTATGTTCCGAGAGGGTATTAGCCTTGATTTCTTTTTGTTGACTGTGTATCCCAGAGAATTCAACAACATTATTACAAAAGCCAGATGTTTCAGAAGTATGTGCTTGCTGTCTGCTTGGATCAGGCAGTCGTCCAAATATGGGTATATTTGTATCCCTTGATGTCTGCAGTAGGCAATTACTGATGCCAGGCATTTCGTGAATACTCTGGGCGCAGTAGATAAGCCAAAGGGCAATGCAGAGAATTGATAATGGGTTGAACCTGCAAAAAATCTGAGGTATCTTCTGCAATTTTGTCTGATTGGGACATACAGGTATGCCTCCTTGAGGTCCAATGTTACCAGCCAAGACTCCTTGCCCAGCATGGGAAGAAGCTGCTGTAATGTGAGCATCTTGAATTTTGGTACGAGTAAAAATGTGTTTAGGATGGATAGGTCCAAAATAGGTCTCCAATCTTTTCCCTTCCTTGGTACCAGGAATAGTCTGGAATAAAAACCTTGACCTTGTTCTTGAGTAGGTACCTCTTGAATAGCTTTCATGTCCATGAGATCTGAAATTTGTCTTTGTGCCTCTGCCCTTTGATTGTGTGGCAGGTTTGGCAGGCCTCTCATTTTTGGAAGGGTGTAAAAATGGAATCTGTAGCCTCTGTTTATAATAGCCAGGATCCATTTGTCTTTTGTGACAATATGCCAATTTTTCGAAAATAATGCCAGTTTTCCACCTAAGGGTGCTGCCATTTGAGCCTTGCTTGGCATGCAAAGGGGAAAGTCATTGGGCTTGCTTTCTGAATGGCTGTGAACTATCCTCACCACCTCTTTGTGTAGGAGCTTGCCATTGTCTGCCTCTAAACGATCCTTGAGATTGCCCTCTGCCCCTCGGGCGTCTGTATCTACCTCTTTGGGGTCTGTCCGTGGCTGGAAAGGACCAATTTTTGGAGGGCCAATTTCTACTGAAACATGGAGGTTGTACCTGTAGAAAATCTTTCACTGTTTGCATTGATTTAGCCTTTTCCTCCATTTTCTTTAATACCTCCTCAGCGTTAACACCAAATAATACATCCTTTTGTAGAGGGGCATCTAGTAATTTAGCTTTGACATGATCTGGTAAGGTTTGCTCCTTGAGCCAGGCATGTCTACGTATGACTGATCCTGTAACAGCAGCTCTACATGAGGCCTCTAGAGCATCAAAACCACATTGCAAGGTATGCTTACCCACTTGTTCTGCACTATGCATTAAATCCTGCAACTCCTTCAAGTCTGGTTGTTCAGGTTGTGACATTTTGCTTCTCAACTGTGATAACAGAAACTGTTGGTACTTTAACATATGGAACTGGCAGTTTAATGCCCTCATGGTTAAGGTGGCCGAGGTGTATACCTTTTTTCCCCACCTTTCTAAAGATCTGGAATCTCTCTCGGAAGGTAAAGGATTTTTAGCAGTGGAGGCCTTAATTCCCTTGGGGCCCTGTGCGATAGTTTCTGGGTCAGCCGCATGGCTTTTGTATAGAAATTGGTGTGAGTCAGGAACCCGGTAGTACCTGTCAGGTTTGACTGGGGCTGGAGGTAAAGAATCCGGGTTAAGGCAGGCCTCCGAATACACATCATCTAGTATGTCTAAGATGGGAGGTATAGCCAGAGGCCTGTGCTGAGGTAGCAAGAGAAAATCCCTAAGCCTTTTCTTGGAATCTGAATACTCTTGGCCTTCCCAGTGGAAGTGCTCCCTTAAGGTATGCAAGGTTTCCCCAAATGAGTAATCCTCTGGAGGGGAGACAGAGGGAATGGACTCCTCTGCATCAGAATCTTCAAAAGGGGAGTAAGAATGTTCCTGTTCATCCGAGTGCTCTGAAATAATGGAGGCCTGGTCAGAGGAGGGGGATTCTTCCTCCACTCTGGGCCTTTTGTCCGGGGGGGGGGGTGAGAACCCCTGATAAGAGTAATTAAATCCTCAGCCATTTTAAGCATCTGTTTTTTAGGCATGGGGCCTGGAGAAGGGCCCTGTGTAGCTGGTCTCTTACAATGCATGGCTGCTTTAGACTTAGTGAAAGCCTTGATGGAAAAAGAAGAGGAAGGTCTGAAGACACCCTGAGAGGAGGCAGACCTATCTACATTTTGAGTTTCACCACCAAGAGTGGCTTCGGTATCTGTAGTCGGGGTGTGGGCCGAGGAGCCTGCGACCTCGGGCACAGAAGACACCGCCAATGAAGTGTCGTCGGTAGGCAGGGGCTGCGTAGGCGCCTCGCTGAGAACCGGACCACCTATAGTCGGCTTTGGCGTGGTGTCGGTAGAGGCCGCGGACCTCATGTGTCGGTCCTTATCTTTGCGTTTTTTAGACAAAACTGGAGTTGGAGTATCCGACGACATAATATAGTTAAATTTTCTGCCAAAATAGTGCTGGGCGAACTCCGCCCGACGCTTAATGGTGCGTTTGTTGAATGTAGCACAAAAACGACAGACCGAGACGTCGTGGTCTGGGCCTAAGCAAGGAATGCAAAGGGAATGAAAATCCTTATGCGGTATTTGCTTCCCACATGAAATACAATTATTAACTTTGTCTGACATCGGTCTGAGGCAAGAAAAGTTTCCCCAACGGGGTACTTAGCTTTCAAGAAGACTTCGGTTGCAAAATTTTCGTAATTTCAGGAGCTGGCCGACCGGCACTTGCGAACTGCTTCTGCTACCGCGCGGCAAGAAAGACTGAAGAAAATGGCGTCGGCTGGTTCCTTTATACCCCTGTCGCACTGACGTCAGGGAAGAAGCGACGACAACCGACGCCGGACCTAGACTTTGGAATTCGGCCGACCGAGGACCCGCCTGACGGCAGGAGAACCCATCTGTTATGACTGCAGCTGTATGCACGATGAACGTCTATTAAACTTTAACTCAATGTAAATAAACATTGCTAACAACTGCTAAGAAAATAACGAAATAGCAAGATGAAAAATATCACATCAATATATACAAATGTTAAGGCAATCAAGTAAAACAGATACCCAGGAGCATCGTCTAGTTAAGTGACATGCCCAGAGTCATACAGTAAACATGTAAATAAAAAAACAGTGGAAGGAATCAAACCTTGTACCCTGGGCACAGGAACCAGATTACTAAAAGTTTAGAGCTTTAGTTTTACAAGTTAGCTGCCACACATCTGGTCTGAATCTTTGCACTTTTGATAACTGATGTCAGTCCATTCACAATACATGACAGTGCAATTTTACGTCTCATGAATATTTAATATCCACCAGCCTTCAGCATACCAGGCTATGGCATCTTTTCCTTCGTGGTTCATAAAACTTTTACCATCTAGAGAACTTTTTGCTCATCTTTCATTCATCCCTCCATCAGCAAAAAACTGCTAACCAAGAGGTCACCCAGAAAAGCAAAGGTCTTCAGTCTCACCAAGTCTCACCAAGATCAGTCTGGGCATCTTAACACAGAGCCTTACAGGTTAAGGGGGGGGCACAATGTGCCCCCAATCCCAAGTTCTTCTTCAGTGAGACTAATCCACTCAAAAAGCTTGTCCACAGCAAAAGATTTTCAGTCCTTACCTTCAAGAAAGAGCAGATGTGTAAGAACTTACCATGACAGTAGATGTTTGAGTGACCACTGGTGCAGTATTACTTAACAAGATTATTCTAACAAAGACAGCAAAATGTCTAGCCAACATACCAAAGCCTGGGCAACCTTTCTCTTGCACCATGTAACTGATGTATGAACTCATCCCAAAGGAGCCAGGAAGTACGTAAGAGATGTAGAGGCATGAATTACCTCAGGGCTTTCTTGACCCAGACAGACCAAGGAACTGAAGCAGAAGGAAAGGCAACTATATACATATGTGTAAGTCTTGAAAAGATTACAAAAGCTGGTCAGATTTTCTGACACTTTTAGTTTTATCCAAATAAACCCTAAGCTATCTGTAAACAACAAAGAATTTCTACATGCTCTCTTTTGTTTCCGGAGGAGAGGGAAAGAGGCAGACAGGTTGACTGTGTCTGGCATGGTGCTAGGGTTAGTTCTAAGATTAACAGTAGCCTTACAGACAATGAAAAAAGGTGGAATGGCCATTATGCGTGTAGCTCTGACACAGAAGTGAAAGCTACCAGCAAAACAGTTTTCCAATTACAAAATTTTAGAGACCAAGATGCAGCAGGTTCAAAAAGAGGCAAGGTAAGCTTTTCCAGGACAAAATTCATATCCCAAGTAGATGGAATGGCTCTCCTTAGTGGTCTGACGTGTAAGATGCCTTTCAAAAACATTTTTGTCCTCAAAAATGAGAAAAAAGTGGTAGACCTAGAAAGAGGTAGATAGGCATGCAGAGACGGTTGACAGATGTACTTTGACGGAAGAGAATGCCTGTCCAGAAATGAGCAACTCACACAAATAAAGAATATTAGGAATGCCAAGTTAATAAGGGTCCTGATTCCTTTTGTGGCACCATAAAGAACATTTTTTCTATTTAAAAACATAAAATTCCCCTGTAGTTGGTTATCTAACCTCCAGTAGAACCATAAGCATGTCCTCAAGTAAAGTGGTGCCTAAATGGAATTGTGATGATTGCCCCTGGCCAAAGCCAAAAGAAAAAGAAGGGTGAACCAGTGCTGTCTGGGCCAAAACAGAGTCACCAAGATTTGCTGGATTGTCTTCCTCGACTTTGAGAAGTATTTTGGGAATTACAGGAAGTAGATGGTACGCATAATGGAACTTCTTTTTCCAAGAAAAAGACATGGAGTCTGTCCTCCATGCCTGAATGCATGGGTCTCTGAAACAGACCATCCTAAGCTTTCTGTTTTGTGCAGAGACAAAAAATCTATCTGCAAAGTACCCCCACTGATATACAATGTCCAGAAAAAACACTGTTCAGCATTCATTTGTGAGGGTCTGCTCTGGACATGTTCTAAAAACCTGCCATAGTGTTATTTTCTGAAAAAAGACTAAAAAATCTCATCTGTGTTGGACATCTTTACTGCCCTATCAGTAGTCATGACAGCTAAACTTTTTTGAGAAGCACAGTCAATCAAGTCAAGTTTCTCTCATCTCTCCTCCTGGTATTAAGTCTCTGAGCAGTCAATGATTTGGAACATCCTGTAAGGGCAAGGTGAGTTCTTGGCCATAAGTCATGACAGTAGTAAGGCACAGTGCTGTGAAATAACCAATTTGGAGGCTTAGTGGTCTGGGTGATGCCTATCTGAAAAATGCATCAGTGTGGTTCTGAAGAGCTTAACACAAGACAAGTTTCTCCAGAAGATAAGGGCAGAACACATAAATCCACACTTGGCAGATGGGGACTAGGAGAATGAATATGACCTTTCTCTGTTTTGATTTGCAAATTCATTTCTAAAAAATAGCATGAGAGGGAAATGTGGATTAGTTTTGGGGGCCACACCTCTGCATGCATGTCTCCCGGCCTTTCTCTATACAAGAACATGATTAAGCAGGAGCTGAATTTTGTCACTGACAGAGAAAGCTAACAGGTGAAAGTTTCCCGCACCACTGATTTGCACTCATGTGGCACCAAAAGGCAATAGCTGAGTATGGCTTTTTAGGAGTTTGCCTTTCTCCTGGGAAATCTTTGATACCACAATGTGTGTGGTGGATAAGGACAACTCCCACACTCTCCTACTTTTCTGGCATAAGGGGAAGGAGTGGGTCCCCCCTCCTTGCTGGAGCACTACACTACTGGGGTGGTGTTAGTGAGGACAACAACTGAACCTCACAGAAGGAAGTCCTGTATGGCTTTCAGAGAAAGGAAAACTACACTCACTTGCAGAATATTGCTGTGCAGACTGGCCACAATGTGTGACCATGCACTTCAAATTGTACTCTTGACTCCTCACTCACCCTCCCTGTGGGTGATGCACCTGTGGTGGCAGTCAATTGTGTTTTCGGGGCTTGGAATAGACTACTCGATGTGATGTTTTTGCACAACCTTGAAATCCGCACTAGGTGAGACACAGGTTGAGTCAGCGGATATCACTACATTCATAACATCAATTGTAGCACCCCATCTGGGGGTTGTATAATAAGGCACAACACATATGGCTGCTGTCATGAGGTCCACCTCCCACAGGCAATCTTATGCAACAGTCACAGCCTCATGTAGCAGGCTATGAATTGACTTTTTGGCAGATTATATCCTGGAATGCCCTGCAAGCTCCAGTGTCCACAGTCCATTTGAATATTAAGCTTTATCTGGACTCCAACAGAAACTCTGTAGTGTTCACTGTGTTCTCAAAGGACTAGAACTATGAGAGACTCCTTCACTATGAATAAGCTTGTTTTTGTTGGAGTGGATGGCAGACAGACATCCAGCTAAGGAAAAATGTTAGCTCCATGGAGGCTCTGGTTTACTGTTACCACAGCCATGCATTTCATAAAACAATTGGGAACTGCACTAAAAACAAATGGCATTGTCCAACATTAGAATCAGTGCAGATCCTATGTAAAGTCCTGCCACTCCTTTTGAAGATCTCTAGTTAAATTTTTTTTTTTTTTTTTGCTTCTTAGTGGGGCCATCAGCACATATAGATCTCAGATGGTCAGAGCCCCAACGTACCTCAATAACAGAACTGGGTACTTCCTCATGAACATGGATTTGCGGAATCCCCCCCTTTGCTAATAGTCAAAAAGTCAGAATCAACTGCACCCCTCCCCCCACATACAAACTTTCTGATGTGAAGAGAAGCATACCAGAGATCTAATGACTAAATCCAGTCTCCTGACAGGCAAGGAAGAAAAAAATGCACCCTGATCATCTAAAAGGATTCCTCTGGAATGACTTCATTTAGGCTTCAAAGGTCCAGAAGGGGCCTAATGTCCTTGTTTTTCCTGGGCATTAGAAAAGAACCTGGAGAAAAAGCCTCTTAGATGGCTTTTTTTTTCACTGTTAGAGGGAAGAGGACTTTGCTGCAAACCTCTTATGAGGTGAGATTTTAGGTGGAGGTCTAGATCAGTGTTTTGGGTGATGAAAAAGGGACCTTGTAACCGCAGGATATTAGCTCTCTCACCTGCATCACGGCCACCCACATGGGCAGGTGGAAAAGCAAATTATCTCTAAGTTCCTCCAGTGGGCAGTTCAAAAATTTAGAGCCAGCTTGCTGCCCACCAGAAGGTGTAATGCAGAGCTCCTGTTGCCAACTGCCATTAATCTTAGGATGGAAACTCATGGGGAAGCTGGCATGTTGACTGTAAATTATTCCTGAACTTCTGTTAGTTTGATTATGCCGCTAGCCATGCCTGAATCAGCCATGACTTGGGCTCATTTCTATTCTTGAAAATGGAGGTTGGGAGGGTTGGAAATGCATTCCAACCATGAACAGGGTTTTGGCTCTTCCTCAATATTCTCTGGGTATTTACTTGACAGGCCGATAAATGCACTGCCGCTGAAAAGGACATTCATGAAAGTCATCTTGAAATAGTCAGGAAAACTAGTGAGATACAATACGGGTGACAACACTTCACAATATTGGCTGCTGCTACACTCTCTGCACTATCCAGTAAGTTACTGGGTAAGATATACACCAAGACTGCATACTGAAAGGCTGCCAGCTGAGGCTTCAACTTTTCTCCTAAGTCATCATCTAACATTGCTTCCAGCATGTGGCTCATCTCTTCAGCCATCTCTTGCTACAACGTCAACATGTGCCAAGTACAGCTCACTGCTTTCAGTGAAAAAGAAGTGGAAATAAACTCACCTATCCATTGCCTTGGAATCCATACCTGTGAGATGGGCAATGAAACTCTTTGGTATGGGTGTGACAGCCTATTTAAAGGCTGGTGCTGCTGTTACAGAGTCAGATATAGAAGTTTTCAACCAGTATGCACAGTCTTTGGGAGGCCCTTAGGATATCATCACTTCTGGACAGGTATTACAAAAAACAGCATTTCCCATGCCAATTTCACTACAAGCTGCACCATCCTGTCATCAAGGGGGACCAACCAGGCATACAGCTGGAGGGACTAGAAGGCCTCTTGTAAGATATTCTGGGGAAAGGATGGTTTCTCAGAGGTCCATTCCATCTTCTGCCTCACTAACTCAAACTTATCAAAACTGGTGCAGTACGCAGGTGATGGGGAGACTGTTAAACTCTCATCTTTGTCCTGATCTACTTTTAGACTGGTGAACTACAGGGGGAAATCCAAGTACATATTCATGCACCAATGCTTTCCTCCTCCTCTTGTATGCAAAATGACTGAGGAGCAGAAAGCAAAAGATGTTCCAGATGACTTGGAAACATCCTGCAACCCCCCCAAGTTCTTCTGCCCTGTCATGAAAGAAAGAATGCAACTGTTGAGACTGAACACTGTGAAGATGCATCATGTGGATGCCTGTCAAAATAGTTGTGTACTTTGTGCCTGACCCAAAAGCTAACCAGGAATGAGCATCAAGACTGATTGCAAACAGCTGGTGGCAAGGAGAAAGAGATGCAGCTTAACCATACCCCATAGTCTCAACCTCTGAGGCCAACTCTGGCTCTCCAAGAAAGTATTTGGTGGAGACAAACAGGATCACAAAGCTTTGACAAATGGAACAAGCTTTAAAATCACGTTCTATGCCTAAGCAGAAAAGAGGTCTTTGTAGCAAATATGCCTACCACATTCACACTTACCCCTTCTAGCTGACATTTAACAAAAACACAGCAGAACAGATTAGACAAGAAGGGACATTCCTCAGTGGGGGTCTTATCTGAATCTGAAAAGTTTTAATGGTAGCAATGACCACACGAAGATCAGCCCAATGGGTGTGAGGCCTGCATTTGGGCCGGCAGTGGGATAGTCTAAAGATATATGCCCATAATTCTGGTACTATACCCCTACACTTGCGAACTGAGATCATATGTCGGATGTATGCTCCAGGGAAGGTTTAAGCTTTGGTACAACAGCAGGATGTCAGCAGTGAAAAAAAATTTTGTGTCTTAATGTTCTGTGTCATCGATCTTCACTAATCCTTGCCTGTGGACTCGGTTCTGAGCCTTGGAAACGACTCAGCCATTTACTTCAGCTTATACCTTCCAAACTCTCGAGCTAGGCTTTACCCATAATGCTCCTCCCTAAATTACCTCAGATAGACTTTGCCTAACATAGTGGCAGACAAACAGAAAAAACACACTAAGAGACCAGATCTGTGTCCCTATTATGAAGCCAGTCTTTGAAAGCATTCAAACCAGCAAGAGTCTTAGGCAGGGGGAAAGAGGGGGGAATGTCATGGATTAATGAAGATCGACAACACAGATGGAACGTTAAGCTAAGACATAACTTCTTTATCTAATGTTGTTAAGCTTTACGTAATCCTTGACTGTGGGACAGAGTCCCTAGCTACCTGTACCTTGGCGGGGGGGGGTCTCATGGCAGAATATTGCTAAGCACCATCGAATCAAATGATGCACACCCCCTACAGACCCGGAACAGTTTGTAATGAGTAATAAAGTTATGAGGAGATGCCCATGTAGCTGCTGCACAAATGTCATCTAAAGAAGCTCTAGCATGAAAAAAGTACAGTTGTGTACACTTACCATAAATGTAGATGTTCAAGTGTATTCGTTGCTGCAGTCATTACATTTGGGTAATCTGCTGGCAGGTTGCCCTCAGTTGGCCTGATTAACAAAGTCTTGGGTCCTGCGTCGGTTGCTGTCCCTTCTTCCATGACGTCAGGTCGTCAGGGGTATAAAACATGCAGCTGACGTCATTACCTCAGTTTTTCTTGCCCCAGATGTCAGGTGCCCCCCCAAATGGGGAGCAAAATATAATGTTAAATTACAGCAATATACCTCCAATCAAAAGCAAATACACCAAAAAGGCTTTTAAGCATAGTAACAGAAAGTAGAGGTATAGTCAGAGAAAAAACAGGGGGCTGGAGGGAGGGTAACCAGGACTGCAACAGTGAATACACTCGAACATCTACATTTATGGTAAGTGTACACAGCTGTACTATGTTCTTCGTGTTTCACTGTTGCAGTCATAACATTTGGGTAGATTCCCAAAGCCATGGTTGGGAAGATGGATTTATACAGCATTAGGACCAGCTATAAGGCCCTGCAAGACAGCAGTGGCAAAGCCAGCTCTGGATGTAGAGAAAATTGGTAGCTGATAATGTTTGGTGAAAGTATGAACTGAACATCAGCTTCTAGAATATCCCTGGTAGGAACACCTCTGAGAAAGGCTGTAGAAGTAGATGCAGCCCTGGTGAAATGAGATCTGATCCATGGTGGGATAGGCTTTCCGTGATGCTTATAGCAGAAATGAATGCAATGGCTTATCCATTTAGAAATGGTTTGTTTTGAAATAGCCCTTCCCTCTACCCCTGCAGCAACTGCTACCAGCAGTTGTTCAGATTTTCTTCGAGTTTTAGTCCTGTCCAAGTAGAATCTAAGTTGTCTGTGCACTGGAAACAAAGCTGGCAAATGAATGGACTGATTAAGAGCCACACTGGATACCACCTTAGACATGAAGGATGGACTGGTCCTGAGTGAAACCCTGTCCGCATGAAAAATGATGAAAGGCTCAACTGACATAAGGGCCTGTAACTAAGATATTCTTCTAGCTGAAGTGATTGCCAGAAGGAAGGCTGTTTTCCATGAAAGAAATTTTATGTCTGCAATAGCAGCTGGCTTGAAAGGAGGCAGAGTGAGTTTCTCCAATACAAAGTTAAGGTGCCAGGCAGGGGTTGGAGCTCTCCTGGGAGGTCTCATGTTCTTGGCCCCTCTGAGGTACTGCTTGAGCAGAGGATGAGAGAAGAGGGGAGGTTCTGTGTTATAATGAGCTGAAATGGCTGAGGCGTGGATTTCAATGGAGGAAAAAGACAGGCCCTTGTGAAGCATCTCAGTTAAATATTGTAAAATCTGAGGTAAATTGGGCACTGCTGTGCTCATTCCTTGAGATTGATTCCAAGCACAGAATCTTTTCCATTTGTCAGTATAAGATTTTCTAGTACTAGGTCTTCTCGCCTCCAAGATGACATTCATCACAGGTTTGCTGAGGCATGCTAAGGGTGAATTTAAGTGATTAGCCAAGCTGCAAAGTTCAAAGTAGGGAGCTGAGGGTGCAGAATCTTGTTCTCCTGCTGAGAAAGTAAGGAAGTTGTCTGAGGCAGGTGCCATGGGGATATTTGTGACACACTGCGCAGGAGTGAATACCAGTGCTGGTGTGGCCAGACCGGAGCAATCAAAATCATTTTTGTTTTTTCCTCTGATTTTTAGCAGAACTTTGGAGAGCAGAGGCAGAGGAGGAAAGGCATAGACTGATAGGTTTTGCCAGCTGAAGGACAAAGCATCCACTTTCCAGGCGTTTTTGTGAAGAGTTCTTGTGCAAAACTTGTCCAACTGGTAGTTCTGGGGGGAGGCAAATAGATCTAAGTCTGGGCTCCCCCACTGGCTTGTCAACATGTTGAAAATCCATGTTTCCAGTTTCCATTCGTGTGGATCCATGAGATTTCTGCTTAGTTCGTCTACCAGAATATTCAGCTTTCCTGGCAGGAATTGAGCTTGTAGTTGTACTTGGTAGCTCAAGGCCATGTTCCACAATGCCATGGTTAGTCTGCAGAGGGGGTAGGAATGTGTACCCCCCTGCTTGTTTATGTACCACATAACCGTGGTGTTGTCCGTCTTTACCATTAGTTGTCCTGGATGAAGACAGTCCTTGAAGGCTGTCAGAGCATTCTGTACAACTAGCGTTTCTTTTTGACTGATATGTAGGTGCATTTGATTTGGGCTCCATTTGCCCTGAATGCACTTCCCTGCCAGATGACCCTCCCATGCATAGTCTGATGCGTCTGTTGTTAGGGTTTGGGCGGCAGGGGGTGGTGTGAATGGCAGTCCCTTGTTTTGGTGGCAGGCCTCTGCCCACCATAGGAACTCTAGGCATAGGCAAGGTATGATAGGGATCATTGTTTCCAGGCTTTGACAATGTTGACTCCATAAACTTTTTAAGTACCACTTAAGTTTCCTCATATGCAGTCTTGCATATGGAATTAGAAGAATGCAGGAGGCCATGAACCCCAAGGCTTGCAGTATTTGTCTTGCAGATAGCTGGGTTTTGTGGCCACCTGTTTGAAGTAAGTCGCCAAATGAATTTGCTTTTCTGGCATAAGGAAAGCCATCTGGGCAGTTGTATTCAAGCTTGCACCCAGAAATGTAATTTGTTGAGAGGGTACCAGTTGTGATTTCTTTTCATTTACGGTGTACCCTAGACAAGTTAGAACCCTTTTTTACAAACGCCAGATGTTTTATAAGTATGGCATGGTTTCTGGCTGAATTAGACAATCGTCCAGGTATGGATATATTTGAATATTTCTTTGCCTGCAAAATGCAATTACTGGAGCCAGGCACTTTGTGAATACCCTGGGCACAGTAGACAAGCCAAAGGGCAGTGCAGAGAACTGATAATTCAAGTAGCCTGCTTTGAAGCGTAGGTATCTTCTGCAAGATTCCCTGATTGGGATATGCAGGTAAGCTTCTTTTAAATCTAGAGTTGCCAACCATGCATCCTTGCCTAGCATAGGAAAAAACTGGTGAAGAGCCAGCATCTTAAATTTTGGAATGTCCAGAAAGGTGTTTAGAGTAGACAGGTCCAGAATTGGACGCCATTATTTGTCTTTTCTGGGTACCAGGAAAAGCCTGGAATAGAAACCTTGTCCCTTTTCCTCTTCTGGTACTAGTTGAATAGCCCCCATGTTTAAGAGGGAAAGTACTTGTTTCTGAGCCTCTGCCCACTGATATGGGGGAAGGTCTGGCCACCCGTTTGGAGTTGGCAACGTGTGGAAATGAAATCTGTATCCCTGGGACACTATATTTAAAACCCATTTGTCCTGGGTTATGAGTTGCCAGTTTTCTGGATGAAGAGCAATTTTTCCCCCCAAATGGGTGGCTGAGAGGTAAGTGCTTGGTAATTTTAAAGGAAAGTCATTGAGACTGTTTAGCATAGGGTGGCGTCTTGTTATTTCCAGATTTGGAAGTGGAAGCACCCCATTGCTTAGTTCTGAGAGTCCCTTTGGACTGAAACCTGGTGCTTTTGGTGTGTCTGGGTTTGGCTTGAGTGGATCTGGAAGGAGCTGGAAAAGACCAGTTCTTAGTAGGACAGTGCCTAGTAAATCTTGGAGGTTGCACTTGTAAGAAATCTTTCACAGTTTGCAAAGATTTAGCTTTATCTTCCATCTTTTTTAGAACTTCTTCAGTCTTATTGCCAAACAGATGGTCCTGACGCAAAGGAGCATCCAACAATTTTGCTTTAACATGATCAGGCAGAGATTGTTCCTTAAGCCAAACATGCCTTCTAAGCACAGACCCAGTAACAGCAGCCCTGCAACAGGCCTCTAAAGAATCAAAACCACATTGCAAAGTATGTTCTCCAACCTGTTCAGCTGAATGCAATAAATCCTGTAAATCTTTATTTTCCAGACAGTCAGAAATCAACATAATTTTCTGTTTAAGCAGTCCCATGACATGCTGTTGATATTTTAGCATATGAAACTGACAGTTTAAAGCCCTGATTGCCAAGGTTGCAGAAGTATAAACCCTTTTACCCCATCTATCCAGCGCCCTGGAGTCTCTATCAGAAGGGGTAAGATTTTTAGCAGTAGAAGCCTCAATACCCTTGGGCCCCTGAGAAATTGTTTCTGGGTCCGCACCAGGATTTTTGAAAAGGAACTTGTGGGACTCAGGAACCCTGTAGTATCTGTCTGGTTTACTAGGAGCCAGAGGCAGGGAATCAGGGGCCATAATGGATTCCGAAAACACATCATCAACAATGTCTAGTACAGGAAGTATACCCAAAGGCCTAGGCTGAGGAAGAAGAAGGAAATCCCTAAGCCTCTTTTTGGATTCAGACCTTCCCAGTGGAAATGCTCCCTTAAGGTATGCAAAGTTTCCAAAAAGAAAAGTCCTTAGGGGGGAAGCAGAGGGAATGTAATTCTCTGCATCAGAAACCTCATAAGTAGGTATGGACAAATCCAGGTCATTAGAAGAGTCAGAAGAAACAGAGTCCTGTTCAGAAGATTCACAGTCAAGCTCATCCCTAGGCCTCTTAGAAGGTGGGGGGTCGACTACCCCTGATTAGAGCAATTAAATCTTCAGCCATTTTGGTCATTTGTTTTTTAGGCATAGGGGCCTAAACATGTGGCCTGGGGATTGTTTTTTTAGAGATAGATCGAGATTTAGGCCTTAGTATTGAAGGTGGAGTCGGTTTAATATGCAAGTCTGTAGGCCTGAATACACCCTCAGAAGCCGGTACCTGCACAGCAGCTCTGGACCCATCCAAGGTAGAGATATCCACTGATTCCACAGGTGAAGCATCTCGCAGCATACCGGACTCCAAATGGGTCTCAGTAGAGGCTTGTGAATCAGAAGTAGCAGGTATCAGGGGCTGCGAAAGCACCTCACTGAGTACTGGCAAACTGGCGACTGGCTTAGGAGAAGCGGCAGCAGTTTTGGACCTCAACGGCCTGTCTCTGTCTTTTTCTATGCGTTTTTTCAGTATACCGGTAGTCCGACAGCTAACCAACATCATTTCTGGATAATTAAATTGAGAACCAAAATATTTAGGGGCAAAAATGTACCGACGATGGATAGTGTGCTGAATACATAAAGCACAAAACCGACAGCGAGGTACATCGTGGTCAGGGCCTAGGCAAGGAATACAGTACAAATGAAAATCTTTATGAGGTATTTGCTTCCCACAAGTAATGCAATTATTAACTTTTACTGACATCGGTAAGGAGCAAGAAAAAGTTTCCCCAATGGGGTACTTAGCTTTAAGTTGAAGACTTTGGTTCTGAAACTCGAAAGCAAAAATTCCAGGAGTCGGCCAACCAGCACTTGCAAATTGCTTCTGCTTCGGGCACCACACGGCAAGAAAGACTGAAGTAATAACGTCGGCTGCATGTTTTATACCCCTGATGACCTGACGTCATGGAAGAAGGGACAGCAACCGACGCAGGACCCAAGACTTTGTTAATCAGGCCGACTGAGGGCAACCTGCCAGCAGATTACCCAAATGTAATGACTGCAACAATGAAACATGAAGAACATCTGCGGAAGCCGCTACAGCTCTAGTTGAATGAGCTTTCACAGGACATGTGGTTTGGAGACCCTTTGAATGATAGATGATACAATTCCTAATCCATTTAGCTAAAGTAATCTTAGCTAAAGAAAGTGAGGAAAAGGCAACAAACGGTTGGATTTTCTGATGTCCTTTGTTCTATAAAGGTAAAAATGTAATTGCCTGTGAATGTCTAATAAGTGTAGGCAGTACTCTCTCTTAATGGAGAAATTAGGGAAAAAGACAGGTAGGTGAAAGGTTTGATTGATATTACATTCTGAAATAACCTTTGGCAAAAAGGAAGGATTAGTCCTGAAAGAATTTTCTGTTTCCCATCCACTCATCAAGGCTTCTCTTGAAGAGGGTCAGCAAGGTGCTCTGCTTGACATGTACGGGAAGTCTGTTCCATAGCATGGGCAGTCTCTGGCTTATGAACCTGTCCCTCCAGCATGTTCTGTTAATTGTGGTAATGAGGTTGAGGTCTCTGGAGCATGTGGTGCAGAGGGATTGGGATTTCTTTACATGTAGCATTTCTAACAGAGCTGGTTCACACATGGCTTTGTAAGTCAAGTAGAGATTGCCTCTAAGTAGGTGATGAGACAGAATAGTTGGAGTTATTTTGAGTCTGTCCATATAGAACAAGTGATTAAGGCTTAGGATCCTCTTTGTGAGGTACTTTTGCAGCCGCTCCAGTTGTTGCAGGTGTCTAGTGAGGTATATGCCAAATGGGGCATTGTACTCGATGATTGGCCTAATGAGGAAAGAGTAGAGGGAGACAATGGACCTCTTTCTTCCTGGATGAAAAACTCTTAGTAATGAGATGTGCCACACAGAAGGACTTTCTGACTACAGTGGTAATGTGGTGTTCAAAAGAGAGGCTGCTGTCAACCTGTGTTCCCAGATGTCTTATAACGCCTTCTGTGTTCAGTGGACTACCATCAATGTGGTAATTTATGGGAACCGGGTTTTTCCCAAAGGGGATGACGACACATTTTTTGGCATTTAGCTTAAGGCCATGGTTCTGACACCAGTCGTTGGTCACAGTGCAATATCTCCCAACTTGCAATCGTCTGAAAATGTTGTCAGCCAGAGTCCCTTCCTGTTGGCCTGGACTTCAGAGAAGTAGACACCAAACAGGAGAGGACCCAGGACCGAACCCTGTGGAACTCCACTCCTGACTAATCGGCAGTCTGACAGAGTCAGCTACTTTAACACTGTGGGTTCTGTGAGCCAGTTTGCAACCCACCTAGTGATATAGGGGTTGATGCCAAGCTTAGTGACTTTTTCTATGATACTTAAGTGGGGAATGGTATCAAATGCCTTGGCCAGATCAAGGTAGGCTGTATGAATCACCTTGCCTTCATCCACAGTTCTGGTGACTGTAGTCGCTCCTCCTTTGTGGAGTGGGATGACTGTAGCAGTGCACCATTCGGCAGGGACAAAGCCTGAGGTGAGGTTGTGAATGAACAAGGCACACAGGTGAGGTACCAGTTCACTCTGTAGTTCATGTAGAACACAACTAGGGATATTGTCAGGTCCCATAGAAGCTGTATTCATGGCCTTGGACAGTGCTGTTTTAACCTGTGCAGCAGTATCACTGGGTGCCTGGCAATCTACTGGTATTGTGATTGGTCCTTTGGGGGGAAAGGGGGGGAAAGTTGGCATTGAATCTGTCGGCCAGTATAGTGGCAATATTTGCTGGCTCGGTATAGGAGGTACCATTGTGCAGTAGCTAAGAGCAAATCTGGTTATTGCTGTGGAGATACTTTACAAAAAGAAGGCCTTGTGGTTGTCTTTATTATCTGCTGCAATTCTGTTTTCATACCTAACTTTAGAGGATTTGATGAGGGATCTCAACTTTTTGTTGAGGCAGATACAGGAGTTTTTCCAGTCTTGGGACTTCACCTTATTCCACATCAGTTTCCGCCTTCTGTTGTAGAGTTTGTTAATGGTAGGTGATCACCAAATTGGCTTTCTTTTTTTTAGAGGAGAGTGTCTTGGTTCTATTGGGTATGGCGAGATTCATGCATTCGTGTACTTGTTCGTACAGTGCATTGGCGTATGATTCTGCAGTCACACAACTATTCTCCATTTGCATGGGTGCCATGAAGTTAGCCACCTCTGTTTTTAGGATCCCAAAGTTAGCTTTGGAGAAGTTTTTCATGGTGGTTACCTTTGCTGGGGGTGGACGCGGATTTTCAAGGTGATTAGTTTGTGGTCATATCTAACCAGGGAGGAGCTGACTATTGGTGTAGAGCAACAGTCGCCCATGTTAGTAATGACCAGGTCAAGGATGTTGCTACCTCTAGCGGGGGTAAGAACGAGCTGGTCCAGGGCATTGGAATTAATGAACTCCAGGAAACGTTGGGCAGGTGTATTGGTACACGAGTAGTTTACCCAGTTAATGGAGGGGTAGTTGAAGTCGCCTAGTAAGACAGTGTTAGGTTGGACCCTAATATTCTCCATGGTGCTTTGGAACATGGAGTGCGAATCTTGGGACATGGTTGGGGATTATGTGACATAAATGAAGAACCATCCAAACCAGTATGGAAGTTAGGTATCACAGCCAGATATACTTGAATGATAGAGCCTAAAGAACCAGACTGAAAGTACAGCCAGAAAATCCAAAACTTTATCCACTGGAGCTGTGTAAGGGTCAATATCACTGTTAAGAGCCCATCTAGCAAATTTTTACCATTTACTACGGTATAACTTTCTAGTTGAAGGTTTGTGATGCACCAAAATGATTTGTTGGACCGGTGAAGTAAGCGAAGAATGCCTGGCAATTATGGGAATTGGAGAAGCCACACAGTGAACTTGAGATGTTGGAGATTTGGATGAATTACTCCTTCTAGATGAGATAATAGATCTGGAGCTGGATCCAGAATCCAAGGTTTCCTAAGTAGGTGAGGGCAAATGAAGGGAAACCAAACTTGTTGAGGCCACAACGGGACAATGAGGACAACTGCATTCTTTGATCTCTTGGCTTTCTTTAGAAACTGAGACTTCAGAGGAGTTGTGGGAAAAGGCATACAGGAGACCAGGGGGGCAGTATGGAGAACATAATCTCTGGGTGACTCCCCTGGAGGGAAGAATCAGGGCAAATTAACTGCTGAATTTGTTGCTCAGAGGGGATATGCAAACAGACTGCAGCAAGGTTGGCTCCAATGATGGAAAATCTTTTTTGTCATTAAAGGATTGAGAGACAACACGTGAAGCATCAGAATAGATCTGTTCAACTTGTCCGCTACCATGTTGGGGTTCCTCAGAATATGCGTTGCCATAGTAAAGCGGTTGGAAGAAATCACCAATTGCCAAACTCTGAGGGCTTCTCCACAAAGTGGATAAGATTTGGTTCTTTCTTGTTTGTTGCTGTACCAGACTACTGACATATTGTCCATCTGAATTGCCACTGTTTCCAGGTGAAGGGCATCTTGAAATGCTTGCAAAGCCAAGAGCACCACCTTCATCTCTAGAACAATGATGTGCAAACTGGCCTCCAGTTGGGACCAAGTGCCTTGGACTGTCCTTCCCAGATAATGCCCGCCACCCTAACTGGGTCATTATGGCTTACGGCTGTGGAAGGAGGAAAGAACGGCCCGAGAGGATCTCGTTGGAATGGAGCCACCAAGACAGGTGTTGTTTGCACCGCCCGGAAATCAAGATGTGATGCAACATCGGCTGACTCAATAATGACCATTGGGAGGAGATATGCCATTGAAGAATCTGCTTGTGATATCTGGCCAAGGGAACTAGACTAACAGAGGCTGCCATCAAGCCTAGCGCCTGTAAGATGAGACTGTCTGGGACACTTCTGTTCTGAGTAATATGATTCACTTGTGATCTGATCTTTTGGAGCCATTCTACTAGGAGTGAAGCAATTCCCTTAACTGTATTTAACAGAGCTCCAATAAATTCCATCTGTTGTGTACGCTGCAGATTTGACTTTTCATAATTTATTGTAATACCTAACGAAGTGCAAAGATGTAGGGTATAATCTCTTGCCTTTAAAAGTTGACGCCTGGTGGCAGTGGTAAGGAGCCAGTTGTCGAGATAAGGAAAACTCGAAATCCCAGCAGTCTGAGATGAGCTGCTACCACTGCCATGCATTTGGTAAACACCCTGGGGGCTGAGGTGAGAAAAAAGGCCAGTGCTCAGAACTGAAAGTGACTGGCTCCCTGCTGGAACTACAGGAATCTTCTGGAGCATTTGTACATTTTTATATGGTAATATGCATCCTGAAGATCTATAAAGCACATCCAATCATCAATTTCCAAGAAAGGAAGTAATGACTGTACGGAGACCATCCGGAACTTGGTTTGCTGAACTGACTTGTTAAACTGGCTTAGATCCAAAATGGGTCTCCAGTCCCCTGTGTTTTTGGGTACTAAAAAGAATCATGAGTAAAACATGGATAGTACAGTTGTGAACATACCATAAATGTAGATGTTTGAGTGTATTCACTGTTGCAGTCATTACTCTTGGGTTATCCTGCTGGCAGGCTACCCGCAGTCGGCCAGAATTCCAAAGTCTTGGTCCGGCGTCAGTTGCTGTCGGCTCTTCCCTGAGGTCAGTGCGCCAGGGGTATAAAAGATGCAGCCGACGCCATTTTCTTCAGTTTTTCTTGCCCCAGATGTCAGGTGCACCAAATAGGTAGGCTGAAAAATATACCAATAAGAAATGCAAGCACAAAAATAACATTTCCTTTGTCTACAAGCAAATACACCAAAAAGGTTGTATAGGATAGAGAAATGCAGATAAGTCCCAGCAAAGAGAAGGGGGATGGTGGGTGGGTAACCTGGACTGCAAAAGTGAATACACTCGAACATCTACATTTATGGTAGGTACACAACTGTACTATGTTCATCGTGTTTCACTGTTGCAGTCATTACTCTTGGGTAGAATCCCAAAGCTGAGGATGGGTGGCTGGGCTAAATAGGATTAGGAGAGGCTATGAGGCCCTGCTGAACTGCAGTGGCAAAGCCTGCTCTGGACTTAGAGAGACAAGTGGTAGTGCTTTGTAAAGGTGTGCACTGAACTCCAAGTTGCAGCCTCTAAGATTTCTTTGGTTGGTACTCCTCTGAGGAAGGCTGCTGAAGTGGCTGCTGCTCTGATGGAATGAGGCCTAATGCCCTTAGGCACTGATTTGCCATGTCGAAAATAGCAGAAACGGATGCAATGGCCTATCCATTTAGAAATAGTCTGTTTTGAGATAGCCTTTCCTTGTGATCCTGCAGCATATGACACTAAAAGTTGCTCAGTCTTTCTGAAAGCTTTAGTTCTGTCCAAGTAGAAGTGTAACTGCCTGTGTATGTCCAAAGAATGCAGAATTTTCTCACCCTTGTTCTGTGGATTTGGGGAAAAGGTAGGCAAGTGAATGGTTTGGTTGAGGGCCACACTGGACACCACCTTAGGCATAAATGTAGGGTTTGTCCTCAGAGAAACCCTGTCTGGATGAAAAATTATGAAAGGTTCCACAGCCATGAGTGCTTGTAACTCTGAGACTCGCCTTGCAGAGGTTATGACTAGGAGCAAAGCTGTTTTCCAGTATAAGAATTTTATGTCTGCTGTTGATGCTGGCTCGAAAGGAGGCAGTGTGAGTTTTTCCAAAACATAATTAAGGTCCCAGGCCGGAATTGGTGCTCTCCTTGGAGGCCTAATGTTTTTGGCCCCTCTGAGGTAGTGCCTTATTAAAGAATGAGAAAAGATAGGTGGTTCCGTATTGTAATGTGCCGAAATGGCAGCAACATGAATCTTAATTGATGAGAAAGAAAAGCCTTTGTTCAGCATCTCAGTTAGGTATTGTAAAATCTGAGGAATATTTGGTACAGACGTGTCAATGCCTAGTTCCTGGTTCCAAGCACAGAATCTCTTCCATTTTTCTGCATAAGATTTTCTGGTACTGGGCCTCCTGGCCTCCAAGGTAACATCCATAACAGCTTTTGAAAGAGGAGTGTTCTGAATGGCTACATTATCCGCCATGCTGCCAGATTTAAGGTCCTGAGTTGGCTGTGCAGGATCTGATTGTTTTGTTGGGCCAGCAAGTGAGAAGTTTGAGGCAATATCCATGCTGGACCTTGAGACAAGCTCTTTAGGATTGGGTACCAGTGCTGGCATGGCCAGTCTGGTGCAATCAGAATCATTTTTGGATTCTCCTGTCTGACCTTTAGGAGTACTCTGGGAAGGAGAGGCAGTGGGGGAAAAACATATACTGTTAGATTTTTCCAACTGAATGATAGGGCGTCCACTTTCCATGCTTGCTTGTGGTAAATCCTTGTGCAAAATCTCTGCAATTGACAGTTGTGAGGGGAGGCAAATAGATCTATGTCTAGGCATCCCCATTTCCTTATTATCATCCTGAAGACTTGTGGACACAGTTTCCATTCGTGGGGATCCATGAGGCTTTTGCTTAGTTCGTCTGCCAGAGTATTTGTTTTTCCTGGCAGGAAATGTGCTTGCAGGTGAACTTGAAAAGCCAATGCTCTGTCCCATAAGGTCATTGCTTGTCTGCAGAGGGGGTAGGAATGTGTACCTCCCTGCTTGTTTATGTACCACATGACCGTAGTGTTGTCTGTCTTTATCAGTAACTGTCCTGGATGAAGCAGGTCCTTGAAAGCTGTCAGGGAATTTTGAACAGCTAGCATATCTTTTTGATTGATGTGAAGATGCATCCGGTTTGCAGGCCATGTGCCCTGAATACATTTTCCTGCCATATGGGCCCCCCAGGCATAATCTGATGCATCCATTGTCAGTGTCTGTCTGGCTGTGAGCAAACTGAATGGTAGACTCTTGTTGTGGTGACAGGCTTCTGCCCACCATCGAAACTCCTATTGTTGGCAGGGAATGAGTGCAATTACTGTCTCCAGGCTGTGGCAATGCTGAGTCCAAACACTTTTCAAATACCATTGTAGTTTCCTCATATGCAGTCTGGCATATGGAATTAGTAGAATGCAGGATGCCATGAAACCCAAGGCCTGCAGGATTTTCCTTGCAGATAGGTGGGTTTTTGTTGCCAATTTCTTGAAGTAAGTAGTCAGTTGTTTTTGCTTGTCTGGCGTGAGATAAGCCATCTGGGCAGTTGTATTTAAGCTTGCACCCAGGAATATTATCTCTTGAGGGCACAAGTTTTGATTTATTTTTGTTTACTGTGTACCCTAGACCAATTAGTAATCTTTTTACAAATTCCAGAAGCTTTAGAAGAGTGTCTTTGTTCTCTGCTTGAATTAGGCAGTTGTCAAAGTAGGGATATATTTGAATTCCTTTTTGTCTGCAAAACGCAATTACTGGTGCCAGGCATTTTGTAAAGACCCTGGGCGCAGTAGAAAAGCCAAAGGGCAGTGCAGAGAATTGGTAATGCATTGAGCCAGCTATGATCTGAGGTATCTTCTGCAAGATTGTCTGACTGGGACATGCAGGTATGCCTCTTTTAGGTCCAAAGTTACGAGCCAAGCTCTCTTGCCCAGCATGGGCAGTAGCTGCTGAAGAGTCAACATCTTGAATTTTGGAACTTCCAGAAATGTATTGAGTATAGATAGGTCCAGAATAGGTCTCCAGGTTTTGTCCTTCCTGGGTACTAGGAAAAGTCTAGAGTAAAATCCTTCCCCCTGCTCTTGTTGTGGTACTTGCTGAATGGCCCTCATGTCCATGAGGGCTGTAATTTGTTTCTGTGCCTCTGCCCATTGATTGTGTGGCAGGTCTGGCATGCCCTTTGACCTTGGTATAGTGTGAAAATGGAACCTGTAGCTTTGGGACACTATGTTCAGGACCCATTTGTCTTGGGTAACGATTTGCCAATTTGATGAAAAAAGTGCTAGTTTTCCCCCTAAGGGGGCTGTCAAAAGAAAACTGATTGGAACTGGTATAGGAAAGTCATTGGGACTGTTTCCTGTAAGGCTGTGATTTGTCTTCTCTGCTTTTGGAGGTAGGAGCACTCCACTGTTTAGGCCTGTATGAGCCTTGGGGCTGATATCTGCCTTCTGGGACGCCTGTATCTGCCTCTTTGTGGTCTGTCTGAGACTGGAAAGGACCAATTTTTAGAAGGCCAGTTCCTGCTAAACCTGGGTGGCTGTACCTGTAAGAAATCCTTGACTGTCTGCATGGATTTTGCTTTATCCTCCACCTCTTCTGCTTTAGTACCAAACAAAGTATCATGCTGTAATGGTGCATCTAATAATTTTGCTTTAACATGATCAGGCAGATTCTGTTCCTTTAACCAAGCATGCCTTCTAGTAACAGAACCTGTAACAACGGCCCTGCAAGAGGCCTCCAGTGAATCATAACCACATTGCAAAGTATGCTTTCCCACTTGTTCAGTTGCATGCAATAAATCCTGCAATTCCTTGTTCTCTGAACATTTAGTATTTGTCAACATTTTCTGTTTAAGTAGTGACATTAAATATTGCTGATATTTAAACATATGAAATTGACAATTTAAAGCCCTTACAGCCAGGGTGGCAGAAGTGTAAACTTTTTTCCCCCATCTGTCTAGAGCCCTAGAATCCCTATCAGAGGGGACAGGGTTTTTTGCAGTGGAAACTTTAACCCCCTTGGGACCCTGAGATATAGTTTCTGGGTCAGCAGCGGGGTTTTTATATAGGAATTTATGAGAATCCGGGACCCTGTAGTATCTGTCTGGCTTAGCAGGTGCAGGGGGTAAAGAGTCAGGGGACAGTCCGGACTCTGAAAATACATCATCTACAATGTCTGGAACAGCAAGGGGTCTGTGCTGAGGAAGAAGCAGGAAGTCTCTGAGCCTTTTCTTAGATTCAGAATAATCTTGGCTCTCCCAGTGGAAATGCTCCCTCACAGTATGCATCGTTTCCCCAAAAGAATAGTCCGCAAGAAGAGAGGCTGAAGGAATGGATTCTTCAGCATCAGAATCCCCATAGGGAAGCATGGAGTAATCCTGTTCAGAAGAAGAATCAGAGGAAGTAGAAACCTGATCAGAAGAATCATACTCTGTCTCTTGCCTAGGCCTCTTATCAGGAGGGGGATGGGAGCCCCTGATCAAGGTAATTAGGTCTTCGGCCTTTTGAGCATCTGTTTTTAGGCATGGAAGTCTAAATAGGAGAATGCTGTACTTGATTCTTTGTCTTTAGAGCTGCTTTAGTCTTTGTCTTTGAAGCTGAAGATGGCTTAACATATAGTTGTGTAGGTCTGAAGACACCCTCAGAAGCTGATGCCTGCTCAGCGGCTCCGGACCCATCTGAGGGATTGATTTCCGAGTGTCCAATACCTTGAGTTTCCAGAGGCCCAGTCGGCTCCATGTGGGAGTCGGTAGCGGCCTGTGGCTCTGAGGTAGTGGGCGCCAGGGGCTGCGAAAGCACCTCACTGAGAACCAGTGAACTGGCAACTGGCCTAGAAGAGGCTTCGTCGTCGGTTTTGGACCTCGGATGCCTATCCTTGTCCTTGCGTTTTTTGTAAACTCCGGTTGTTGGCTGTTCTGACAGCATTATATAATTAAATCTTCAGCCAAAGTAATGAAATGCAAAATCAAACCGATGCTTGATAGTGCGTTGGTTAAATCTAGCACAAAACCGACAGCTAGCAACATTGTGATCAGGGCCTAGGCAAGGAATACAGTAAGAGTGAAAATCCTTATGAGGTATTTGCTTCCCACAAGAAATACAATTGTTAACTTTTTCTGACATCGGTCTGGAGCAAGAAAAAAAGTTTCCCCAATGGGGTACTTAGCTTTAATGAAGACTTCGGTTCTGAAATTCAGATTTGAACATCTCAGGAGTCGGCAGACCGGCACTTGCGAACTGCTTTTGCTTTGGGCACCGTGTGGCAAGAAAGACTGAAGAAAATGGCGTCGGCTGCATCTTTTATACCCCTGGCGCACTGTCGTCAGGGAAAAGGCGACAACAACCAACGCCGGACCTAGACTTTGGTATTCTGGACGACTGCGGGTAGCCTGCCAGCAGGATAACCCAAGAGTAATGACTGCAACAGTGAAACATGATGAACATCTTCTCTGGTCTGGTGGGACTTCCTGGATGACATTTTTCAAGCAGTTTTTGAATTTCTACAACTGCTGCTTCCATGCGACTAGGTGGAACGTCCGGGAGTCTTTTTTGTGTTTCTGGATTCGTCAAAAGGGGAATGATGTAGCCTTTGGAAATGATCCCCTGCACCCATTTGCCTGATGTCATTTGTAGCCAGGCAGATTGGTGCAGGGATAATCATCCCCAGACTGCCTCCACAGGAAGGCAACTGGGCTTGCATTCAGGAACGCTGGTAGGAGTTACCAGAGAAGGAATCTCTGGACCCCTGGTTCTGCGGACCACTTCTGCCTCTAGAATGGCATCTTCCATTATTACTTGCCCCCTCTTCCCTAGGAGAAGTCCTTGCCACACGAGTCCTGGAAAGGCCTTTGGGACTTTTTGAACCATAGCCTCCCACTTCTCTGGTTCCTAGAATAGGGCCATTGAGGAGTGGAGAAGCGTACATCTATGGCAAAAAGAGTCTTCCCATCTTTCTTACATCTGGCCAGTGTGTCTTTTACCTTGGGTCCAAATAGGGATGATCCGTCAAAAGGAGCGTTAAAGTTTTAAATGGCTCTGCAAAATCACACAAGCACATCCAGGCATGTCTCCTGATGGCTACGCCTGAAACTGCTGCTCTTGTTGGCCCTTCGGCTGCATGGTCAATTAGCCTCATGGACAAGTTAGAAATTGATTCAATGGTGGTGAGGCTGAGAGGTAACGTTGTCTCTGACCCCTTCGGCTACTGCTCCTGTAAGAGTACCTGTCAGCTCTTTAATCAGATCTTTCTGCAACCAGGTAAAGTGCGCCATGTCGTTCAAAGACCTGACAGTGAAGGTCGATGAGGTGTAAACGTGCTTCCCAGACCTATCCATAGTCATAGACTCCTTGTTAGGAGGATGGATAGCAAGACTTTCCTCTGCAAGTCCCTTTTTGTGGCCGCCGCTATCACCATGTCATCTACTGGGATACCCTTAGCCCAATGCTGTTCATCCTTATGGGCAGATGGGATCCAGTCAGGTCTCTTGGGGATCAGCTTGATGGAGTCAGGAATTTTCCAAGCCCACTGAGAGATCAGTTTAATAAGCTAGTCAGCGGGAGGAGAGATTCAAGAGGTATACAGATTCTTCTGAGAAAGGCTGGAGGGAAGTCCAGCCACCCCTCTGTTTCAGGACTTCAAGGATATCCCTTAAGGAAACATCATCAGGGGGTGACCAAGGGAAAACCTTCTCCTTCATCAAAACTGGTAATCCTCAGTGAAGGACTCCTCTGGGGAGTCTATGTGCTTCCTCTTGCGCTTTTTTTTCAAAGGTACTTCCTCAGTAGGATGTTCCAGGGAAGTATCCAAAGAGGAAACCACCAAGGTGGATCGTCCTGAGGCCTTTGTGAGACCTGTCCCAGGGATGAGGATGGGGGAAGCTCCGGTTGAGGGAATACAGATGTTTGGCCCAACAGGGATGGCAAGGACTGCGAGTCCATTATGAACAAGGCCCTCTCCATGATTCAAAAGGCTGCCCCCCCCCCCCCACAGAGGGATGAGAGCCCGGAACCATGGTCCCACCCCGCACCAAGGAAGCTACCTCCGAAGCAGAAGCCTGGGTCGCGCCCAGGAACACCCTGCCCCTCAGAACCAGCAACAAAGCCTCAACCCCAGGAGGTCTACAGTTCCAACAAACCAGAAGAACTCAAATCAATTCTCAGTTCCAGAGAAGAAACTAACTGGAACTGAGGCAGTTGGGAATGGGCAAGTTGGTGCCAGGTCTCCAAAGACCCGGTTAGAGTTGGAGGAGGAATGTGTGATGGCGTTGAAGAAGGACCAGTTCCAGAGCAGAGTTGGCTGGGAGCCAAAGATGGAGGTAATCCCCTTGCAGTCAGGAGCTGGTCGACAAGTTCCATGTCCAATTCTGAGAGATTCTTAGTGGACCAAATGGACGACACCTCAGGAGACCTAGGTGGGTCTCTGTTCCATTAATAGGCTGGGTGGTCTGTCCGAAAATGGACTGACCGAATGGGAATATGTAGTTCTCGGTAAGGCAATAAAAGTAGTCTGCTTTGGTACTGATAAAACCACTGGTACCAAAGCTGCAGGTGTCTATTGTGTAGCAATGCTTGGTGCTGAATCATTCTTGCCTATCTGTGCCGTGGAAGATGTCAACACCATAGGCTGCTTAGTCAATTTGGTAGGTGGTTCCAAGGAATTTCTAAGAACCAAATGAGATTATTTCTTTGGTTCAGAAGATGAGGAAGAAGAGGATGACGAGCTGGCTTAAGTTCTCGGACCAGATATGGCCTCCTTGAAGTCTCTTTTTAACAGACCTTTCAATATTAATTTGTTTCTCTGCTCAATCAAGGTCCTGGAGGAGAAACCATGACAAATGGCGCAACCTTCCTGAAGTTGGACAGCACCTAAATAGTATACACTGCAGACATGCCCATCTGAATTGGGCATCTCTGTCACATTTTTGGCACCTCTTGAGACCAGAGGTGCCCTTGGAAGATTTATCAGCCATGCTAGATTAACAAGGCCTAGCGCTGACAACACACACACACACACACACACACACACACACACACACACACACACACACACACACACACAGGGAAAAGGGAGAGAAAAAATTATTTTATTTTATATACACAGAAAAGAAGGGAGAAAGGTACCAACAATGGTAGCAGAAATTACCTTAAAGGTAATTACCTTAAAGGTAAAGAAATGGAGAAGCTAGTACCAGCAATTGTACGTAAAGGAACAACATAACAGCAGAGGGAAAGGAAAAGAAAAGGATCACTCACACACACAAAAAGGAAAGGAGAGAAGCAGTTAGAAAAAAGAAACCACGTCAATAGAGAAAAAGTAGTATATGGAAAAAATAGAGAAAAACTTAATCTAATTAACTGCCAAAGCTCGAGAGAGGTTGGACGCATCTGACACATGAAGTGACAAATGAGATCTGAGGCAATTTAGGGAGTAGTGTTATGGGTAGAGCCTAGCTCAAGAGTTTGGAAGGAGCGAGCTGAAATAAAACAGCCAAGTTGGTTCCGAGGCTTGGAGCAGAGCCCACAGTCAAAGATTACATGAAGACTGACATCAGATCAATCGGTTTGGAATAGTGCAACAGTGATTTCAATCAAGACATCCACTCTACGCTGAGTCCCATCACTGAAAAATATGAGGGTCTCTAGTTGCGTGCTTTTTTTTTTTTTTTTAAAATGGGCAATCGGCTCACATAAATCTCAGAGGGTCAGAGTCCCAATGTACCTCAGTAACAGACCTAGGTACTTCCTCACAAACATGGATGAGAGGAATCTCCAACACCAACCTTGGGTCCTTTGGAAACAACAAGCCTCAGTTTCCTCTTCTCATCTGCAATGGACGTTCAGCCCCAGCAGACGTGTGGGTGCACTGCTCCATATTAGCCTTCAATATTGTCACAATAGCAGGGACTCACATTAGAAACAAATAGTCTGAGGTGTCATCATCAGACACAGTGAAGACATTTGGTTGGGGCTGGACATCAGAAGTCTCTGACTTTAGTTTCTCAAACGACTTCTTCAATGGAGGCTTAGATGTCAGTGCGGAAAGATTCAGTAGACATCATACATTCAGCGAGAAACTTAAGATGATGGCTCTCAACATGCACAAATAAAAAGGACAGATGGGAGTACAGTGTATTAGTTATGAAGGACTTGTAAATGGAACACTCCCTAGAATTATGTTCAACACCGGAGAAAAACAAACACATTGTGATGGTCCTTATGGGGCATTTGTCTCCCATAATCACATTTCCCTTTTCTGGATGAAATGTACTTCAAAGTAGAAAAAGCAAAGAAAGTGTCCCCAAAGGGGTACTTACCTGGCCAATGGCTTGGTAATTAGCTTGAAAATGTACAAGTCACAAGCCAAACATTAAGTATGGCATTTGGACTGGAGGCAAAGAAGTTCTGAGGTTTTAGCATACGTACTTCACATATGCATCTTACATCCTCAAGCTTAGGTCACACAGACATGACGCTTGTATGGGCCTAGGTTTTGGTATGCTGGCCAGATGTATGGCTACCTTTGGCAGGATATCTCTCTTATAAGGAATACTACAGCACTGATCTTGAAACAACATGTAACATTATCATATCAACATGTCATATACCAGAAACAGTCACACTATATAATATGTAGTTGCTATATCAAGCCGGATGCAAAAGTTGAGAGAGTTTGTTTTTAAGTCATATGACACAGTGTAGAAAAAGTAGTATACATTAGTCCCCCGTCCCCCCCCAACAAATTGAGAAAATGCAATGCTGATGGACATATTTGATCTGAAAGTAGTCATGGAGCACAATATTCTTGTGTGATCAATGAAAGAGGGCAAATGTGTCAGCAGCCAAGGCCAAGTAGTCTGCATAAAAAAAGAGTGGAAGTAAAAAGAATGACACATTCGCCTAAGGCTAGATATTCAAGTGCACTGAATAAGAGACACTAATGCATGAATAGCATGAATCTACAGATGTTAACATCTCTCAAGTCTTCACAAAATTTATGAACATCTGTATACCATAAAACGCAGGCAGAAAACTATTACCCTGTAAAAACACTATATGTGAACACGATCAAAAATGTCATATTTCACGCATGACCAAATGCTAACAGATGGTCAAAGAGAGATGAGGAAAATCTGCTTCATATAAAGAAGCTATATTGGCAACTGAATGCATTTTAAAATAGAAGGCAGCTAAGATGTGTGCATTTCTCCAGGGTAATAAAGTACTTATGTTTCTAATTTGTACATCTATGACTGTTTCATGTTTAAGTCAGAATACCTGCATTTGTTGGACAGCAGTTGCATTTGTTGCACATATGATGCATGTGACAGGTTTACTTCTAATTGCTGACATTTAGCCATGTTCTGTGAAAGCTAGGATTTAAACCACTACTTCGCTACACTGTGCCCTTAAAGCTCTAGAAGCTGACCAGTTGTCATATCCTAGGCAGGATATAACCCATACAGCTTAAGCGACTGCAAAAGTGATCTAAGGATAAGCACCCCTGAAGTCAAAACTTACATTTGTGTCCCACATACCATGACTGCAGATGTTTGAATGAATCAGCATTGCAGTACTGATTCTTGGGTTTTCCAGCCATGCAGAAGCCCGTGACCAGCCCAATTTCCACAGCCTTTACATCATCCCTAGCCGATGGACATTTGGAAACTGATCTCTGGAATTATAAGGAGGACATCTGTCAGTGCCATCTTCTAGCCATGCCGTCCAATGTGCTTCCTGTGTGTTCATTACACTGCAGTTCATCGATCAGCTGATTTTTCCAGAGAACCTTCTTCTTCCAGTCAGACAAGTACCCCACTGGGGAAATTTCTCCATTAATTTAATGTTCAAAAACATCAACAATTGCTTGAAGTGTGAAGAAAATAGCACATAAAGATATTCACTCATTTCTCCTGTTCTGCTTGGGGCCTCAGCACAGTGTCTGTAACTATCCTGATTGCAAAATTCTGTGCGAAAACCCTAAAACAGGGCTGAGGTGCCACCTGCTCATATGGAGTCTTCCTTCTTCAGTTCCCCCAGTGACACTGCAATCTACTGCTACCACAGGGCCTTTACAAACTTCAGAGTCAGCTATTGTTATTCCAAAAGGGAAAGACAAAAAGGCCAAGGACCCTGACATTACCAAGAAAGCTTCAACTCTAAGCCAGGAGTCAATCAACAACCCAGGTAAGGTGCCTTTGCAGCCCCCTAGTCTGGTGACTCCTAAGCCCAAACCCATTGGCACAACCCCTTGGGGGCTGCCATGGTCTCCAGCCTACCTGCCAATGCTACCATAGCACACATGTTGGTCACGTTTGAAGTAACTCAGCAGACACTGGCTTCTGAAATTCATGTTATGGGTCTCGAGGGAGACACCCTGTCTACCTCAATTACTGAATCTCTAAACTAAGTTGTGGTCAGATAACCACAACCTAGGGTCACCACCTGTTAAATGGACACCCAAACAAAAGCAAACCACTTCTTTTTCATCACCCCCAACTCTAACAACTTCTACTCAGACTGAAGGGCAGAACAGCACAGGAGTTCATAGCCTTTATGAAATCTGGAGTATTCCCTCATGCTTCTACTATGGAGTCTTCCGCATCCAAAAGAAGATGGGGGAGGTGGCTTTTCAGGAAGATGCACATTCTTCTAACTCTGAAGATAAAGAGGATTTTTTTTTATTCTAGGCACTTGCCACTACAAATTTACTTAGATGACACCCTCATGGATGACAGAGCTCTCTATCTCGCAAAATGCCATGTGAGGGAAAACCCTCAAATCTTGCTTGCCAATCTAAATGATCATCAAATTTTTTCAGATATGAGAATTCTTTTAAAAAATCTCTTCTTTTGACTGGGTAGACTCAGGTTCACCTGTTTTATCATACCATTTCAGGACATTTTCTTTCAGAACCTTTGTAATATTTTCTAAATTTTTTTCTCTTCCTTTTCCTGGGGACTACCCAAGCCCATTTATCGGACTTGGGTCTATTTGCTACACCTTCTTTCACATTTATTTTTTTACTACTTTGGAATTGATCAAGGTTTCAGGGTTTAAAAAGTGCCAGAAATGTTGGTATCAAATTCAACCTCAAGACCTACACTCAAATGTGGTGCATGTTCGGGTGTGGAACTCAAATTTTGACTGTGAAATTTGTGCTCCTTTTGGTCGGAGGTTACAGCTCGGTTGTAAAAACAAGATAATTGTTAAGTATCTTCTCCCTGCCACAGTGGAATATTCAGCCATGCCTTCCTCTGCTTCTTCCTCTTCCTCACAAAAAACTAGAGAAGCCGAGAAACTGGATTCCAAGCATTCAGAAAGAGACAAAGAATGAAAAAGGCAACAAAGAGAGAGAGAAAGAAAGGAAAAAAAGACTAGCCAGTGCTAAGACAGTTACTTCTGAGCCTAAGCTTTACACATTGTAGGTGCTGCCTCCTTCTTTTAAGACATCTTCAGCCCCAATTTTCCCAAGGCCTTTGACTTCTACCCAGACTGTCTCGGAGCTGAAGAGTCATTATAGACCACTCTTCAAAAAAGGTGCTGTCCTCTGGATCATGACACTCGGAGGGATTTCTCTAGATTTGCGCTCTCCAAACCTCCTCATGCAGCATGCATTAGGCCACTCAGTTCTTCCAGGAGTTTTGTCGAATTTGACTGGGATCAGATGTTGAGTACCTCTGTGAAGGCTCAAACAGACATGGAGGTCATTCAGTTTCCCTCCCACATAGCAGTCAGAGCTGCTCCTATCACTCCCCTTAGTTTTGCTGCAGTATCTAATCTGGTAGTTTCAGAGCTGAGACTGCTTCTGGTCATCCTCCTGTTAGTTCTGACTGCACTAATGGTTTCAGTGCTGACAGTTTGTCAGGCACACTCGACTCCAGAATCTTCAGAGCTGGACGTCCTACAGCCAAGAGGTCAACATTGAGGCCTCTGACCCAGCTTTGGATCCAGCTAGTTTGGGCCCATTCCTGGCTTTGAGTGCTAAAGTCCAACTCCTCAGCACCAGTCTCAGCCTCAGCCTCAGATCTAACAGACACTTTGGGATCAGAGAAGGTATTCTCCCAATGAGTTGTCAACTGAAAGTATGTCCTCCTCAGTGTCTCTGGTGCCAAAGTCCACCTCTGAGGCTTTCAGGATGGTGAACTTAACATTTGGGTCCCATCCAGACCCCCCCCCCACTTTATCCACAACCTTATGGTCTCATCAACTATACCAAGGACAGTCCAGTCCTGAGGGCATTGGTCCTTCCCTGCAATAAAGCAATAAGAGCACTTCTGACACTTCAGATGATTCCCCCTGAAGAACACTAAAGGTGTAAGTACAAGAGGAGGCACTTGGACTCTCCACAAGAATCCCTCAATAAAAACAGAGAACATGATGAAGGGCTAAGTTCCCCCTGTACTCCACAGGGGACAAAACTTCTGCTGAGCTCATGGTGTTACTTAAACAGAGGGGGAACCGGCCCACTACTACCCCTTTCCCAGATGAGAAAATCTTTTTAGAGGCTTTTGGGACTGGCGCCTCTACTTCCTGGGCGGTCCCCTCCTGTTAAATGCTTGACCAACAAGGTAGCACAGAGAGCACGGTGGGACCCAGAAATGGTAGAAAGAATATGAAGAAAGCACGGTGGGACCCAGAAATGATAGAAAGAATATGAAGAAAACCAGTTAAGATTTTACTCCAAACCAACAATTGCCCACACTAGAGCAAAGGCCCTCTTGTGGACTTAATTGTGGGAGCAGCAGCCACAGGAAAGGAATTATCAGAAGAGGGTTCCATGGTATCTAGGACCACAGACTGGTTTGGAAAGTTAGTCTACGCCCCAGGAACCATTTCCAGGTGTGAGAGGGAACCAGCAATTCAAGCTTCAGAGTCACAAAGAACACTGCCAATGACATTAGAAAGTCTTTGGAGATCCAAATTACAAATACAGTTTCACTAACATAACTATGACACTCATTTCTAAATCAGCATATGGTGCAGTAATGGTAGCAGGCACTGACACTGTGGTCTGTCAATATGCCCAGTTGAGACTTTGTGACTTTGAGGAGAACTTTAAAGTAAAGAGGGGTTGGTATTATGGTTAAGGTACTAAACTCACAGACAGAAGGTTGTTGTTGTATCTTTCGGCTTTTCCTGGTTAGGGGTCGACACAGCAGAACTCCGGTCTGCTAATGATTGGCAGTAGATTTTTACGTACCGACTTCCCAGGCCTGACGCACAACCTTCAACGAAGGTACGCCCATTCACGCATGTCTCCACACAGAAGACGCTTTAGCTGAGAATTGAACAGGACAACTTCTTACTGTGAGGTGACAACGCTACCGCAGCATCACCACCGCAGCTACAAACTCACAGACAGAAGGTACAGGGATTAATTCTCACCTTTGAAGAGAAACTGGCTAGGCTTAAAAGGGCCTGCAAGGACAGCCAACCTAGCTAACCTTTGAACCTAAGAATCCTTCCTTAATGACCCATACAATGCATCATCCCTTTTTGGTCCTAAAGTGAAGGATACCCACGGATATCCTGACAAAAAATGAGCAAAAGGGAAAATCCTTTCTGCTATAAGAAAGTCCATTTTTCTACTCCCAACAACCTTTTTCTAGAAATCAAATAGGTGGTAAATGACTGGTTTAAAACATCCCAGCCTTTTTCCTTTGACTCCTCTTCTGATACAGCATGTTGTGGTAGTGGAGTCAACTCTAATGAAAGATGCACTTGCCGTTTCTACAAATAAATTTGTTATATTGTTTATGTGCAGTCCGCTCCATTATTATATACAGTCGAGATTTGGTTGTATCAGTTCCGGTGGATGTTATACATTCTTGTGAAGAACTGCTATTGTGCAAAGACTTGTGAGCTTATTGTTCTGCCGTTTTTTAACTTTATTTTTTGAACATTTTTCTAATGAAAGATGCCCTAGGGCAGAGAGGATCAACAAAACCAAGGGTTTAGAGGTCCATTCTCTGAAAAACTTTTCCAGATTTCCTGAAACTGTGACCACCTGCTCCCTTCTGGAGGCAGTCAGGGGACACATCTCTCTTCACCTTCAAAGTGGTTAGCCATCACAGAAGATTCTGATATGAAATGAACCATATTCAGAGGCTACATTATCCATTTTTTCCAATCCACCCCATCTTACAAGGGTCCTGCAGATGTACCACCCAGCCCAAAAAGAGTTGCAGCTTTAGAAATTTCTCAGCTGCTGCAAACAAGAGACATCCAAGAGGTCCCACACAAGATTATTTTTAGTTCCCAAGAACAATAAGGACATAATGATAATACTGCATCTAGTCACCTGAACATACAAATTATAAAGGGTCATAGTGCAAACCATTCTTCTACTTCTCTTCATTTTAATAGAGTTCATGAAATTGGTACTGTTTCAGACTTTGATGTAGCAAAGCGTGCGCTCGAAGCACCCACAATGCATCCAGAATTGTCTCCTTCTGTAATTCATATGGGGTTACATGTACTGGTAGCATATCCTAACATCAATGTACATTCTTTTTTAATAGACCTGTTGTTCCTACTACTGTTGGAACCATGAAGGTATTTTCTTCCACATTATTTCTACTCGTAAATCCTGGTATTTTATGACTTTGTGTCTCTCTCTGTATGTAAGACACTGTAATCACTGGGTATAGCAATTTCAATGATCAATGCTACTTTTTCTTTTTTTTTTCCTCCATGGACTACTATATCTAGTTTTCTTACACCTGTTTTTTGAACTGCTGGTAATGGATGATCCCATGTGATGTAAACTTCATCTTTCTCTATAAAGCTTTGTGGCTCATGTTTGCAATGCTTCTCAGCTACTTCCATGCTGTAGTGTTTGCATGATCCCCAATTGTGCCTTTAAGTAAACATGCCCTCTGCCATGAGCATATCACATCCAGCAGCAAGATGTGCGACTGTTTCCAGTCCTGTTTTATTGAACCTGTATTTATCTATTTCTCTGACCTTTTCAAAGGACTCTGTATGCAGTGTATGCAGTCCACTATCCTGGGCCACCATTTTTAGCTTTTAATCTTTTGGTTTCAGTTCACATCTCTTTAATCATTCCTCAGGAAGGGGGACTAGATGTGGCATAATTCTCATTTGAACTGGCTTCTCCTGTATCCTTGAAATACCTTTCCTGGAAAACAATGTTTCTGGTGGCTGTTACTTCAGCCATGACAGTTTCCGATCTACAAGCACTGTTCTGCACACAACCTTTATTTGACTTTTCACAAAAGCAGAGATACTCTTAAACCAAGTCCTTCTTTTGTGCCTAAAGTAGCCTCAGAGCCATTGTTAAACCAGTCCATTAATCTTGCCTGTTTTATTTCCCAATCATTTTAACTGATGAGAGTATATTTTGCATATTCTAGATGTATGCTGCTAACTTAGATTTTACCCTTACAGAACCATGCATCTTTCTCTAAGGTCAAGCTGGGTTCTAAAGTTGCCAGTCACTTTGCCCAGATGGCTGTCAGACTGCATACCTTTTATCTACACCTCTAGAGTCAGACCTGCTCTTCCAAACCAAAAGCAGAGCCTACTAGATAGATCCATGTCCATGTCAACTACCTTTTCCAGACTATTATGGATGACATCTGTGCATCAGCAACTTAGTCTACAATACACATCTTCATAAAACATTACAAACTAGATCTAATATCCAGATTTAGATTAGCCTTTAGTTCCACCAAACTGAAGGGTATCTTGCTATGATGCTATGCAGGATGCTAAGCAGCTAAGGAAGCAGTCCCAACCAGTTGAGACTAATGCAGCGCACAACACAGGATACAAAATGTTACATACGTACCATAACAGAACCTTGATGTTATTCCCAGCCTGCCATGACAACTCCACCCTCCTTCCCCATCCAAATTATCTACTGTTCCTTTTAACTCCTAGAAGATCTGTTCACAGGTTCACAGACAAGTACTAGGCTAGCTGCCCTTGTGGGACATTTTAAGCCTAGCTAGTTTCCTTTTTTTGTCCTCGAAATAGCCTATCCCATTTGGTTATAGAGTGTCCTTACCCACCCCATTGTCAGTAATTACATATTACCCCTACTAAGAATAACTAGGATCAAATCATAGATAATTTGAGGGGACCCATGCATGGGATAAAGCATTTAAGAACTGCCTCTGTCCATTATTGGTACAAGGGGCAGTCCTGGGGTAAATTTTCTGTTTCCCATACACAGATCTAAGTTGCTCTTGAATATGGACAGGAATGAACTTTGTTTTATGTGGATGGGGAGTCTGTTCCACAGTAGCGGTATGCTCTGCAAGACATACCTCTCTCTCCAAACTATTCTTCTGATGTTGCAGAAAAGGCTTAAATCCCTAGACAAAGTTTTTCAGATGTCATTTGACTTGCTGATGTGCGTTACATCCATCAGTAATGTAGCTGCCTGTAGGATATTGAGTACAGTGACAGGGCATTGAATCGGTCCATGTAGTACTGTTCTTTAGGCCTTGTATCTTTTTAGTAAGGTACCTCTGTGGGTATTCCAGTTGTTGAAAATGTCTCTCTCACATTGTCTGGGAGCAGTTCTGGTGATAACATTCAGAAATGTGACTGTGGAGGACTACTTAAATTCAGTATTTAGAACAGCAAATTGTTTACTTTAAATCACAGCTGTGGGGACCAAGTACTGTAACCTGATGACATTTCTGTGAGAATTTTCATGAAGAAAATTAAAGTAGTTCCATTTCTTGTGACACATCTTTTAGTCCTGTACTTAGCCACAAAAATGTATCCATAACAAACTCAGCCTTATCGCTATATAATTTTCTTTAAGACTGCTGGTATAGGAATAGCAAAAAATTTTACCACATATACTAATAAGCTTGACCAGCCTCGACAATATTTAGGAGAATATAAAAGAGGGAAAAGTTTGTTTTGACCTATCTGCTTTGAGTCCTAGAGATTAGACTTTCTCTGGAGTGCTCACTATTAATTTGTTAATGCATTCAAGAGTTCACTTGGAACATGCAAAACAAAAATCATTATAAAGAATAAAGTGCCAGGAAAAAAATGTCATTTAGATAATAGAATGTTTTGCAAGTAGGTTGAATCTGAATTTATCCCAGTTTTCTAAGTCATCCTCTGAGGCCATGTTAAGGTACACAACAATAAACATACAGGTGTCATTTTTCATCCTCTGAAGCCAAGTAAAGGTTCACTCAAATAAATTATAGGTCTCATTTGCACCATTTAGAGAACAGATTTAACTGAATTTTGAAAACATAAAAGAATACTGATAATGAACAAAGTAATGTTGGTATACAAGCTAAAAAATGTAACTCCTGTTATCAAAGGCTTCTGTAAAGATTTTAGAAAAGAACGTTTGAGAGACAGAATGAAAAATAGGGTTAACAAAGGTCACCCCTAACTAGTACTTGCACATCTTACCAGAAGTAAAAAGGCTACTGATTGTAAAAGAAGTATACAAGCACAAATTAAACTGTGTAAGACTTCTATGTCCTGAATGTAGTTTTGTGAAAATGAAAATGTTTTTAAAATTTCAAATATAAAGAGGATAGGAGCACAATCAAATGCCTTGCTTGAGTTCACTGCAAATGTTTCTTGCTAATGAACTACTTCTGTATCATAATACAGGACCAACTCCAAAGTTACATTATCCTTAGTCTGCACTACAGTCCATAAATCTTTACTGGAATTTTGAAACAATCTCAGTTGAGACTAAATGAAAACTACTACGAAACATGGAATACATTCTGACATACTGTAGGAATCTGGAATACCATGTGATTAGTACTTTAGAATTTAAATGTTGTGTTTTTAATGAAATCATTGTTTGAAGAAGTTTGTACTCTGTTTGAACGAAAAGCGTGGATTAAAATATCAGCAGCTTAACAGTATTTGCTTGCAGCTTCCTGTTTTTTGCCTCGGACATGTTTTGTTTTAGTGAAATTTGCATGTAATGCCTATCTTTTCAGAGACATCATGTTTGATGGTATGAAGACATTCCCCAGTCAGTCATGACAGCAATCATATTACAGAATTTAACTGGGAACTTGACATTTTAAGACAGGCACATAAGTATTTAAATTTTACTTACAAATTTTGGAGGAGGTACAGCTAAAGTAAGGCTACTGAGGGAGACATCCAGTCCATTTTGTGCACAGGCCACCAATCTTAAAGCAATGAAGAACTCCTAAACAAAAAGCAAAGCAAATAATTAAAATATGTAAATTATGAAACTATGGCACTCTAATCCAAAATCAAGAAACAAAGATACAGTGAGGTATAAAACATTTCTGCATGTCATTGTTTTTTTTTTTTTTTTTTTATGTCTGATATGCTATATCCAGCCATCCACAACCCCCTTTTTCCCATTTTTGTATATGGAGTCAGGGTGACACTTCAACACTGATAATCATCTAGAGCCAAGGTTCATAACACCAGGTGGCTAGCCCTGCCACAGCTGTTCTTCTATACCGTACACACACACTTATGCCCAATTTAGTGTGTCCAATCCACCTACTACATGCCTTTGGAATATGGCAAGAAAAAGTACAGTTTGTACCTACCATAAATGTAGATGTCCGATAGGAATGCATCTGCAGTCCTTACAAATGGGTTGTCCTGTCGTCAGGCAGCCCTTCAGTCGGCCGGATTCCAAAGTCTGGGTCTGGCCTCGGCTGGTGTCGCACTTCACCCGATGTCATAGCTGCAGTTATTCGGGTATAAAGGCATCAGCCGACGCCATCTTCCTCAGTGTTTCTTGCCCCAGATGCCAGGTGCCCTCTTGGAAGGCTAAATTTGGATAAATGCCAATGATTCCAAATAGTAGAGAGCAAACACAAAAATAAGCATGTATGTACATATATACAAACAAATACACCATAATAGATTCCCCCAGCTAGCTATAAGATGGGCAAATACCCTAGGAGCACCACAGAGGGGAAGGCGGTGGGTAATCCTGACTGCAGATGCATTCCTATCGGACATCTACATTTATGGTAGGTACAAAACTGTACTATGTCCTTCAAGGATGCATCTGCAGTCCTTACAAATGGGTAGAATACCATAGCCAAACTGGGGGAGGTGGACAAATAAAGTTATGGTGTAGTTAGGATCCCTTGCAAAACAGCAGTGGCAAAGCCTGCTCGGGATCTAGAGTATAAAGGTAAATTATAATGCTTGGCAAATGTATGCACGGAGCTCCAAGTAGCAGCTTCTAAAATGTCCTTGGTAGCCACTCCTCATAAGAAGGCTGTGGTAGTGGCTGTTGCCCTTGTAGAGTGAGGCCTGATGTTCTCTGGAGTTTTCTTTCCATGGTAGGAGTAACAGAATCTAATGCAATTTCCTATCCACTTGGAGATTGTCTGTTTTGAAATTGCTTTTCCTTCCCTTCCTGTTGCATATGCTACCAGTAGCTGGTCAGTTTTTCTATTGCCCTTGATCCTGTCCAGGTAATAGCGTAATTGTCTATGTACATCCAAGGTATGTAGCAGTCTTTCTCCCCTGTTCTGTGGGTTAGGGAAGAATGTAGGTAGGTGGATAGCCTGATTTAAAGAAACTCTGGAAACCACCTTAGGCATAAAGGAAGGATTTGTTCTCATGGACACTCTATCTTGATGGAAGATCAGGAAGGGTTGCACTGCCATTAATGCCTGAAGTTCAGATACCCTTCTTGCTGAAGTGATTGCCAGCAGGAAAGCAGTCTTCCATGATAAGTATTGCAATTCTGCTGTTGCTGCTGGTTCGAAAGGAGGAAGTGTCAATTTTTCTAGCACAAAGTTCAAGTCCCATGCTGGTAATGGTGGCTTCCTAGGAGGTTTTACATTTTTAATTCCTCTCAGAAACTGTCTGAGCAGAGGATGTGAGAGGACAGGAGGATCCAAGTCGTATTCTGCTGAAATAGCTGATGCATGAATCTTGATGGAGGAATAGGACAGGCCTGTGTGGAAGAGCTCTGCCAAGTATTCCAGAATGTTGGCTATGTTTACCAGTGACACATCTTCTCCTTTTTCAGTACTCCAAATGAGATATCTTTTCCATTTTGCTGAATAATTTTTCTTGTTGAGGGTCTGCGAGCCTCAAGGATAATGTCTTTAACCCTTTGGGATAAATTTGGGTTAATTGGTCTTATGCAATGTTCCAGGCAGTCAGCCGCAGAGTTTTCAGGTTTGGATGCAGATTGTTGTAGTTGTTCTGTGTTAACAGCAAGGGAACCAGGGGTAGTGGCCATATTTGTTCCCGAGACATGCTCCTCAGTAATGGGTACCAATGTTGCCTTGGCCAGTCTGGAGCTATCAGAATGATCCTTGGACGGTCCTCTTTGATCTTCAATAGCACTTTGTGCATCAAAGGAAGTGGTGGAAATGCATATGCTGTCAGGTTTTTCCAACTGAAGGATAGGGAGTCCACCTTCCAAGCAAGTGGGTGGTACGTCCTTGTGCAGAATTTCTTTAGTTGGTGATTGCGTGGGGATGCAAATAAGTCTATTTCTGGGAGCCCCCATTTCCTTGTAATGGTTTTGAAGATGTCCGGATGCAGCATCCATTCGTGGGCATCCGTGGTAGTCCTGCTTAAAATGTCTGCTAGGATGTTTTCTTTTCCTGGTACAAAAATTGCTTTTAACTGTATGTTGTAGCTCAGGGCCACATTCCAGAGATCCAGTGCCATCCGGCAAAGAGGATACGAGTGTGTGCCTCCCTGTTTGTTGATGTACCACATAACTGTGGTGTTGTCTGTCCTTATCATCAATAGACCTTGCTGAAGGAATGGTCTGAATGCCTGAATTGCCAGTTTTACTGCCAGCATTTCCTTTAGATTTATGTGTAGGTGCAGCTGGTTTTGAGACCATAAGCCTTGTATGCACTTGTCCAGCATGTGTGCCCCCCAACCGAGGTCTGAGGCGTCTGTCGTGATGGTTTGGCTTGGTTGAGCACTGTGGAAAGGCAATCCTGTGTTTGATTGACAAGCCTGAGCCCACCATAGGAATTCTTGCTTCAGGCATGGAATAATGGGAATCTGGGTTTCCAAGCTGTGCTTGTGTTGAGACCATAAATTCCTTAGGTACCACTGTAGTTTTCTCATATGCAGTCTGGCATGAGGAACCAATATTATGCAGGATGCCATGAAGCCCAAGGCTTGCAGAACTTTTCTTGCTGTCAGATGGTTCTGTTTTGTTAAGGCCAAGAAGTACAGAGGTAGCTGCTCCTGTTTTTCTACTGTTAGGAATGCCATTTGCCTTGATGTGTCCAACTCTGCACCCAAAAAGGTTATTCTCTGGGATGGTATCAGTCTTGACCTTTTTAAATTGACTGTGTATCCCAGGGCTTGTAGCAGATAAATGACCCTTTGTAAATCCTCTGCTAGCTTGTTTTCGTTGTCCGCTTGTATCAGGCAGTCGTCCACGTATGGGTAGATTTGGATTCCCTGAAGCCTGCAATGAGCAATTACTGATGCCAGGCATTTCGTGAACACTCTGGGCGCAGTAGATAAGCCAAAGGGCAATGCTGAGAATTGATAATGCTCTGATCCTGCAAGAAATCTGAGGTATCTTCTGCAGTTTGGTCGTATGGGGACGTGCAGGTATGCCTCCTTGAGATCTAGAGTCACCAGCCAAGACTCCTTGCCCAGCATGGAAGAAGCTGCTGTAGGGTCAGCATTTTGAATGTTGGAACAATGAGGAATGTGTTTAAAGTGGACAAGTCGAGAATGGGTCTCCATTTGCCTTCTTTTCTTGGTACCAGGAAAAGTCTGGAGTAAAATCCCTTCCCTTGCTCCATAGATGGTACCTTTTCTACAGCTGTCATCCTTAATAATTGGGATATTTGTTTTAGTGCTTCTGTCTTTTGATTTGGAGGTAGGTTTGGCATTCCTCTCTTCCCTGGTAGAGTATGGAAGTGAAACCTGTAACCTTGGTCTATTATCTGTAAAATCCACTTGTCTCTTGTGATGTAATGCCAGTTTGTCGTAAATAAGGCTAGCTTCCCGCCTAAGGGTGCTTGCAGTTGTTCCCTGGTAGGTGGTGCCAGAGCCAAGTCACTGTGATTGACCAGTAGTTGTGGTGATGGCTGTGTCTGTGGCTGTGCCTCGCTGGTTGTTGCCCTGTCACTGACGTCCTCTGTAAGCACCCCTGGATTGGCTTCTGCCTCTTGAACGCCTATTCCTGCCTCTCTGTGTTCTGGAGGAGTCTGGAAAGGACCAATTCTTGGAGGGCCAATTCCTGCTAAACCTCGGAGGTTGGACCTGTAAGAAATCTTTTACTGTTTGGACAGATTTTGCCTTCTCTTCCATCTTCTTCAGTACTTGTTGTGCAGGAGAGCCAAACAAATTGATTTTATCCATAGGAGCATCTAATAGTTTTGATTTGACATGGTCTGGTAAGGCCTGTTCTTTTAACCATGCATGCCTTCTGATGACTGTGCCAGTCATGGCTGATCTAAAGGAAGCCTCCAGTGCATCATAGCCGCATTTTAGGGAATGGTTACTGACTTGTTGAATGTTATGTACCATTTCCTTCACATATTTTTTGTCTACTGTTTCATCTGAGGAAACTTTTTTGGTTAACTGATCTAGCAAAAATTCTTGATACTGCATCATGTGAAATTGACAGTTCAAGGCCCTAGCTGAAAGAGTAGCAGAAGTGTAAACTTTTACCCCATCTCTCTAAGGATCTGGATTCCCTTTCAGAGGGAGGGGGTTTTTGGCAGTGGTGGCTGCTACAGCCTTAGGTCCTTGGGAGATAGTCTCTGGAACTGCAAGGGAGCCTTATACAAGTGGTAATGTGTGTCCGGGACCCTGTAGTATCTATCGGGCTTAACAGGGGCCGGAGGCAGAGAATCAGGAGCAGTACAAGCATCATTAAATGCATCATCTACAACAGAAAGAACTGGAGGTATGGCTAAAGGCCTATGTTGTGGTAAATGCAGAAAAGTTCTAAGCCTTTTCTGGAATCTGAAAAATCCTGGCCCTGCCACTGAAATTGTTCCCTCATAGCATGCAGGGTTTCCCCAAAGGAAAATTCCTCAGGCGGAGAGGCAGAAGAAATGGACTCTTCACCATCAGAGTCTTCATAAGGGGAGTATGGGGCCTCTGGAGGGTCTGTATCATTTGAGTCATCAGAGGAATCATCTGTAGACACTGGCTCAGGGGCTCTGCCTAGGCCTCTTCTCTGGAGGCGGGTGAGAGGCCCTGTCTGGTTGAGGTTGGGATCCTCGGATTAAAGAAATGAGATCCTCTGCTAAACTAAGCATTTGTGAACTAGAGCTAGGCCTGTGAGAGGGGGGCTTAGCAGGCACAGATTTAGTAGTTTTAGCTGCTTTAGCCCTGGCAAAGGCCTTAATGGACATGGCTGCAGGTGGCCTAGCAGCTCCACGTGCAGGGGTTGAAATATCCAAGGGAATAGTGTCTGATAATTCCTGAGAAACTGTAACAGTAGGTGGGATATCAGAAGCCGATTCCACGAGGTTAGAAGAGGCCTCGGCTGGAGGAAAGTTTTCGGCTGAAGGAGGAACCGCTTGCTCGGTTTCAGCCGAAACCGAGACACTCGCAGTTGGCTTAGCCGCGGTTTCGGCCGAAACCGCAGACCGCGAGTGTCGGTCCTTTTCCTTGCATTTTTTAGATATTTGCGCAGTCGGAGGATCCGACGGCATAATATAAGCAAAATCGGAGCCGAAAAAATCCTCAGCAAACTCCGACCGACGTCTAAGCATCCGCCGGTTAAAAGAAGCACAGGCTAGACAAGCTGCGACATCGTGGTCTGGGCCTAGACAAGGTAAGCAGTAAGAGTGGAAATCTTTATGAGGTATTTGTTTCCCACAAGTTAAACAGTTATTCACTTTTTCTGACATCGGCTGAGGCAAGAAAGAGTCCCCAACGGGGTACTTAGCTTTTTAGAAGTCTTCGAAGTAGTTTTCGGTAGTAGTAATCTCTGGTTCTGACCGACCGGCACTTGCGAACAGCTTCTGCTTCGGGCGCCACGCGGCAAGAAAGACTGAGGAAGATGGCGTCGGCTGATGCCTTTATACCCGAATAACTGTAGCTATGACGTCGGGTGAAGTGCGACACCAGCCGAGGCCAGACCCAGACTTTGGAATCCGGCCGACCGAAGGGCTGCCTGACGACAGGACAACCCATTTGTAAGGACTGCAGATGCATCCTTGAAGGACATCAGATCTGTTGCTTCATAATCAAATGTTTTGTACGTTACTTGTATAGTCTATGTGTTAAGATATGTACTATTCTGTTTTATGATACAATGTGTATTACTCTAGCTTGCCTAATTATTTATGCCTTTTGGATGTATTGATCATTTGGCTTGGAGCATGGCTGAAAAGGGTCCTTGGACCATTTCACCTACCCCGTTAAACAATAAAAAGGCACATCAATTAAAAGTCAAAACATAGTTGGCATCATTCATTTCATTACAACTAGCTATCAAAATATAACTAAAAGTATTTGACATTCAGACATTTACAGGAAAATACATTGAAGAGTTCCAATTAATCCAGCATGACTATGCCCTAGAGCATATCTTGAAAGAAAAGCAGTTGCGGAAGAGACCACCCATTATAAATCTTCAACAAAATGCTCTTTTAGCAGCTATCCTTTCTAATGGTGAATGTCACCTATCTATCAACTACACACCAACTTTTTCTTTTATTTAGTAAAGACACAGAAATGTCTACTAGCCTCTTCCCTTCGTCTCCTCCCCTAACATCAAAAATCACAAAAAGGATAAGAGTCCTTAATATGAACAGTTGAAAAAATATCACCAAGTACAAGGGGACAGAACAAACTACTAACCTGCTCTCATGATATACTTACTATAAGTGCTCACAAAACAGTCATATGAGGTACGCGTTATGATGCAGACTTTCAAGAATCCGAGCTGCACCAGTTAACATTTCTGGTCAAGTAGACATTAAGAATCACATGGCAGAAATTATTCGAAACTCACATGGCAGCTGCGTGTATGTTAAGCAGAAATCAAGTTACGCGAATAACAAAGGGTGACGCCCTCTATATTACCAGTTTGGAGAGATGAAGCTTCAGTGTGGAGCTGCAGCAATTTAAACTTCTAGTTTGTATTGAACATGGCATTTTTATAACACAGTCATCCCGTGATTTAATACTGATTTTAAGTTTTGTTGGTGTGTGGAAAACATGAAAACTTCACATAAGACTGCACATAACTTTAATGCATGCTTCCAGCAAAGCAGTTTACCTTTAGTTTCATTCTAGCTGAAAGGAAATGTGACAGATAACATGCACACAAAGCGTAAAGTAGCATCTCCCACTTTTAGTCTCTTCCTTGAAAAATGGTAAATGCATGGGACAGTTAATAATAAAGCCACACTTAGTATGAACTGAATATTAGTTCTAGGGTACTATGGTATTCCACTCTTTGTAAAAGATCAAATAAAATTCAGATGTCGCTGACAGCATGCATCTTTTAACAGTCGTATTATGACACAAGCTGACCATTATTAGCAGAATTCTTCCCCACCATGTAAGTAAGAGACCTTTATGTGTAAGTGCTTCTTTCAGAGAATCAATCCACTTGCATTATTCATATAAAAAAAAAATTTAAAGTATGAAATGGATGGAAAAGTTCCTCACAACAGCCTTTCAGACAGAAGTGATGTGTTTCCTTATTTTAAAACCAACTAAAACAATGAGTAAAAAGGTCACACAGAAAAACCAATCAGTAAAAACTAAAAGAAAATTCTAGCCAAACTAGAATTTCCACTGTGTGATCCCTTAAACCTCTTGTATTACACAGGCACATGGGATATATGCAACTGACCCTTAAGAACATCAGGTGTTTCAGCTATATGGCGATTCTGAATGCCGCCCATGACATTTTTCTTTTTAAGTCGTTTAATGGAGAAATTCAGGCCAATAAAGCCAAACCCCACTAGTTGTGGACATGCATGTTTGGCTTAAAAATAAAAAAGTCAAGTGTATTAAGAATCGCCATACAGTTGAAACACCTGATGTTCTTAAGGTCATTTGCATATAACCCATGTGCCTCTAATACAAGAGGCTTGAGGGATCACACAGTGGAAATTCTAGCTTGGCTAGAATTTTCTTTTAGTTTTTACTGATTATTTTACAACTAACTGAAAGTAATGTACAGTTTTCTAAGAAACTTAAAAGTAGACGTTCTAATAGATCACAGTTGGCTTATTTGAGGTAATAATTATATGACCAGACTGAGCATTTTGGATTTGGTCTGAAGCTGACAACAATTCACCAGCACTTTACCTTGCAAGCAAAGTTATTTATGACATAGTTTCTCTTACAGTTAGACAGGAATTTAGCCAGATTAGTCTAGCTGTTGTCTATATTTATGTCAGACTATCCTACAATATTGTTTTAAAGTTCCTGTGACTTTTGAACTCTTGATTAACACTGTGCTGAATTGATGAGATTTGTCTTGTATTTTTATTATTTATTATTCCTCCCCGCGGTCGAGTGGCCTCAGAAAGAAATGTGTGAATGGGCGTCGGGCTGGCAACTCGGCACCAAAAAAAAATCTACTGCCAATCATTAGTGGGCCGGAGTTCCGCTGTGGTGACATCTAACCGGGAAAAGCCAAAAAGACAAACATTAAATATTTATAAACCTTTCAACTGTGGCTGTTTTTTATAGGGAATAAAAGCTCTTAGAGAGTACTTGCATGTATTTGATGATACTGTCCAAGCCACTCCAATAGTCTTACTGCTCAGTCACACTATTTGGATAACAGCAACATTACACAGTAAAATTGATCACCCTTTGGGAAAGGCCTTACAGTAGCTGATATTAGTGGTTGGTGGCAGTCGGTACTACCTTCTAGTCTGGGCAGAAAGGGGGCACAGCTGGAAAAAGTACAGTTGTGTACACTTACCATAAATGTAGATGTTCGAGTGTATTCACTGTTGCAGTCATTACATTTGGGTTATCTGCTTTGCAGTAGCCCTCAGTTGGCCTGATTAACAAAACCTTGGGTCCTGTATCGGTTGCTGTCTCTTCTTCCATGACGTCAGGTTGTCAGGGGGCATAAAACATGCAGTCAACGCCATTACATCAGTTTTTCTTGCCCCAGATGTCAGGTGCCCCTGTAATGGGAAGCAATTAAATCTATAAATACAAGGATATACCTCCAACAGAAAAGCAAATACACCAAAAAGCTTTTAGTGCATAGTAAGTGAGAGTAGAGGTATAGCCAAAGGAAGAAAGGGGGCTGGAGGGAGGGTAACCAGAACTACATCAGTGAATACACTCGAACATCTACATTTATGGTAAGTGTACACAACTGTACTATGTTTTCTGTTTCACTGTTGCAGTCATTACATTTGGGTAGATTCCCAAAGCTAAGGTTGGGAGGAGGTATTTAAATATAATTAGGACCAGCTATAAGGCCCTGCCAGACTGCAGTGGCAAAACCAGCCCTGGATTTAGAGAAAATTGGCAAATGGTAATGCTTGGTGAAAGTATGTACAGAACTCCAGGTAGCAGCTTCTAAGATGTCCCTAGTTGGGACTCCCCTGAGAAAGGCTGTAAAGGTGGATGCAGCCCTGGTTGAATGGGGTCTGATGCCCTGTGGGATAAGTTTTCCATGGTGCTTATAGCAGAAATTAATGCAGTGGCCTATCCATTTTGAAATGGTTTGTTTTGAAATAGCTTTCCCCTCTGTCCCTGCAGCAAATGTCACCAGTAGTTGCTCAAATTTCCTTTGAGGTTTAGTCCTGTCCAAGTACAATCTAAGCTGTCTGTGCACATCTAAAGAGTGCAGTATCCGTTCCCCTTTGTTCTGTGGGTTAGGAAAAAAGGTAGGTAAATGAATGGACTGATTAAGAGCCACACTGGATACCACCTTGGGCATGAAGGAGGGATTGGTTCTGAGGGACACCCTGTCCGCATAAAAGATGATGAAAGGTTCCACTGCCATAAGGGCATGTAATTTAGATACCCTTCTTGCAGAAGTGATTGCCAAAAGGAAAGCTGTTTTCCAGGAAAGAAATTTTACATCTGCAGTAGCAGCTGGCTCGAAGGGAGGAAGCGAGAGTTTCTCCAAGAAAAAGTTAAGATCCCAGGCTGGAGCTCTCCTGGGTGGCCTTAGACATTTGGCCCCTCTGAGGAACTGCTTGAGCAGTGGGTGAGAGAAGAGGGGAAGCTATGTGCTATAATGAGTTGAAATGGCTGAGGCATGAATTTTGATGGAGGAAAAAGACAAGCCCTTATGAAGCATCTCAGTTAAGTATTGTAAAATCTGAGGTAAATTGAGCACTGCTGTGTTCATTCCTTGAGACTGGTTCCAAGCACAGAATCTTTTCCATTTTGCAGCATAAGACTTTCTAGTACACCGCCTCATTGCCTCTAAAATGATATCCATCACTGATTTACTGAGAGATGGTAAAGGAGACAGGCAATTAGCCAGGCTGCTAGGTTCAGGGTTTGCAGCTGAGGGTGCAGAATCATGTTCTCCTGCTGAGACAACAGGGAAGGAATCTGAGGCAGGTGCCATGGAGCCAAGCATGACACACTGTGCAAGAGTGGGTACCAGTGCTGGCACGGCCAGTCTGGTGCAATTAAAATTGTCCTTGGCTTGTCCTGTTTGATCTTAAGTAGAACCTTGGAGAGCAGAGGCAGAGGAGGAAAGGCATAAACTGATAGGTTTTTCCAGCTGAAGGATAGAGCATCCACTTTCCAACATTGCTTGTGGGGAATCCTTCTACATAATTTGTCCAGATGATGGTTCTGGGGGGAGACAAACAGGTCTATATCTGGACTCCCCCATTTGCTTGTCAACATGTTGAAAATCCTTGGTTCCAGTTTCCATTTGTGTGGGTCCATGAGGTTTCTGCTTAGTCCGTCTTCCAGTGTATTTAGTTTTCCTGGCAGGAATTGAGCTTATAGATTCACTCGGAAGCTCAAGGCTGTGTTCCACAATGCCATGGCTAGTCTGCAGAGGGGGTAAGAATGTGTACCCCCCTGCTTGTTTATGTACCACATGACAGCGGTGTTGTCTGTTTTTACCATTAGTTGTCCTGGAAGAATGTGGTCCTTGAAGGCTGTCAGGGCGTTCTGTACAGCTAACATTTCCTTTTGATTTATGTGCAGGTGCATTTGATTTGGGTTCCATTTGCCCTGAATGCACTTCCCTGCCAGGTGAGACCCCCATGCATAGTCTGATGCATCTGTTAAGATTTATTTGGCAGGGGGTAATGTGAATGGTAGTCCCCTATTTTTGTGGCAGGCCTCTGCCCACCAAAGGAACTCTAGGCATAGGCATGGTATGATAGGAATCCTTGCTTCCAGATCCTGTGAATGTTGACACCATAAGCTTTTGAGATACCATTGTAGTTTCCTCATATGCAGCCATGCATATGGAATTAGAAGAATGCATGAGGCCATGAACCCCAAGGCTTGCAGTATTTGCCTTGCAGATAGCTGGGTTTTTGTGGCCACTTGTTTGAAGTAAGTTGTCAAATGTATCAGTTTCTCTGGCATGAGGAAAGCAGTCTAAAAAGTTGTATTCAAGCTTGCTCCCAGGAATATAATTTGTTGACAGGTTACCAAGTGGGATTTCTTTTCATTTATGGTGAACCCCAGACAAGTCAGTACCCTTTGAACAGAGGCCAGATGATTGAAAAGAATGTCCTTGCTTTCTGCCTGAATTAGGCAATTGTCCAGGTATGGGTATATTTGAATATTTCTTTGCCTGCAAAATGCAATGACTGGAGCTAGGCATTTTGTGAATAACCTGGGTGCAGTAGATAAGCCAAACGGCAGTGCAGAAAACTGATAGTGCATGTAGCCTGCTTTGAAGTGTAGGTATCTTCCTCAAGACTCCCTGATAGGGATGTGCAGGTATGCTTCTTTTAAGTCCAGTGTTGCCAACCATGCATCCTTGCCTAGCAAAGGAAGCAGCTGGTAAGGAGTGAGCATTTTGAATTTTGGAATTACTAGAAAGGTGTTTAGAATGGAAAGGTCCAGGATAGGATGCCATGCATTGCCTTTTCTGGGTACCAGGAAAAGTCTTGAATACAAACCTTGTCCCTTTTCCTCTTCTGGTACCAACTGAATAGCCCCCATCTTTAAGAGACAGAGTACCTGATTTTGGGCCTCTGCCCACTGATTTGGGAGTCGATCTGGCCACCCGCCTGGTGTTGGTAACGTGTGGAAATTAAATCTCTATCCTTGGGGCACTATATTTAGAACCCACTTGTCCTGGGTAATGAGTTCCCAGTTTTTGGCCTGCAGATCAATCTTTCTGCCTAAAGGAGCATTCAGTTGGGAAGTGCTTGGAAGTCTTAAAAGTAAGTCATTGAGATGGTTTTCCATAGGAAGGAGTCTTGCTGCTCCCAGTTTTGGGTGCGGAAACCCCCCATTGCCTAGTCTTGTGTGTCCCTTGGGACTGAAACCTGGGTTTCTGCTGTGTCTGGGTTTGGCTTGAGAAGACCTGGAAAGGGCTGAAAAGGACCAATTTTTAGAGGGCCAGTGCTTAAATGTAGGAGGCTGAACCTGCAAGAAATATTTAACAGTTTGCATAGATTTAGCTTTATCTTCCATCTTTTTAAGAACTTCCTCAGCCTTGCTGCCAAACAATCGGTCCTGATTTAAGGGAGCATCCAACAATTTAGCTTTAACATGATCTGGCAAAGATTGCTCCTTAAGCCAAGCATGCCTTCTGAGCATAGACCCAGTAACAGCAGCCCTGCAAGAGGCCTCTAATGAATCAAATTCACATTGCAAGGTACGTTTTCCAACCTGTTCAGCAGAATGCATTAAATCCTGTAATTCTTTATTTTCAGCACAGTCAGGCATTAACATAATTTTCTGTTTAAGCAATCCAATAACATGTTGTTGATAGTTTAACATATTAAACTGGCAGTTTAAAGCCCTAATGGCCAAAATTGCAGTAGTGTAAACTTTTTTACCCCATCTATCCAGCGCCCTGGAGTCTCTATCAGAGGGGGTAGAATTTTTAGCAGTAGAAGCCTTAATGCCCTTGGGTCCCTGTGAAACAGTCTCTGGATCTGCAATAGGATTTTTAAAAGGAACTTGTGAAAATCAGGAACCCTGTAATATTTGTCAGGTTTTCTGGGAGCAGGAGGCAAAGTATCAGGGGCCAAACAAGATTCTGAAAAGAAGAGTCATAAACAACTTCAGTCCGAGGTCTCTTAGAAGGGGGAGGTTGGCTTCCCCTGATTAGAGTTATAAGATCTTCAGCCATTCTTATCATTTGTTTTTTAGGCATAGAGGCCTGAAGCATGCGGCCTGGGCGTTGGTTTCTTAGGCATGGTTCAAAATTTTGGCCTAAATGAAGAAGGAGGCGTCAGTTAAATATGCAAGTCCATAGGCCTGAAAACACTCTCAGAAGCCGGTGCCTGGACAGCAGCTCCGGACCCATCCAAGGTAGAGACATCCGCAAGTTGCACAGTTGAAGCATCTTGCGGCATAACGGACTCCGAATGGGTCTCAGTAGAGGCCTGCGAGTCAGAAGTAGTGGGTATCAGGGGAAAGCGCCTCAATGAGTACCGGTGAACTGGCAACTGGCTTAGGAGAAGCGTCGTTGGGAACTTTGGACCTTGGCAGCCTGTCTCTGTCTTTTATCTTTGCATTTTTTCAGAATCCCGGTAGTCGGAAGGCTAACCAACTACATTTCTGGATAATTAAACAGAGAACTGAAATATTTAAAAGTGAAAATATACCAACGATGGATAGTGCGCTGTTTAAATAAAGCACAAAACAAACAGCAAAGCATGTTGTGGTCAGGGCCTAGGCAAGGAATACAGTTGGTTTGTTTGTTTGTGTCTTTCGGCTTTTCCCGGTTAGGGGTCGCCACAGCGGAACTCCGGTTCGCTAATGATTGGCAGTAGATTTTTACGTACCGAGTTGCCAGCTCTGACGCACAACCTTCAACGAAGGTTCGCCCATTCACACGTCTCCACACAGAAGACGTTCTAGCTGAGAATCGAACCGAACAGCATCTTACTGCGAGGCGACAATGCTACCGCAGCACCACCACTGCAGTAGGCAAGGAATACAGTACGAATGAAAATGTTTGTGAGGTATTTGCTTTCCACAAGTAATGCAATCATTAACTTTTACTGACATCGGTAAGGAGCAAGAAAAAGTTTCCCCAACGGGGTACTTAGCTTTAGTTGAAGACTTCGGTTCTGAAACTCGAAAATGAAAATTTCAGGAATTGGCCGACCGGCACTTGCGAACTGCTTCTGCTTCGGGCACCGCGTGGCAAGAAAGACTAATGTAATGGTGTCAACTGCATGTTTTATACCTCTGACAACCTGACGTCATGGAAGAAGGGACAGCAACCGACACAGGACCCAAGACTTTGTTAATCAGGCCGACTGAGGGCTACCTGCAAGCAGATAACCCAAATGTAATGGCTGCAACAGTGAAACACAAAGAACATCTTCTGATGATAATGAGAGAAACTGTAGATGATATAATAAACAGGAAATCCGAAGTCAAAATTATAGCAGATGACTTGAAAAAAGCATTTGATAAGATACAACACAAAACATTATGGAAGTGAAAAACTAATACAAACTATTTGTTTCAGTGTACGAAAATAATAAAGTGAAAATAGTGGTGAATGGTTGGTTAAAAGTCAACAATTAAACACAAGAAGTATTATAAAGTTAGCAGTTTTCCAGCCAACTCCATTTCAACCAACTCAAAATGGCTCACCAGATATTGTATCACCAGAGAAAACACCAGCTCTGAAAAACATCATTCACCCCTATATTAACCTGCAATCTTTACGCTCCTCCAATAAGATCTTAGCTCAAACTACCAAAGCCAATAATTCTGCTGGGGATTCTCTATTCTCAAACTTTGTAGGTAAAATGTGGAACTCCCTACCGATCATGCTCACCTCAGAACCCTCACTCCTACAATTCAAAAAAAAGCTTAAACCCCATCTCAATACTCTCTGGCAATGTCCCTGTTCCAAACCTGATTAACCACTATCATTTACCCTTCTCTTACCTCACTATCCTTAACCGCTTTTTAACAAGGCGCCTCGCCTTTGTAACTGACCTATGTTTTTTTTATATGCTGCTGTTTTTTTTTTTTTCCCCAAGATGTGATGTATCTTTATATTGTATTTAGAACTCAACTATCTTCCTTTTTTTGCATTAACAATGTTCATATGTCTGTTATGTACTTGGAGCTTTTCTCCCCGGGCCTCTGCTGAAAATGGACATGTATCCAGTCGGACTCTCCTGGTTAACAAATGTAAAATAAATAAAATAAATAAAAAAATAAATAAAACAGGAATGTGAGCAAGTAGTTATGTTACTTGTACTGATTATGAATGCAGTTGTTAACAAGATAAATATAGCTTTAACAATAGCAGGATACAGGACTACAGAAGGAATTAAAATATCAGTTATGTTTTCATATTCAGATGACATAGAATGGATGGAGCTACTTATGATGCAACTTAATATTTGATGGATATTGGTATGAGTATAACTAAGGATAAAAGTAAACATACTACGTAAAATAGGAGGCATTCGGTTTAATAAAGAAAAATAGACATATTAGGCATACATTTTGGTACTGATCTACATATAAAGCAACAATGAGACAATATAATACAAAAAGTAAGAAATATAGATTTGTTTTGGAGGACATAAATTTGTCATATAGGACAACTTACCACAAAAACACAGGACAGTAAGGCAAAGGTAGGGAAAACAATTAAATGCCATCATGGAAGTATCGAATACAGAAAACTATAAAGCAACTAAGACAAGAAGTGTCACTGTTAGAAGAGAGAACAGATCAACAAAAATAATCAAAAAAACAGATGTGATAAAAGCAACACGCAGTATCAGAACAGATCAGAATCTATCATGCACTATCACAAATAATAAACTAAAAATATCAGCACAGGCAAAAAAAACTTATAAGATATTAAGATAAATATAAAGGAAAAGTACAAAATAAGCAATTAATAACTCAAACTAATTTTAGAGAGAATTGGGAAACAAGGCAAAAAGAACAGAACCACCACCAAAAAAGAAAAAAATAGATACATTTTGGAGAAATATCTATGAAGATCTTGTGGAATATAACAAAGATGCCAACTGGACAGAAGTAGTAAAAGAGTAAAAAGTTCAAATGTACAGGATATGAAAAATGGATGAAGGAACGGCCAGAGAAATTGAAACAAAGTTATGAAAAGATCCTATAATTAGAAAACCCCAGGCCCAGATGCAGTACCTAACTTCTGGTTAAAAGTATTAACACCTTTACATGAAGATTTAGCCATGAGTAAGAACTATTTATATGCTCAGCCCAAACAGTCACAGTGAACATGCAAGCCATCCTAAACACTAAAGACCAAAAACTTGCCTTCAGACTATGGATAAACTATGCACTAGAATTGATGACAGAGTTTGTAGTCGTTTAGAAGAAAACTCAATCATGGAAATAGAACAAAAGGGTAGCAAAGGAAAGTCATATGGAACAAAAGACCATTTGCTGTTAAAGTTATAATGGAGAACTGTAAAAAGGGGAAGAATCTAATTATGGCATGGACAGACTACAAAAAAGTATTTGGCAGTATCCCACATTCATGGATAAAAGAGTACTTAAAAATATATAAGATACACCCTGCACTGATCGATTACATTACAGCGATCATGAAACACTGACAAACTACTCTGCAGTTAAGCCATGATAAATGACAAATTATTATTCCAGAGATAAAAATTAAAAGGGAGATATTTCAGGGTGACTCTGTCTCTGCTGCTGTTTTGTCTTGCCCTTAACCCATTAAGCGGTCTACTTAACAGATCAGGTCAAGGCTACAATTTGGCTCCCAGAAAAAAAACAAAGTTTAAAGACTTCTCATCTTCTTTCTGTGGATGATTTAAAAAGTACAGTTTTGTACCTACCATAAATGTAGATGTTCGAGTGTACACCCTGCTGCAGTCATCACACTTGGGTTATCTTGCCGTCAGGCAGTCCTGCAGTCGGCCTGAATTCCAAAGTCTTGGTCCGGCGTCAGTTGCTGTCGCTTCTTCCCTGCCGTCAGTGCGCCAGGGGTATATATGATGCATCCGACGCCATTTTCTTCAGTTTTTCTTGACCCAGATGTCAGGTGCCCCCAAAAGGTGGTCAGTAATTAGTACCAATCCAATAAATTTAGCACAAACACAACATCCCTCCAGCTATAATCAAATACATCAGAAAGGTATTGTAAAGATTTAGTTGGTTAGTCAGAGGGGATGGAGGGAGGGTAACCTGGACTGCAGCAGGGTGTACACTCGAACATCTACATTTATGGTAGGTACAAAACTGTACTATGTTCATCATGTTACCCTACTGCAGTCATCACACTTGGGTAGAATCCCAAAGCTAAGGATGGGAGGAGGAGTCAAAGAGGGTTAGAGGAGGCTAGAAGTCCCTGCAGAACTGCAGTGGCGAAGCCAGCTCTAGTTTTAGAGTAAAGTGGTAAGTGGTAGTGTTTGGTGAAGATGTGTACTGAACTCCAAGTTTCAGCTTCCAAAATATCCTTGGTTGGCACCCCCCTGAGGAAGGCTGTAGATGTAGCTGCTGCCTTGGTAGAATGGGGCCTTATGGTAGCAGGAACTGGCTTTCCATGATGGGTATAGCAAAAACGAATGCAATGTCCTATCCATTTGGAAATGGTCTGTTTTGATATAGCCTTCCCTTGTGAATCTGCAGCATAGGATACAAAGAGCTGGTCAGATTTTCCAAAAACCTTAGTTTTATCCAAGTAGTAACAAAGTTGCCTGTGAATGTCCAAGGAATGCAGGAGTCTTTCTCCTTTTCTGTGGATTTGGAAAGAAGGTGGGTAAGTGAATGGCTTGATTTAAAGCCACACTGGATACCACCTTAGGCATGAAGGAAGGATTAGTTCGTAGAGAACTCTGTCTTGATGGAAAATGAGGAAAGGTTCCACTGCCATTAGTGCCTGAAGCTCTGAGATTCTTCTGGCTGAAGTTATTGCCAGCAGCAGGGCAGTCTTCCATGATATAAACTTTAGATCAGCAGAGAAAGCTGGTTCAAAGGGAGGTAGCGTAAGTTTTTCCAGAACAAAGTTGAGGTCCCAGGTTGGTGTAGGTGCTCTCCTGGGGGGGCCTAATGTTTTTTGCCCCTCTGAGGAACTGCCTTAGAAGTGGATGTGAAAATAAGGGTGGATCCGTGTTGTAGTGGGCTGAAATAGCTGAGGCGTGGATTTTAATGGATGAAAAAGAAAGTCCTTTGTGCAACATCTCAGTTAAATACTGTAGAATCTGAGGCATGTGAGACTGAAGGGTATTTTGGCCTTTAGCTTGGTTCCAGGCACAAAACCTTTTCCATTTGTCCGAGTAGGCCTTCCTGGTGCTGGGCCTCCTAGCTTCCAGAATAACATCCATAACTGCTTGAGGAAGAGGAGCTGGCTGGATGCTTAGGTGATTTGCCATGCAGCCAAATTTAAGGTTTTGAACTGGCTGTGTAGAATCTGATTGTCTTGCTGTGTGAGCAAATGGGCAATTTGTGGTAAAATCCAAGGAGGGCCCTGAGCCATATTCCTTAATAGTGGGTACCAGTGCTGGCGTGGCCAGTCTGGGGCTATGAGTATCATTCGTGGTCTCTCCTTTCTGACTTTCAGAAGCACCTTTGAGAGAAGGGGCAATGGAGGGAAGGCATATACTGTCAGGTTTTTCCAAATGAATGAGAGTGCGTCCACTTTCCAAGCTTGATGGTGAAGTGTCCTTGTACAAAATTTTGTTAGTTGATAGTTTTGGGGGCTGGCAAACAGGTCTATGTCTGTGTGGCCCCATTTTTGAGTTATCATTGCAAATACTTGTGGATCCAGTTTCCACTCGTGGGGATCCATGATGTTTCTGCTGAGGTCGTCTGCCAATGTGTTCTTTTTTCCTGGCAGGAATTGAGCTTGTAGCTGAACTTGGTAAGCCAGTGCTGTGCTCCACAAGGTCACTGCTTGCCTGCATAGAAGGTAGGAGTGTGTACCCCCTTATTTGTTTATGTACCACATTACTGTGGTGTTGTCCGTCCTTATTGTAAGCTGTCCTGGATGTAAGAGGTCCTTGAAGGCTGTCAGAGCATACTGTACAGCTAGCATCTCTTTTTGATTGATGTGCAGATTCCTTTGATCTGCAGTCCATATGCCTTGAACGCACTGTCCTGCCATGTGTGTCCCCCAGGCATAGTCCGATGCATCTGTTGTCATAGTTTGCCTGGCTGGGGGCAAGGTGAAAGGATGACCCTTGTTGAGGTGACATGCCTGTGACCACCATAGAAACTCTTGTTGAAGGCAGGGAATGAGAGATATCATTGTGTCCAAGCTGTGGGTGTGTTGAGACCATACGCTTTTTAGGTACCACTGTAATTTCCTCATATGCAGCTTTGCAAATGGTATTAGTAGTATGCAAGATGCCATGAAGCCCAAGGCCTGCAGAATTTTTCTTGCAGGGAGTTGGGTCTCTGTTGCCATTGTTTTGAAATATTGAGTCAGTTGTAGTTGTTTGTCTGGCATCAGATAAGCCTTCTGGGCTGTTGTATTCAAGCTGGCACCCAGGAATGTCATATTTTTTGAGGGTACTAGCTTTGATTTCTTTTCGTTTACTGTGTACCCTAGGCAACTTAGAAGATGTTTTACAAAAGCCAGATGTTGTAAGAGGATGTCCTTGCTTTCTGCTTGGATGAGGCAGTCGTCCAGGTATGGGTATAGTTGAATTCCTCTTTGTCTGCAGTATGCAATTACTGGTGCCAGGCATTTTGTGAAAACCCTGGGCGCAGTGAATAAGCCAAAGGGCAGTGCAGAGAATTGGTAGTGGGTTGAACCTGCAATGAAACGGAGGTATCTTCTGCAATTTTGTCTGATAGGGACATGCAGGTATGCCTCCTTGAGGTCCAACGTTACTAGCCATGCTTTCTTGCCCAACATGGGAAGAAGCTGCTGTAGTGTTAGCATCTTGAATTTGGGTACTTGTAAGAAGGTGTTTAGAATTGAAAGGTCCAGAATTGGTCTCCAGGCATTGTCCTTTCCGGGGACTAGAAAGAGTCTTGAGTAAAATCCTTGGCCTTGCTCCCGTGTAGGTACCAGTTGAATGGCTTTCATGTCCATGACAGCTGTAATTTGTTTTTGTGCCTCTGCCCACTGATTTTGTGGCATGTTTGGCATTCCACTTTTCGTTGGCAAGGTGTGGAAATGGAATCTGCATCCTTGTGAAATTATGTCTAGGACCCATTTGTCCTTTGTGACGATGTGCCAGTTGTCTGAAAAAGTGCTAATTTTCCTCCCAAGGGAGCTGCCAAGAGAGTCTTGCTTGGCCATATGAGGTTTAAGTCATTGAGTTTGCCTTCTAGTAGTTTGAGGCCTGTCTTCTCCTCCCTTCTGTGTTGCAGTGCCCCATTGTCAAGGTTTGTAGTGGGTTTGTGGTTGTCCTCTGCCTCTTGGGCATCTGTATTTACCCCTCTGTGGTCTGTCAGTAGCTGGAAAGGACCAATTTTTTTGTTGGCCAATTTCTGCTGAAGCGAGGGGGCTGAACCTGTAGAAAATCTTTGACCATCTGCATAGATTTTGCCTTATCCTCCATTTTCTTTCAGACTTCTTCTGCTTTAACTCCAAATAGGACATACTGCTGTAAGGGGGCATCTAGAAGCTTTGCTTTAACATGATCAGGCAGAGTTTGTTCCTTTAACCAAGCATGCCTATGTATAACAGACCCAGTAACAGCTGCTCTACAGGAAGCCTCCAAAGAATCAAATCCACACTGTAAAGTATGTTTGCCCACCTGTTCAGCTGCATGCAACAGATCCTGCATTTCTTTCAATTCAGATTGTTGAGGGAGTGCGCTCATTTTTTGTCTTATTTGAGACATTAGAAATTGCTGGTATTTTAGCATGTGAAATTGACAATTTAGTGCTCTCATGGCTAGAGTGGCTGAGGTGTAAACCTTTTCCCCCCACCTGTCTAGTGCTCTGGAGTCCCTTTCAGAGGGTACAGGAGTTTTCGCCATAGAAGCCTTAGCCCCTTTTGGACCCTGGGAGATAGTCTCTGGATCAGCAACAGGGCTTTTATAAAGGAATTTGTGGGAGTCAGGCACTCTATAATATCTGTCTGGTTTGGCTGGAGCAGGAGGCAGAGAATCTGGATTTAAACTAGATTCTAAGTAAACATCATCCACGTCTAAAACTGGGGGGATAGCAAGAGGTCTGTGCTGGGGGAGTAAAAGAAACTCTCGGAGCCTTTTCTTTGAGTCAGAGTAGTCCTGACCTTCCCAGTGAAAATGTTCCCTTATAGTGTGTAAAGTTTCCCCAAAGGAGTAGTCTTCAGGGGGAGAAGCTGAGGGAATTGAATCCTCAGCATCAGAATCTTCATAAGGGGGAAAGGAGTAATCTTGGTCCTCAGAGGAGCCTGAGGAAACAGACACTTGATCAGAGGAGGCATAATCTTCCTCTTGTCTAGGCATTTTGTTGGGGGGGGTGTTGGGAATCCCTGATTAAAGAGATCAAATCTTCAGCCATTTTAAGCATCTGTTTCTTAGGCATGGGGCCTTGAACTGGGGACTGAAGTGCAATCTTTTTTGTTTTAATAGGAGTCTTGAGCTTAGGATACATTTTTATAGTGAGCGTCGTCGGTCTGAAGACACCTTCAGAAACCGAAGGTGTTTCTGCAGCACCATCTCTTTCTGCAAAGTCGTCGGTAGGGGCTAAAGAAAATGACTGCGTCGGCCTAGCACTCTCTGCCAAAGGCTCCAAAGTGGTCCCGGGTTCCAATTCTGCAGTAGCCAGGGGCTGCGTAGGAGCTTCACTGAAAACCGGTGAACCGGAGACCGGCCCAGCCAAGGTCTCGGAGTCTGGCTTGGGTCTAGGCTGCCTGTCCTTATCCTTGCGTTTTTTGTGCACGTCGGTAGTCGGTTGCTCTGACGGCATAGTACAGTTAAATTTTCTACTGAAGTAGTGTCGTGCGAAATCAAAGTGTCTTTTTATAGAATGATTATTGAACCTAGCACAAAAGCGACAACCAGTGACGTCGTGGTCTGGGCCTAGGCAAGGTATACAATAAGAATGAAAATCCTTATGAGGTATTTGCTTCCCACAAGAAATACAATTGTTAACTTTTTCTGACATCGGTCTGAGGCAAGAAAAGTTTCCCCACCGGGGTACTTAGCTTTATTGAAGACTTCGGATCTGAAATTCGACTTCGAAAATCTCAGGAGTCGGCTAACCGGCACTTGCGAACTGCTTCTGCTTCGGGCACCACGCGGCAAGAAAGACTGAAGAAAATGGCGTTGGATGCATCATGTATACCCCTGGCGCACTGACGTCAGGGAAGAAGTGACAGCAACCGACGCCGGACCAAGACTTTGGAATTCAGGCCGACTGCGGGACCGCCTGACGGCAAGATAACCCAAGTGTGATGACTGCAGCAGGGTAGCATGATGAACATCTGTATAGTTCATCAGATGAGGAACCGAAAGCACAACTGCAAGTGGTCAAAACTTTTTCAAATGACATAAGAATGTCATTTGGTCTTGAAAAATGTGTAAAAGCAACCTTTAAAGCAGGAAAGCTATAGCACCAAAATAACATCAGCCTGGGGCAGGAATGTCATATAAGAGAAACTGAGCAAGAGAAAGCGTATAAATACTTAGGGATTGATGAAAGCTCAACAATAAAGCATGAAAAAAATGCGAATGAAACTTAGGAATAATTTAGAAGACTAAAGTTAATACTGAAAACTTTGCTGAGATCTAAGAACAAAGTCCAAGCTATAAACCAATTTGCTCTTCCTGTCCTAATGTACAGTTTTGGAGTGAGTGACTAGCCCCAAAAGGTGTTGGATCGACTGGACAGGAAAACAATAAGAATGCTTCATGCTTATCAAATGATTTATAAAAAATCAGTATATACCAAGACTATATATTCCCCTGCTCTGAAGGAGGTAAAGGCCTCCTCGAAATTGATTACAAGTATAGATCTGCAATCACAGGACTGCATACATATCTGCTGACCTCACAAGACCCACATGCAATCAAAGTTTTAAAACACGAGGAGGATAACTGTAAGACAACTTCCCTCCTTAATTTAGCAGCAACATAAGCTGGAATGGAAATCAAACCAGAAGTAGATAAAAAAATTATGCAGCAAATGAATGTGCCAAAAAAAAAACCAAAAAAAAAAAACGAAACAATATAAGGTGAAGGATCAGATGAGAAGGCAAGAAATGTGGAAAATGCATAGAAAACTCTTGGAAAAACCTCATGTTGATCAATATCAAATGAAGGAATGGTTAAGTCAAGGTGAATTTAAACAAAAATACAAAAGGTTAATATTGGCGGCCCAAGATAGTGGACTAAGTACATGTTACCCAAACAGAAAACTGGAACCAAGGCTGTAACAGCTTAAAACCAGTAAACGCAACCAACAGCTTACAACCAGTAAATGCAACTTCTAAGCACATGTTAGTTTACAAAGTCCATTGAACATATGGGAGAAACAGGCGAATGTAGGTTTTGTAAAACAGAACTGTAAACAGTTGCACATCTTGTTGGTTGTGACACACTAATGGCAACAGGACTGTACAGTGAAAGGCATATTAATGTGGCAAGACTGTTGCACTGGGGTTGTGCAAGCATTATAATATTGAAGTAGTTGAAAAACACTAGAAACATGAGCCACAAAGCATTATAAAAATAATGAAGAAAGTTTATATCACATGGCATCGCCCATTATCAACAGTTCAAAAAATAGATGTGAAGAAAACCAGATATAGTAGCCCATGAAAAGAAGACAAAAGTAGCACTGATCACTGAAATTGCTACACCCAGTGACTACAGTGTCTTATCAGCATCACTATAAAGTGTTAATAAGGAAATAAATATTTGGTAATTTTAGTAATAAAAGGAAAATATAATGAAATATGGGAAAGGATATCTGAATGAGACAATAAGAGTATGAAGATATTTTTACAGAAAATGTGCAAAGGTAATATAGAAAATAGGAAAGAATGGTATTTAAATATAATGAATAAATATTATTGTGTATATCCAAGTAAACAATTAGAACATGAAAAAATAAAAGCGATAAAGGCAAGATTACAGTGGTGTAACAATTATTTAGAATGCAGAGATTGTTTTGTGGAAATTGTCAATAAAGAAGTGGCCAGTACAAGCTAATATGCCATACAAAATATTGAAAAAAAGAGTATGTAATTACTGTGGTGAAGCTGAAATTACAGAACACATTTTTTTAAGATGTGAAAAGGGTGAAGAAATTATGATAAAAATTGTGTGAAAATAAAGTTGTATAAGTTATTAAAAAAGGAAGGTAATAAACAGGGATATTTTATAATATGGTTATTATGGTAATCAAGGAGGCAAAGACGCTAAGAAAATAATGTTTAATATAATATAGACTACATGGAATGAAAGATTAAATGAGAAAATGTAATGGAAAATGGATACTGTCAGAAATATTGAAGAAAATACCATTTTGGTTGTGGAAAAAAAGAGTGGGGGCAGATAAGGAATATAAATAGAGAGAATGAAATATATTGATAAAATTAAGTAGATGGTAGAAGTGCAAAAGTTGTAAATAACTGTATATAACAGATATAGTAAATATTGTAAATATGACATAGTGTTTAATAAAGAACCAACAATCTTCAACAAGAGATGTGGAATCTTTTACATCTACCTGAGCTACCACCAACTCAAGCAGATTGGGCCTTGGTTTAACATCTTATCCAAAGGATGGCACACTCAAGAAAGCAGCACCCCCCCCCCCCCTTATGTTGCACTGCAGTGTCAGCAATCAATATAACTGGTGTAGTAGTAGAACCCAGAGCCTTCTTCACTGTTCACAAATGACCAATTACAGGCTCAGCCAGGGCAACATATAGTAACTGAAAACTGTACAGCAACTCAGCATTTACATATTGGAAACTCAGCATATGCACAGAAGTGAACATAAACAATACATAAATACAAGAAACTGTGAATTTACATAGATGTTAACATATTTGTTGCTATCAAACAAACATTTCAAAAAGTATACATATATTTGAAATCTCTCTCTATAGATATATATATATATATATACACACACACACACACACACACATATATATAGAATTATTATATATTACATATACTTTTATATATGTATATATATATATATATATATATATATATATATATATATATATATATATATATATATACAATTGTGTTTGTGTTTACATAAGAAGAAGCAGGAAGAAAAAAGGGTGAGAAGGAGGAAGAGAAGGAGATGAAGATTAAGCGTGAATATAGGATTATGCAGCTGCAAATAAATGGGATATCAGCTGCAAATTAATAAGCCCTCAGTTAAGTATCTGAGGGACTGAATTCTGTGGAGTTATGTTAGAAGAGTTAGGTATTATGTACCAGGAAGGTCAGCTGACAGTTGAGAATAGGTGTGTAAATAAAAACAGAGCGGGGGGATTGCGCAGCTGGAGATACAGAGTTATGTGACATGCCCTGTACAGTAGTGTTTGAACTAAAGTCTGAAAACTGAGTACTTTGGGAGCTCAACAAGGCCATGAGGAAGCGACTGCTACAGTTATAGTGCAAGGACTTAGAAGCTAAGACAAGTAGACTGTAGCCTGAAAGAAGGTGTTGTTAGCCTTTGTCTTGGCTCCTGAGGTTATAGGTCATAGGTGCAGCAATCAGCTTTGAGGCAAGAGAAGAGCCATGAAGAAGGTCAGTTCTGGCTTGGACAAGAAGCCACTTAACCTTAGAGTGAGGCAGTAATGATGTTTATTCTGAGTGGAATTTGATAATGAAGTGGAGGATTGTATTTGAGAGGGTTTGAAGGGTGTCTAAGGTTCTGGCAGTGACAGACGTAGAGATAGAGAAAGCAGTGAAGTCTGTACTCAAGTTGTGTGAGAAGGACACCCTTGCCTACATCTACTCTGGTAGATGTACAGAAAAACTAAGAACTTCTTGGCCCAGAAAAGTAGGTGGCTGATCTTGGCTACAGTTACTCGTGGTGTTCCTTGGAAGCTGACAGACTGGTCTGGATATATACCCAGATATATAAAAGAAGTGGTAGATTCAGTGGAATTATTGTCAGAATCTGTGATGTGAAAAGATAGGGGGGACTTGGCTAATCATTCTTGTGGGCCAAACAGCATGGCCTTGATTGTTTTTAGGACTGAGTAACAGTGAGCCAACTGTGCGGTCAAAGTAGGTCTGTCTGCAGTTTTGTTTCAATGGATTCCTGAGTTGGGTCAGACCTACAGATGACAGTATCATCAGCACAGCATAAAGTGGTGGAAACTGGCATAAATCAAGAGGAAGTTTATTAATGAAGATAAATAACTGAAATGGGACAAGAATGGAGCCTTGTGGGACACCTGAGTGTAAGCAGTGTCAGAAAGAACAAGCCCTATATTTCCTTTGAAAGATCAGTTAGACAGAAGTCTTCAAACCAACTTGTCATTTGAGGACTGATGATGTCTTGAAGCTACACAACTAGAACTGAGTGACTGACCACATCAAAGGCACTTGATAGGTCAATAAAGAGCACTGACGAAATCCGCCTTATCCATACTGAATTAAACTGTCAGAGTCCAGACTTTCATCAGGGTGCTCTTAACAGCCCCAAAAGCCATGTTGTTTCCTAGAAAGCGAGTGAGAGGCAAGTTGATTGCAGGTGACTTTTTCTACAACCTTAACTATAGTGAGTAGGATGGATATTGGGCAAAAGTGACTGGAGCAGGTTGCCTTGGGGTCTGGTATAGGTCTGACAAAGAAGGATTTCCAGACAGTTGGCACTGTATAGGTGGTGTAGCAGAGATGAATATGCTTTACTGTGATGGTAATGTAGTGTCTGCAGTGGTAAAAACTGTCAGGTCCAGGAGGACAGCCTAGTGGGATTTATTCAAGTAAGGGTAGAATATGCTTAGCAATTATTTGAAAATAGTAGTAGGGTGAAATGAATACTGGGGGGCTTGGTCATCTCTGAGATGATTCTGTGTGAGTGTACGGGATGGAGGGAAGGTTAAAGAATTCTGTGATGAAGTTATACGGTGACAGATCACCACAAGGACAAGATATGAAGCCTAGACTGGATCCTTCATTTGCAGAAGATCTTCCCATTATACTGCTAAACTCTTTCCAGAATTGTTTTAGTGAAAGGTGTTTGGCCTTGTGTTTCCAGATAACCTGTTTGGTGTTATTTTCAGAAGAGGTTCAAAAGTCTGGGTTGCTGGGACAAGGGCTTTGTTTCCCATTTTCTCAGGCTTTACCTCATGGCTTTGTTAGAGTTTTAAACTCTTAGGTGGGCTATTGGGTTTTAGCGTCCTTTAGAAGTCTAGTGAACATGGTTAAGTCTATGCCTTGAAGCAAGGGTAGCTGTTGTGAGAATTTGTTGGTAGCTGTGTTAGCATAAGTAAGAGAAAGTACCGGGACCAATCAATAAAGAAAAGATGTGTGTGTAGAATGGGGAGTTTGTGTATAGGTTTAAGCCTGAAGGAAATTATTCTTTGTAGGTGACTGATATTATGATTCTGTAAAGTGAAAGTAAATGGTAATGGCAGCTGAAGGTGGGAGAATGACTAGACATGGAGGTGATACTGGTAGGATGAAAAGTAATTATAACATCAGGTAATGAGTGGTGATGTGATCTGAGGTAGGGCTGTCCACTAAATGGAGTAGCTTGTGGTTGGCAAGAAATCAATTATGTCATGTTTTATAGGACCAAATAGGTTAAGATCAAAATCACCAATAACAACAATGCATTTATAGGGTTTGATGTGAGAAAATACCGACAGTAGTAGCTTTTTAAATTTAATGAGTGATGATGGGGGTGGCAGGTAGGCAACAGCCAGTTAAAGTTGCTGTGACGATTTAATTGTGAGTTGGGTTAGGAGCCAGCTGGGGTCAGAATCAATGGAGGAAATTGCTTTGGCAACAAATGAGATGTTGAAAGCATATTTCTGCAGAAGCCTCACATCTCCTCCCACTCTTTTGCTTGGAACAGCATAAAAATTATAATTACTGGAGAAGATGTATATGTGATGAGGATTGTTTTCAAGCCAAGACTCAGTAATGACTAGCATGTTTGGGGAATGGGAGTCCAGGGAAAGCTCTAACACTATCATTCATGTTCATGACGTTTTTGCAGAGTAATGAGCAGGAGAGTGAGAGTTGGATCTAGATGGATATGTGTGGGGATATATTTATGAATGTTAGACATACAGAATGCCATTGTCATTGGGGTACAGATGAGGAAGTGAAGGCTTTGGAACTGTGATACTAAAAAAATTTTATGTACTCACCATAAAGTTCCACCTGAGTAGTTATACTTCATTTTTCTGCAACCTGTAGGTATTCGGATCCGTATCGGATCTGAGCCGGCAACTTTTTTTCTAGCATCTGCTACGAGCTCCTCTCCTACCCATAATGCACTACCATCTCCTACCTTCCCTCAGATCGAATGTGCTGCAACTAATTACATAAGCAGCTCAGCCCAATGAACCAAAACCTGTAAAAACAAGACAAGGTCCGGGGGAGGGAGGGAGGGAAGGTTGCAGAAAAATGAAGTATAACTACTCAGATGGAACGTTATGGTGAGTACATAACTTCTTTATCTAAAGTAGTTAACTTCATTTTATCTGCAACCTATGGGACAGAGTCCCCAGCTACTCCAATCCTGGGAGGATATTCCTGAGCACCGCAGAGCCAAAGGATGCTCTACCCCTAGAAATCAGATCTAATTTGTAATGGGAAATGAAGGTATGTGAAATGGCCCAGGTCGCTGCTGCACAAATGTCATCCAAAGGAACCCTAGACCAAAAAACAGCAGAAGTCACCATGGACCTGGTAGAGTGAGCTTTAACAATACTAGAAGGAGATAAACCTTTTGCTTTGTAGGTATGCGAAATGCAAAGAGTGATCCATCTGGCCAAAGAAACTTTAGAAGTAGCTTTTCCCCGAAAAGCTTTGGAAAAGTAAACAACTGGTCAGTCTTGCGGAATGATTTTGTTCTATGAAGATAGAAGCTAAGTTGTCTATGAACATCTAACAAATTAAGTTTGTACTCACCTTTATTTTGGAAGTTAGGGAAGAAAACAGGCAGAATAATGGACTGGTTCATGTTTGCTTCAGATGCCACTTTGGGTAAGAAGGAAGAATTAGTATGGAGAGACACCCTATCCTTATGGAAGACCAAATAAGGAGGCACGGCAGACAGAGCTTGAAGCTCAGAAATCCTCCTAGCAGATGTAATGGCGACAAGGAAAGCTATCTTCCAGGATAAAAATTTCAAATTCACCGAAGCTGCAGGTTCGAATGGAGGAGCCACCAATGCCTGTAAGACAAAGGTAAGGTCCCAAGGAGGCACTGAATCCTTGACAGGAGGACGCAACAGAAAAGTGCCTTTAAGAAAAGCCTTACACAGCCTAGGGGAGGCTAAGGCAATGTTGTCTTCACCAACATGAAAATTAGAAATGGTTGCCAATTGTACTTTCACTGTGGAGGAGCTAGCTCCTTGCTGAAAAATACCAGACAAGAAATCCAACACCGCTGGAACAGGGGCTGTAAAGGGATTTATTTTTCTCAGTGAGGCCCAAATGGAAAAACGCTTCCATTTACTGCGATAAAGTTTCCTAGTGGAATCTTTAAGAGACACTACCAGAATGGATTTTACCCTGGATGAAAGACTGGGAGTCCTGGCAATCAACGGAACTGGAGCAACCAAGCTGTCAGCTTGAGGCTGCCCAGGTCGGGCAGACGGGCACCCGATAGATGTGAGATTAGATCTGGGCAGGGAACCAGAACCCACGGAGTAGCTAAGAGATGAGACCAAAGAAATGGGAACCAAACCTGACGAGGCCAGAAAGTACAGTTTTGTACCTACCATAAATGTAGATGTTAAGAGTGTATACACTGCTGCAGTCATTACACTACACTTGGGTTATCCTGCCGTCAGGCGGTCCCTCAGTCGGCCCGAGTTCCAAAGTCTTGGTCCGGCGTCAGTTGCTGTCGTTTCTTCCCTGACGTCAGTGCACCATGGGGTATATAAGATGCAGCCGACGCCATTTTCTTCAGTTTTTCTTGCCCCAGATGTCAGGTGCCCCCAAAAAGGTAGGCAATGTAAATTGCTAATAAAACATACATAAGAAAAGCAATTAAAAACTTTCAGTTACCAGCAAATACTCCCCAAAGGGTAGAAGGGTTAGGTAAGTAAGAGGGGAAGGAGGGAGGGTAACCTAGACTGCAGCAGTGTACACACTCAAACATCTACATTTACGGTAGGTACAAAACTGTACTATGTTCATCGTGTTACACTGCTGCAGTCATTACACTTGGATAGAATCCCAGACCTGAGGTAGGGTGGCTGGTTCTATAAAGCATTAGGGGTGGCTATAAGGCCCTGCAGTACTGCAGTGGCAAAGCCAGCAATGGATTTAGAGTAAAGAGGCAGATGGTAATGCTTGGTGAAGGTATGTACAGAACTCCAAGTTGCTGCTTCCAAAATGTCCTTGGTAGGTACTCCTCTGAGGTAGGCAGTTGAAGTGGCTGTTGCCCTGGTGGAATAAGACCTAATGCTGATAGGTACAGTTTTCCCATGGTGTGTATAGCATAAACGTGTGCAGTGCCCTATCCATTTTGAAATGGTCTGTTTTGAAATGGCTTTTCCCTGTGTTCCTGCAGCATATGCTACAAACAATTGGCTCAGTTTTCCTGAAAGCTTTCGTTTTGTCCAAGTAGAAGCATAGCTGCCTGTGCATGTCCAAGGAATGCAGTAGTCTCTCCCCTTTATTCTGTGGCTTTGGATAAAAAGTTGGCAAGTGAATAGTTTGATTTAAAGCCACACTTGATACCACCTTTGGCATAAAAGTAGGGTTTGTTCTTAAAGACACCCTGTCTTGGTGGAAAATGATGAAAGGTTCCACTGCCATTAGTGCCTGTAATTCTGAAACTCTTCATGCTGAGGTTATTGCCAGGAGCAGGATAGTTTTCCAAGAGACATATTTTAAGTCTGCTGAGTTAGCTGGCTCAAAAGGAGGTAAAGTTAATTTTTCCAAGACGAAGTTGAGGTTCCAAGTTGGAGTTGGTGCTCTACGGGGCGGTCTTATGTTTTTAGCATCTCTGAGGTACTGTTTTAGCAAAGGATTAGAAAAAATTGGTGGGTCTGTGTTGTAATGAGCAGAGATGGCAGAGGCATGGATCTTAATGGATGAAAAGGAGAGGCCTTTGTCCAGCATCTCAGTTAAGTATTGTAGTATCTGAGGAATATTTGGGACAAGAGGGTCAAGGCTGTGAGCCTGGTTCCAGGCACAGAATCTCTTCCATTTATCCGAATAGGCTTTCCTGGTGCGAGGCCTTCTGGCCTCCAGAATGACATCCATAACAGCTTTGGAGAGAGGCATTGCTTGCTTGACTAAGGACTCTGCTATGCAGCCAGGTTTAAAGTCTTGAGCTGGCCATGAAGTATCTGATTGTTTTGCTGAGTCAGAAGTTGTGTGATCTGAGGCAAAATCCATGATGGACCTTGTGCTAAGTTCTTTAAGATTGGGTACCAGTGCTGGCGTGGCCAGTCTGGGGCAATCAAGATCATCTTTAGCTTCTCTTGTCTGGCTTTTATAAGTACCTTTGAAAGGAGAGGTAGTGGTGGGAAAGTGTATACTTGTAGGTTTTTCCAGCTGAATGAGAGGGCATCCATTTTCCATGCTTGTGGGTGGTAAGTCCTTGTGCAGAATTTCTGTAGCTGGCAATTCATTGGAGATGCAAACAGATCTATGTCCGGGCTCCACCATTTTTGTCCTATCATCCTGAACATTTGTGGATGTAATTTCCACTCGTGCGGATCCATGATGTTTCTGCTTAAGTCATCTGCCAGCGTGTTTTTCTCTCCTGGCAGGAATTGTGCTTGCAGATGAACTTGATAGGTTAGAGCTGTGTTTCACAAGTCATGGCTTGTCTGCAGAGGGGATATGAATGAGTGCCCCCTTGCTTGTTTATGTACCACATAACTGTGGTGTTGTCTGTCTTTAATAGTAGTTGTCCTGGATGCAGAAGGTCCTTGAAAGCTATAAGGGCATTTTGTACAGCTAGCATCTATTTTTGATTGATGTGAAGATGCCTTTGTTCTGTGGGCCACTTGCCCTGAATACATTTTCCTGCCATGTGTGCTCCCCAGGCGTAATCCGAAGCATCTGTTGTCAGTGTTTGCCTGGCTGTGGGTTGAGTGAAAGGCTGTCCCTTGTTGAGGTGACAGGCTTGAGCCCATCATCGAAACTGTTGAAGGCAAGGGATAAGTGGTATTACTGTTTCCAAACTGTGACAGTGTTGAGACCAGACACTCTAGGTACCATTGTAGTTTCCTCATATGCAGTCTGGCATATGGAATTAGTAGTATGCAAGATGCCATGTAACCAAAGGCCTGCAGAATTTTTCTTGCAAGGAGTTGGGTCTTTGTTGCCATCAATTGGAAATATTGAGTCAGTTGTCCTTGCTTGTCTGGCGTGAGATAAGCCATCTGGGCCGTTGTAATTAAGCTGGCACCCAGGAATATTATCTCTTGTGAGGGCACTAGTTTTGACTTCTTTTCATTTACTGTGTACCCTAGGCAAATTAGCAATCTTTTTACAAACGCCAGATGCTTCAGAAGAATGTCTTTGCTCTCTGCTTGAATAAGGCAGTCGTCCAAGTATGGGTAAATTTGAATTCCTTTTTGTCTGCAAAATGCAATTACTGGTGCCAGGCATTTTGTAAAGACCCTGGGCACAGTAGATAAGCCAAAGGGCAGTGCAGAGAATTGGTAATGCATTGAACCTGCTAAGAATCTGAGGTATCTTCTGCAATTTTGTCTGATAGGGACATGCAGGTATGCCTCCTTGAGGTCCAAAGTTACGAGCCATGCTTTCTTGCCCAGCATGGGAAGAAGCTGCTGTAGTATCAACATTCGGAATTTTGGAACATCCAGGTAAGTATTTAGAAAAGAAAAATCCAGAATGAGCCTCCAGGCTTTGTCCTTTCTGGGAACCAGAAACAGTCTTGAGTAAAATCCTTGTACTTGCTCCTGTGTTGGTACTTTTTGAATAGCTCTCATGTCCATGAGTGCTGTAATTTGTCTTTGAGCCTCTGCCCATTGATTTGGTGGCAGATTTGGCATTCCTTTTAACCTTGGCAGAGTGGGAAAGTGGAACCTGTAACCTTGAGATACAATATTGAGAACCCATTTGTCTTTTGTGATCATATGCCAATTGTGATTGTAAAGTGCCAGTTTTCCCCCCAAGGGGGCTGCCAAGAGAGAAGTGTTTGGCAGCTGTAGTGGGAAGTCATTGGGACTGTTTTTTATAAGGTTGAGGCCTGTCTTCCCCTTCTTTCTGGGTTGAAGCACCCCATTGTCGAGGCCTGTAAGTACCTTGTGGTTGACCTCTGCCTCTTGGATGTCTGTATCTGCCCCTTTGAGGTCTGTCTGATACTGGAAAGGACCAATTCTCTGTCAGCTAATTTCTGCTAAATCGAGGAGGCTGAACCTGTAAGAAATCCTTCACCGTTTGCATAGATTTTGCTTTATCCTCCATTTTCTTTAATAAGTCTTCTGCTTTAACTCCAAATAAAACATCCTGCTGCAAAGGTGCATCCAATAGTTTTGCTTTAACATGATCTGGTAAAGTCTACTCTTTTAACCAAGCATGTCTTCTAATGACAGACCCTGTAACTGCTGCTCTACAGGAGGCCTATAATGAATCAAAACCACATTGCAAAGTATGTTTTCCCACTTGTTCAGCTGCATGCAATAAATCCTGCATTTCCTTATAGTTAGGAAGATCTGAATTTGGAAGCATTTTTTGTTTCAACTGAGACATCAAATATTGCTGATATTTAAGCATGTGAAACTGGCAATTTAATGCTCTCAATGCTAAAGTTGCAGATGTATATACTTTCCTCCCCCATCTGTCTAATGCTCTTGAATCTCTGTCAGAGGGGAATGGATTTTTTGCTGTAGAGGCCTTTACCCCTTTGGGACCCTGGGAAACAGTTTCAGGATCAGCAACAGGGCTTTTATAAAGAAATTTGTGAGAGTCAGGGACTCTGTAGTATCTGTCTGGCTTAACTGGAGCAGGAGGTAAAGAATCAGGATTTAAACTGGATTCGGAATACACATCATCCACAATATCTAACACTGGCAGAATGGCTAGGGGACTGTGTTGAGGTAATAAAAGGAAATCTCTGAGCCTTTTCTTGGATTCTGAATAATCCTGGCCCTCCCAATGGAAATGCTCCCTCACTATGTAAGGTTTCCCCAAAGGAGTAGTCCTCTGGTGGAGAGGCTGAAGGAATTGATTCCTCAGCGTCAGAATCCTCATAAGGGGGTAAAGAGTATCCTTGGTCTGAGGATGAATCAGAAGAGATGGACACCTGTTCGGATGAGTCATAGTCTGCATCCTGTCTAGGGCTTTTATCAGGAGGAGGGTGGGATCCCCTGATCAGAGTAATTAGGTCTTCGGCCATTTTGAGCATCTGTTTCTTAGGCATGGAGGCCTGTCCTGGTGAATGTAGAAGCTGTTTCTTAGTTTTTAAAGGGGTTTTAGATTTAGCAGAAGATTTAATGGTTAACTGAGTAGGTCTGAAAACACCCTCTGAAGCTGCGGGTTGTTCAGCTACTCCGGATCCCTCTGAAGGGTTAGTCTCGGTAGGCCATAAATCTGGTGTATCTGAAGGCCCAGCCATCTCCACGTGGGAGTTAGAGGTGGCCTGTGGTTCCAAAGAAGCGGTAGTCAGGGGCTGCGAAGGCACCTCGCTGAAAACCGGAGAACCAGTGACTGGCCTAGAAGAGGCTTCGTCGTCAGTTTTGGGCCTCGGATGCCTGTCCTTGTCTTTGCGCTTTTTGTGAATTCCAGTCATCGGCTGTTCTGACGGCATGGTGTAATTGAATTTTCTGCCAAAGTAATGTCGGGCAAAATCAAACCGACGTTTAATAGTGCGCTTGTTAAACCTAGCAAAAAAACGACAACCTGTGACGTTGTGGTCTGGGCCTAGGCATGGGATACAATAAGAATGGAAATCCTTATGTGGTATTTGCTTCCCACAAGAAATACAATTATTAATTTTTACTGACATCGGTCTGAAGCAAGAAAAAGTTTCCCCAACGGAGTACTTAGCTTTGTAGAAGAATTCGGTTCTGGATTCGGAATGAAAATCTCAGGAGTCGGTCGACCGGCACTTGCAAACTGCTTTTGTTTCGGGCACCGCACAGCAAGAAAGACTGAAGAAAATGGCGTCGGTTGCATCTTATATACCCCTGGTGCACTGACGTCAGGGAAGAAGTGACAGCAACCGACGCCGGACCAAGACTTTGGAACTCGGGCCGACTGAGGGACCGCCTGATGGCAGGATAACCCAAGTGTAATGACTGCAGCAGTGTAACACGATGAACATCGGGACAATGAGGATAACTTTGCACCGCAGTCAGCAAGCTTTCTGAAGAAACTTCGGAATGAGTGGCAATGGTGGATAAGCATACAGAAGCCCGGAGGGGCCAAGCATGGACTAGAACGTCTCTAGGGACTTCCCCTGGTGAGGGAATCAGAGCGAAGAACTGGTTGCACTTCGTGTTGGAAGGAGATGCGAACAGATCGCAGCAAGGCTGACCCCATGCAAGGAAGATCTCCTCCACTACTGACTGTTTCAGAGACCATTCGTACAGCATCAGAACAGGCCGACTCAGTCTGTCCGCTAAAATGTTGGAGCGCCCCGGGATGTGCGTTGCTATCAGAAACCGACCGGTGGAGATCGCCCATTCCTACACTCTCATGGCCTCGCGACATGGGGGGTAGGATCTGGTTCCCCCCTGCTTGTTGATATACCAGACAACCGACATGCTGTCTGACTGAATGACAATCAATCCGAGAGGAAGGACATTGTGAAAGGCTTCCAACGCTAAAAGCACTGCCCTCACCTCTAGAATATTTATGTGCAACTTGGTCTCTGACTGGGACCACGTGCCTTGGACTGTCCTTCCCAAACAGTATCCCCCCAGCAGAATTGGGAGGCATCCGTGGTCACTGTGGCTTGGACTGGAGATGATGTGAAGGGGCATCCTAATATCTCCGGTGAATTTAACCACCAAAGAAGGGAAGTCCTGCAGACATGACTGATCCTGATCGGAAATTCCATGGGCAGGTCTAGCAAAGACCACTGAACAGCCAGAGTCCATTAAAGAACCCGCATATGAAGGCGCGCACAAGGGAGAATCGATACGGAGGCAGCCATGGAGCCCAGTGCCCGGAGAACCTCGCTCGCCTTTGGAGACTTGAAGTTCGCTATCTGAGCTACGTGGCACCTGAGGTGTAAGATCCTGTCTGGAGTTAAGAATACCTTCATCTGCAAAGTGTTTAGCCATGCCCCAATGAAGTCTAGAACTTGTACTGGTTGCAATTGGGATTTCTGAACACCGACTGTAATTCCCAGTAGATCTGCCAACTGAATAAAGTAATCTCGGGCCAGACAAAGGTGATGCTTGTTGGGCGCAGCGAAGAGCCAGTTGTCCAGGTAAGGAAACACCTGAATACCCTGAAGCCTCAGGTGAGCCGCTACAACTGCCATTACCTTGGTGAACACCCTGGGAGCTGTGGCGAAACTGAAGGGTAGGGCTCTGAAATGAAAATGACTGGCTCCCAGCCAGAAGCGCAGAAACCTCCTGGAGCTTCTGTGGATCTTGATGTGGTAGTAAGCATCCTGGAGGTCTAACGAGCACATCCAGTCGTGGTCTCGGAGATAAGGTAGAATGGACTGTAGGGTGATCATCCGGAATTTCTGTTTGGCTACAGACAGGTTCAACGTTGACAGGTCAAGAATGGGCCTGAGGTCCCCCGTTTTTTTTGGCACTAAAAAGAACCTTGAGTAGATGCCTGATCCGGACTGATTGGGGGTGAACCTGTTCAATGGCTCATTTGAGAAGCAGCTTTGAAACTTCTAGAGCTGCGGCCTCCCTGTGAGTGGGTGGAACATCCTGGAGGTGTTTTGGAATATTTGAAGAGGCAATAAATGGGACAGTGTAACCTCTGGATATAATCTGTAACACCCAGAAATCTGTCGTAATGGACTCCCATGCCGCTGGGTGTAAGGACAATCTCCCCCCGACTGCCTCCAGAGTAGGACAGCCGGGCAACCCCTCAGGGCTGCTGACCGGGTCTATAAGAAAAAAGTTCCCTAGACCCAAAATTCCTGAGACCCCCTCTACCTCTGGGTCGGCGTCGATCCTGTCCCCCCTCTGCCTCTGGGGGAATAGATGTCCTGAGAATCCTGGGAAAACTGAGATTTTCAGAACCACATCTTCTTCTCCCCTTTTTGATTCCTAGAGAAGGACCACTGAGGGTTAGAGAAGCGGATCCCGACGGCAGACAAAGTCTTCCCGTCCTTTTTGCTCTGGACAAGTGTGTCACATCTTCCCAAAAAGGGAAGAACTGTCGTAGGGAGCGTTAATAAATGACACCTTGAAAGGGTCCACAAACTGACACAACCTGAGCTAGGCATGACGCCTCATGGCAATGCCTGCCCAACCGCCCTAGCTGCTCCTTCCGTGGCATGGGAAAGGAGCCGCATAGACATGTTTGAGACTGACTTCAGAGTAGACATTTTCGCAGAGAACAACTATTTGTCCTGTGGCGATAAAGACTCTGGGGGTGACTGAGCGAAATCCGATGCAAGGTCTTGCTAAAGCCAGATCACATGTGCCAAATAGTTCAGCGCACGGATAGAAAAGGTCGCTGAAAAATAGACGTTCCCAAACCTATCCACCGACCTGGACTCCTTGTCTGGAGGGTGGACTGAGTAACTCTCCTGTGCTATTTCCTTCTTGGTGGCTGCTGCAACCAACATAGCGTCAACTGGGGCTCCTTTTGATCAAGGTTGTCTGTCAGAAAAATAACCTGGGGATCCTCTGGCATGGGCTGTCCCTGAGACAGGATGAAGGGAGTCATCGCCAAATCCAGGAGTGTCTGGGTGAAATCCGAGGGGATGGGCTGGGGTCTCAATCCCTGAGAGAGATCCCTCTCCACCACTTCGAAGGCCGAAAGAGAGCGGACTTCCTTGGCACCCAGCAAGGAAGACGCCCTCCCCGGATCCGAAGCGGGGACCGGAGCCGAAGCAAGGGTAGCCTGAGGTCCGAGGAAATGGGTCGGATCCTAAAAGGGTGGAGCCGAAGAATTCATTCCCCTCGGGTCCGACTCCCTGTCGGCGGCTCCGAGAGTCACTCGGATCCAAACTAGTCAGACCCGAGGAACTCAAGGTAACAGCCGGAGTCGAGGTTGGAGGAACTGTCAACACCGAGCTACCAGCTCCAAAAATCCATGGATCCAGGAGCCTCAAAGCACAGATCGGGGAAGGAGAGATGGGGCGTAAAAAGTCATGGAGGTGCCCCCTCCAGAGGGAGAGGGGCCTGGCAAGACTCCCATCTGTATTTGGGTCTGAATGAATCTCCGCATCATCCTGTCCATGTCCAAGTCCAATAAGCTCAGAGTCGATCGCGAAGAGGCCACAGACTCGGATCTGGCCGGTCCGCGCAATGCCAGGGAGGAAGGCCTTGGATCCGAATGTTCCAATGGCTCCGGTGAGAAACAAGGAGACCGGAGCCATGGAGAAATTGGCCTCATGGCCTTAGAAGGGGGACTAACAAAGAGCACCCTTGTCCAGGGATCTCTTGCGAGGTCTGCCCTTTCTCTTGTCCCTATCCTCTTTGCACCTTTTCTCTGTCCTTTTCCTTGTCAGCAACATCGAGAGTAAAAACAGTCAGACTTAAATTAGCACAAAACAGAAGTTGTAAAGCAACTGTTTAAAGTGCAAAGGTCTGTCCAGCACAAACAGGTAGTACTGCAAGACAAGACAGTTTCCGAGGACCAACAAACAAAATCAAATACAACAATGAAAATACAAGAAGTTAATCAAGCAGTACAAATCGGTTAAAAAATGGGGGGGGGGGGGGGGCAGTTTAAATCATCCATCATAAAATGGATTTATTGACTTACCATCTGTAAGCATGTATATATGTAAGGTCTGTCTGTTAACTAGTTTGTTCATATTTAATGATGCTGGTATCCATCCTTATGTGTCTCTATGCATTAAAGTATCTAAATGAAAACCCCAGCCTTCTTGTCATATGTGTTACAGATGAACGAGTGACATGGTGTCAGAAGCGGCATGTCTGAAGGACAAGGAATCAGAAATGGCATATCCAAAGGGCATGAAGTTAAAGGTGGCTTGGGTAGAACGACTAGAGGCACTTGCTTGAGGCTGGTGGAATATAGATGAGCAAATCATCCTTAAAATGTGCATACTTTGCAAACAGGTCAGAAATGAATTTCAGGTATTAAAACTTACTCAGCACGATTTCTTTTCGTAAAATATGAAATGAGGAATACAGAACATTCTAAATGATATTCGCATCAACAGATATGTACAATACTGATAAAATATTCAAATTACTATGGAAAATGTTTGAAATAAAGTCCAAATTGCACAAAATGAATAAAATAAAGGGAAACAACCGCATTTTTGCAAAGCATGTATTTTTCTTATTAAGCAAAGATATTGGATGTGTTTGCATGTTTATGCAGTGTTACAGTAAAGCTATTTCACAAAAGTACAGCCATAACAGGGCATAATTTCACAGAGCACAGTCATTACAGAGCATATATCACAAAGTACAGTATTTTGAAGAGTTTATTGTGCATTTGAATGTTGTTACATGCTCACAGAACTTTTTGTACATACAGAATTACAAGGGCCATATTTTCAGTGCATTTGTTCATACTTTGTGGGCATGGCAGACAGATTTCAAAAACCCAGTGTACTTGTATTTCACAGTAATATTGCTGAGAACTGCAGAGTATTTGAGCAAGAGTACATTTTCATGCAGGCTGCATTTTCTGATAAAGATGACTGTACAAAGGCATTTATTCTGCTCAATTTAGCTGGGTCAGAAGCCATTGAAAGGGAGCGCCCATTTGTATATGCACCTGCTATTTATACTGGAAAGGGAGAAAAAGTACAGTTGTGTACACTTACCATAAATGTAGATGTTCGAGTGTATTCACTGTTGCAGTCATTACCATTTGGGTAATCTGCTGGCAGGTTGCCTTCAGTCGGCCTGAATTCCAAAGTCTTGGGTCCTGCGTCGGTTGCTGTCTTCTCTTCCATGACGTCAGATCATCAGAGGTATAAAACATGCAGCCAATGCCATTTTCTTTAGTTTTTCTTGCCCCCCGATGTCAGGTGCCCCCAAAAAGGTAGCAATATTTTATATATATATATATATATATATATATATATATATATATATATATATACATATATATATATAAATACATGCATCAATATAAACTTTACCTTCATCTACAAGCAAATACATCACATAGGTTGTAGGAGATAGTGAAGGAAAGATAAACTTCAGAATGACAGGGGGATGGTGGGAGGGTAACATGGACTGCAACAGTGAATACACTCGAACATCTACATTTATGGTAAGTGTACACAACTGTACTATGTTCGTCATGTTTCACTGTTGCAGTCATTATATTTGGGTAGAGTTTCAAAGCGATGGTTGGAAGGCTGGAGCTGAACAGCATTAGGTGTGGCTATAAGGCCCTGCAGCACTGCAGTGGCAAAGCCTGCCCTGGACTTAGGGTAGAGAGGCAAATGGCAATGCTTTAACTCGAAGTAGCAGCCTCTAGAATGTCTTTGGTTGGTACTCCTCTGAGAAAGGCTGCTGAAGTAGCAACAGCTCTGGTGGAATGAGACCTAATGCCCTTGGGCGCAGGTTTACCATGGTGCAAGTAGCAGAAACAGATGCAGTGGCTTATCTACTTTGAAACTGTCTGCTTTGAAATAGCCTTTCCTTCTGATCCTGCAGCATATGACACTAGTAATTGCTCAGTTTTTCTTAGAGCTATAGTCCTGCTCAAGTAGAACCTTAGCTGTCTGTGTACGTCCAAGGAATGCAGAATTTTCTCTCCTTTGTTCTGCGGATTTGGATACAAAGTTGGCAGATGAATTGTTTGGTTAAGAGCCACACTGGAAACCACCTTAGGCATAAAAGTAGGATTTGTCCTCAGAGACACCCTGTCCGGGTAAAATATGATAAAAGGCTCTACAGCCATGAGGGCCTGTAGCTCTGAAACTCTTCTTGCTGAAGTAATTGCTAGCAGCAGAGCTGTCTTCCATGATAAGAACTTTATATCAGCAGTAGCAGCTGGTTCAAATGGAGGCAGGGTGAGCTTTTCCAACACATAATTGACGTCCCATGCAGGTAATGGTGATCATCTAGGGGTCCTTAAATTTTTGGCTCCTCTAAGATACTGCTTTAGTAAAGGATGAAAAAAGATTGGTGGCTCTGTGTTGTAATGAGCCGAAATGGCAGAGGCATGGATTTTGATTGATGAGAAAGATAGGCCTTTGTCAAGCATCTCAGTTAAGTATTGTAATATCTGAGGAATATTTGGTTCTGCTGTATCAGCTCCTTGTGCGTGATTCCAAGCACAGAATCTCTTCCACTTGTCAGCATAAGATTTTCTTGTACTAGGCCTTCTGGCTTCCAAAATGATATCAATCACAGCTTTACTGAGAGGTGTTGTTTGTATGATTACATGATTAGCCATGCTGCCAGGTTTAGAGTCTGTAGTTGATTGTGCAGGATCTGATTGTTTTGCTGGGACAGTAGCTGTGGTCTTTGAGGCAAGGTCCAAGCTGGGTATGGAGACAAGTTCCTTAAAATTGGGTACCAGTATTGGCGGGGCCAGTCCGGGGCAATTAATATCATCTTTGGCTTCTCTTGTCTGACTTTTAGGAGGACCTTGGGTAGAACAGGTAGAAGAGGAAAGGCGTAAACCGATAGGTTTTTCCAGCTGAAGGACAGGGCATCCACTTTCCATGCACAACTGTGATAAGTCCTTGTGTAGAATCTTTTCAATCGAGGAGAGGCAAATACATCTATGTCTGGGCTCCCCCATTTTTCTGTTATCATGCTGAAGACTTGTGGATTTAGTTTCCACTGGTGAGGATCCGTAAGGTTTCTGCTTAAATCGTCTGCCAAAGTGTTTTGTTTTCCTGGCAGGAATTGAGCTTGAAGATGTATTTGGGAGGCCAAATCTGTGTCCCACAGTGCCATGGCTAATATGTAAAGGGGGTATGAGTGTGTGCCCCCTTGCTTGTTTATATACCACATGACTGTGGTGTTGTCCGTCTTTATCAGTAGTTGTCCTGGATGAAGTAAGTCCTTGAAGGCTGTTAGGGCATTTTGAACAGCTAGCATCTCTTTCTGGTTGATATGTAGATGCATTTGTTTTGGTGCCCATATGCCCTGAATGCATCTTCCTGCCATGTGGGCCCCTCCCAGGCATAATCTAATGCATCTGTTGTTAAGGTTTGGCTGGCAGGGGGTAGAGTGAAGGGCCGTCCAATGTTTTGGTGACAGGCCTTTGCCCACCATAGAAACTCCTGTTGCAGGCAGGGAATGAGAGGAATCATTGTTTTCAGACTGTGTGAATGTTGACTCCATAAACTTTTTAGGTACCACCGACGTTTCCTCATATGCAGTCTTGCATATGGAATTAGTAGGATGCAGGATGCCATGAAGCCCAGAGCCTGCAGAATTTGTCTTGTAGAAGACTGGGTTTTTGTTGCCATCAGTTTGAAGTAAGTAGTCAGTTGCCTTTGTTTGTGCGGCATAAGGTAAGCCATCTGGGCAGTTGTATTCAAGCTTGCACCCATGAATGTTATCTTTTGAGAGGGTACCAGTTGTGATTTATTTTCATTTATTGTGTACCCTAGGCATGTAAGAAGCCTTTTCACAAACGCCAGGTGTCGAAGAACAGTGGCCTTCTTCTCTGCTTGAATGAGACAGTTGTCCAAGTAAGGATATATTTGTATACTTCTTTGTCTGCAAAATGCAATTACTGGTGCCAGGCACTTTGTAAAGACCCTGGGCGCAGTAGATAAGCCAAAGGGCAGTGCAGAGAATTGGTAATGCATTAAGCCAGCCTTGAATCTGAGGTATCTTCTGCACGATTGTTTTATTGGGACATGCAGGTATGCCTCTTTTAGGTGTAATGTCACCAGCCGAGCATTCTTGCCCAGCATGGGCAGAAGCTGCTGCAAAGTCAGCATTTTGAATTTTGGAATGTCCAGGTATGTGTTCAAAATTGATAAATCCAGTATTGGCCGCCAAGCCTTGTCCTTTCTGGGTACCAAGAACAGTCTTGAGTAAAAACCTTGTCCTTTTTCCTGTTCTGGCACTGGTTGAATAGCCCCCATATCCATGAGGGACGTAACCTGTTTCTGTGCCTCTGCCCACTGATTTTTGGGAAGATCTGGCCAACCGTCTGCCATTGGCAGAGTGTGGAAATGGAACCTGTATCCCTGTGATACTATGTTTAGTACCCACTTGTCCTGGGTTGTTAAATGCCAATTTTGAGCAAAAAGTGCTAATTTTCCCCCTAAAGGTGCTGTCAAAAGATAAGTGCTTGGTGTAGGCAGAGGGAAGTCATTGGGACTGTTTTCTGTAGGTTTGCGCTTCATCTCCTCCGGATTTGGAGGTAGATGTGCCTCATTGCTTTAACCTGTATGAATTTTGCGCCTGGTATCTGGAACCCTTTGGGCGTCTGGATTTGCCCCTTTGAGCTCTGTCTGACACAGGAAAGGACCACTTTTTTGTAGGCCAATGTCTACTGAATCTTGGTGGCTGCACTTGTAAGAAGTCTTTGACTTCCATTTTCTTTAAAACCTCTTCTGCCTTAATACCAAACAGAGAATCATGCTGTAAAGGTGTATCTAGCAATTTAGCTTTAACATGATCAGGCAAATTTTGTTCCTTTAACTAGGCATGCCTCCTAATCACGGATTCAGTAACTGCGGCCCTGCAGGAGGTCTCTAAGGAATCAAAACCACATTGCAAAGTATGCTTTCCAACTTGTTCAGCTGCATGCAATAATTCCTGCAATTCTTTATTTTCTGCACATTCTGGAATCGACACCATTTTCTATTTCAGCAATCCCATAACATGTTGTTGGTACTTAAGCATATGAAATTGATAGTTTAAGGCCCTGACTGCCAAGGTTGCAGATGTATAAACCTTTTTTCCCCATCTGTCTAGTGCCCTTGAATCTCTGTAAGAGGGGGTAAGATTTTTTGCTGTTGAGGCCTTAACTCCCTTTGGACCCTGTGAAATAGTTTCAGGATCAGCAGCAGGGTTTCTAAATAAAAATTTATGTCAGTCAGGGACCCTGTAATATCTGTCAGGCTTACTGGGAGCTGGAGGTAAGGAGTCAGGGGTCAAGCTTGACTCCGAAAACACATCATCCACAATGTCTAAAACAGGGGGAATGGCTAAAGGCTTGTGCTGAGGGAGAAGGAGGAAATCCCTGAGCCTCTTTTTTGATTCTGAGAAGTCTTGACTCTCCCAGTGAAAATGCTCCCTCAAAGTATGCAAGGCTTCTCCAAATGAATAATCCTCTGGAGGAGATGCAGATGGTATAGACTCCTCAGCATCAGAATCCTCATAAAGAGGTATAGATAATTCCTGATCAGAAGGGGAATCAGAAGAAATAGAAAACTGATCTGAAGATTCATAATCAGTGTCTTGCCTAGGCCTCTTATCTGGAGGGGGATGGGTACCCCTGAATAAGGTAATAAGGTCTTCAGCCATTTTGATCATCTGTTTTTTTTTTAGGCATAGAGGCCTGTGCATGTGGCTCATGCGTCGTTTTTTTAGTTTTAGAAGTTGCCTTTGCCTTTGGTTTTGCAGCTGTCGTTGGTTTGATATATAAATGTTGAGGTCTGAATACACCCTCAGAAGCCAGTGCCTGCTCAGCGGCTCCAGACCCATCTGAGGGAGATACATCCGTCAGTCCAATACCCTGAGTATCTTGCGGCATGCCGGACTCCACATGGGTGTTGGTAGAGGACTGCAACTCGAAGGTAGCGGGTATCAGGGGCTGCAAAAGCACCTCATTGAGTACCGGCGAACCGGCGAATGGCTTAGGAGAAGCTTTGTCATCGGTTTTGGATCTCCACTGCCTTTCTCTGTCCTTTTCTTTGCGTTTTTTATGTACTCCAGTAGTCAGATTGCTATCCGACAACATTTCTGGGCAGTTAAATCTGTTTCCAAAATACTTTGATGCAAAAATATACTGACGCTTAATAGTGCGTTGGTTAAATCTAGCACAAAACAGACAGCCAGGCACGTTGTGATCAGGGCCTAGGCAAGGAATACAGTACAAATGGAAATCCTTATGAGGTATTTGCTTCCCACAAGTAATACAATTATTAACTTTTTCTGACATCGGTAAAAAGCAAGAAAAAAGTTTCCCCAACTGTGTACTTCGCTTTAGTGAAGACTTCGGTTCTGAAACTCAAACTCGAATATTTCAGTAATCGGCCGACCGGTACTTGCGAAATGCTTCTGCTTCGGGCACCACGCGGCAAGAAAGACTAAGAAAATGGCGTCGGCTGCATGTTTTATACCCCTGACGACCTGACGTCATGGAAGAGAAGACAGCAACCGACGCAGGACCCAAGACTTTGGAATTCAGGCCGACTGAGGGCAACCTGCCAGCAGAGTACCCAAATGTAATGACTGCAACAGTGAAACACTAAGAACATCCATCATATTGTTGTACAAGATGAGTCAAGGGAGGACCCTGAGTGCTTAAAATGTAAATTTAAAGAAATGTGTAACCCCCACACGAATGTTACAATGGAAAGGCACTTATTTTACACAAAGGATCTGGTGAAACTTTTGCAGCATATATAACTGACCTGAGAAATAAGGCTAAAACATGCAGATTTAGCAATTTAAGGGATAAGTTGATAAAGGACAGATTTGTGTGTGGTATTGAAGATGATGCTGTGAGAAAGATTTTGCTTTGTGACAGTGATTTAATTTTGAATAAGGACACAGATTTGTCAGATATGAAATTACAGAAAAGCACACAAATATGCTTACAAATGAGAACAGTGCTCTAGAGGGCACAGTGATAAAGCTCGTGTTGATAGTATGCAGCACATTATTAAAAGAAATGTGCCCAAGCACATGGCAGTAACCGTAACCCCTGCAAGCACTCACTGGTAAACCCCAGAGCTTTACAGCAAATTCCAGAGTTCACACTGTCTCAGTGAAGCATAACAATGAGTCAGCAAACTCAAAGCATGGGCCCCAACCTAATCCCATTGCCAACTGTCGTAACTGTGGTGGAAGTCATGAATCTAAAAAGGAGAAATATTTAGCTTTTGATTAGCAATGCCACAAATGCAATAAATGGAATCATTTCAAAATGTTTTGTAAATCAAAAGGCCCACATTCTTTTATTAAAAGGGAACATTTTATGATACGAGTTGATCAGTTAGACCGTGGTAATTCTACTCTTCATGTTGATGGTGTGTCAGTGCTTCATGAAACACTCAATGCAGTAGATTTAAGGGCAAAGAATGAAGTATCTTATACTGTTCAGATAAATGGCAAACCCATAGAGCTCAAAGTTGATACAGGTTCCAAGTGCGATGTTAAGTCAGCAGAAATATTTGCCAGTGTGTGTAAAGGTGAAAGGTGTGATTTGGCAAGGTGTGCGAAGCTTGTAGCTTATGGAAGTAAAGAAATTCAAACTGAAGGTTCAGTACTGCTTTCATGTTACTCTACTGGAAGAAGCTAAGGCTTGTTATTTTATGTGGTCAAGAGGCAAGCCCAGTCATTAGGGCTGATAGACAGTTTGAAAATGGGACTGCTTTCATTTAATAAGGAAGTCCATCATGTTAGCTTAAAAGATCACTAGTTTAATTGTGTCCAGTACATTTTTCTACCTATGCTGAGCTTTTCAAAGGCAAACTTCCAGTTGTGTACTCCATGAAGTTAGACCCAGAGGTCAGTCCAGTTATCAGGCCAGCACGTAAAGTTCGAATAGCCATGCAGGACAAAGTCAAGGCAGAGTTAGATAAAATGGTGCGATTTGTCCAGCTGCAACTCCAACTGAATGAGTATCTTCCATGGTGGTAGTTCATAAGAAAAGCTCAGATGACATCAGAATATGTACTGAACCATGAGATTTGACCTCATCATCTAATGAGTATCTTCCATGGTGGTAGTTCATAAGAAAAGCTCAGATGACATCAGAATATGTACTGAACCATGAGATTTGACCTCATCATCTAATGTGCACAGTCGAAGACGTTGCAGCCTTGATGCCAAATGCCACTGTTTTTTTTCTGTTTTAGAGGCAAAGAGTTCACTTTGGCAAATTCAGCTTGACAAGAAATCATCGTTGCTCTCTATATTCAGTACTCCATTTGGCAGGTACAGATTTTTGAGAATGCCATTTGGGGTAAATTCTGCAAGTGAAGTCTTTTAATGTGCAATGGAGCAAATTTATTCTGGGCAGCCTTCTGCTATTATAGTAGACATATTGGTAGGAGGTCACAGTGAAGGACAGCATGACAACAAACCTCAGAAAAGTTCTAGAAAGGGCATGCCAAGTGAATCTTAAGCTCAACTCATGCAAATGCAAGTTTAAGATACAAAAAGTTACTTATGTTGGTCATTTATTTACCAGTACAGGCCTATGACCAGACCCTGAAAAACAAAGAGCCATTTTTGAGATGCCAGCACCAGGCAATGTTCTAGCCCTGCAACTTTTTCTTGGCATGGTCAACTACCTAGGCAGGTTCATTCCAGACTTGAGCCAACTTTCAATGCCACTCAGAGAGCTGACATGTAAAGATGCATCCTGGTCTTGTGCTGGAGCAACACCAAAGAGCATTTGAAGTCCTGAAACAGAGGATTGCTAGTTCACCAACAGTCAGATATTATGATGTTCACAAGCCAATAACACTTTCCTGTGATGCTTCGCAATTTGGTCTAGGTGCAGTCATTCTACAAGGGGATCAACATACTGCCAATGCATTGAGAACTCTTCCCCAAACTGAGATGCAATATGCTCAAATTGAGAAAGAGCTTTTGGCAATTGTGTTTGCATGTTCGAAGTTCCATGATTATGTTTATGGTAGACCTATCCAGATCGAAACAGACCACTTCTTTATCTTACTGATGCATTGTCCAGATTGCCCAGAAATACCACAGAACAGCATGAAAATGAGAACCTTAATTTTGAAGTCATGGAAGTGAGAATTTTTTTTCCACGTCTTGATGAGCTGAGAGATCACACAGCCACAGATCCGATTTTACAGAGGCTCATTCACTTTTATCAGTCAAAGTTGGCAGTCAAAGCAATCTAGTTTACCTCAAGAAGTGCAACCTTATTTTCCATACAGAGATGATATTTTGGCTGAGAAAGGTATCATAATGAAAGGTCTGAAAGTAATTGGTCCAAAGTCTTTGCAACATGAGTACATTACTATCTTGCATCATGATTACCCAGGAGCTGAATCTACCAAAAGAAGGGCGAGAGAACTAGTATGTTGGCCTTCTATGTCACAAGACATTGACACAGCAATTTTATCTTGTTCAGTGTGTAACGGTACAAAGCCACATCAAAAGGAAAGTACAGTTTTGTACCTACCATAAATGTAGATGTCCGATAGGAATGCATCTGCAGTCTTCACAAATGGGTTGTCCTATCGTCAGGCAGCCCTTCGGTCGGCCGGATTCCAAAGTCTGGGTCTGGCTTCGGCTGGTGTCGCACTTCACCCGACGTCATTGCGGCAGTTTTTCGGGTATAAAGGCATCAGCCGACGCCATTTTCCTCAGTGTTTCTTGCCCCAGATGCCAGGTGCCCTCTTGGATGGCTAAATTTGGATAAATGCCAAAGTTTCCAAATAGTAGAGAGCAAACACACAAAATAAGCATGTATGTACATATATACAAACAAATACACCATAATAGATCCCCAAGCTAGCTGAAGGTTGGCAAATACCCTAGGAGTACCTCAGAGGGGAAGGAGGGAGGGTAATCCTGACTGCAGATGCATTCCTATCGGACATCTACATTTATGGTAGGTACAAAACTGTACTATGTCCTTCAAGGATGCATCTGCAGTCTTCACAAATGGGTAGAATACCATAGCTAAACTAGGGGAGGAGGAGTGAGTAGAGATTATGGTGTAGTTAGGATCCCTTGCAAAACAGCAGTGGCAAAACCTGCTCGGGATCTAGAGTATAAAGGTAAATTATAATGCTTGGCAAATGTATGCACGGAGGTCCAAGTAGCAGCCTCTATAATGTCCTTGGTAGCCACTCCTCGTAAGAAAGCTGTGGTAGTGGCTGTAGCCCTTGTGGAGTGAGGCCTGATGTTCTCTGGAGTTTTCCTTCCATGATAGGAGTAACAAAATCTAATGCAATTTCCTATCCATTTGGAGATTGTCTGTTTTGAAATTGGTTTTCCTTCCTTCCCTGTTGCATATGCTACCAGAAGCTGGTCAGTTTTTCTATTGGCTTTTGTCCTGTCCAGGTAGTAGCGTAATTGTCTATGCACATCCAAGGTATGTAGTAGCCTTTCTCCCCTGTTCTGTGGGTTGGGGAAGAATGTAGGAAGGTGGATAGCCTGATTTAAAGAGACTCTGGATACCACCTTAGGCATAAATGTAGGATTTGTTCTCATGGACACTCTATCTTGATGGAAGATCAGGAAGGGTTGCACTGCCATTAATGCCTGTAGTTCAGAGACCCTTCTTGCTGAAGTTATTGCCAGCAGGAATGCAGTCTTCCAGGATAAGTATTGTAATTCTGCTGTTGCTGCTGGTTCGAAAGGGGGAAGTGTCAATTTTTCTAGCACAAAGTTCAAGTCCCATGCTGGTAATGGAGGTTTCTGGGGAGGTTTCACATTTTTAATTCCTCTCAGAAACTGTCTGAGCAGAGGATGCGAGAAGACAGGAGGATCCAAGCTGTATTCTGCTGAAATAGCTGAGGCATGTATCTTGATGGAAGAGTAGGACAGGCCTGTATGGAAGAGCTCTGCCAAGTACTCCAGGATGTTGGCTATGTTCACCAGTGTCACTTCTTGCCCCTTTGCATTACTCCAAGTGAGATATCTTTTCCATTTTGCTGCATAATTCTTTCTTGTTGAAGGTCTGCGAGCCTCCAGGATTATGTCCTTAACCCTTTGGGATAAATTTGGGTTAATTGTTGTCATGTAATGTTCCAGGCAGTTAGCTGCAGAGTTTTCAGGTTTGGATGCAGGATGTTGAAGTTGTTCTGTGTTAACAGTAATGGGATCAGGGGCAGTGTCCATATTTGTTCCCGGGACATGCTCCTCAGCAATGGATACCAATGTTGCCTTGGCCAGTCTGGAGCTATCAGAATGATCCTCGGATGTTCCTCTGATCTTCAGAAGCACCTTGTGCATCAAAGGAAGTGGTGGGAATGCGTATGCTATCAGTTTTTTCCAACTGAAAGATAGGGAGTCCACCTTCCAAGCAAGTGGGTGGTACGTCCTTGTGCAGAATTTCTTTAGCTGGTGATTGAGTGGGGATGCAAACAAGTCTATTTGTGGTAATCCCCATTCTCTTGTGATGGCTTTGAAGATGCCCGGATGCAGCATCCATTCGTGGGCATCTGTGGTAGTTCTGCTTAATATGTCTGCTAGAATGTTTTCCTTCCCTGGTACATAAATTGCTTGTAACTGAATGTTGTAGCTCAGAGCCACATCCCATAGGTCCAGTGCCAGCCGGCATAGAGGATATGAGTGTGTGCCTCCCTGTTTGTTGATGTACCACATAACTGTGATGTCGTCTGTCCTTATCATCAGCTGACCTTCTTGGAGAAAAGGTTTGAAGGCCTGGATTGCCAATTTTACTGCCATCATTTCCTTTAGATTTATGTGCAGGTGCAGCTGGTCTTGAGTCCATAGGCCTTGAATGCACCTGTCCAGCATGTGTGCCCCCCAACCGAGGTCTGAGGCATCTGTCGTGATGGTTTGTTTTGGTTGGCTTTTGCAGAAGGGCAATCCTGAGTTTGATTGGCAGGCCTGAGCCCACCATAGGAACTCTTTCTTCAGGCAGGGAATCATTGGAATTTTGGTTTCTAGGCTGTGCTTGTGTTGAGACCACAAATTCTTTAGGTACCATTGTAGCTTTCTCATATGCAGCCTGGCATGAGGGACCAGTATTATGCAGGATGCCATGAAGCCTAGAGCTTGCAGCACTTTTCTTGCAGTTAGATGGTTCTGCTTTGTTAATGCCAAGAAGTAGAGAGGAAGCTGCTCTTTCTTTTCTGCAGTTAGGGATGCCATTTGATTTGATGTGTCCAGTTCTGCACCCAGAAAGGTTATTCTTTGGGATGGAATCACCCTTGACTTTTTTATATTGACTGTATATCCCAGGGCTTGCAGCAGGTAAATGACTCTTTGTAGGTCTTCTGTTAGTTTTATTTTGTTGTCCGCTTGTATCAGGCAGTCGTCCAGTCAGAGATAGATTTGAATCCCCTGAAGTCTGCAATGAGCGATTACTGATGCCAGGCATTTTGTGAACACTCTGGGCGCAGTAGATAAGCCAAAGGGCAATGCTGAGAATTGATAATGCTCTGATCCTGCAAGAAATCTGAGGTATCTTCTGCAAATCGGTCTTATGGGGACGTGCAGGTATGCCTCCTTGAGATCTAGAGTTACCAGCCAAGACTCCTTGCCCAGCATGGGAAGAAGCTGCTGTAGGGTCAGCATTTTGAATTTTGGAACAATGAGGAATGTGTTTAAAGCGGACAGGTCTAGAATAGGCCTCCATTTGTTTTCTTTTCTTGGTACCAGGAAGAGTCTGGAGTAAAATCCCTTTCCTTGCTCCAAAGGTGGTACCTTTTCCACTGCTCTCATTCTTAGTAATTGAGATATTTGCTTTAGAGCTTCTGTCCTTTGAGTAGGTGGCAGGTTTGGCATTCCTCTTTTGCTTGGTAGAGTATGGAAATGAAACCTGTAACTTTGGTCTATAGTTTGCAAAATCCATTTTTCTCTTGTGATGCAATGCCAGTTCTTTGAAAATAAGGTTAGCTTTCCGCCTAAGGGTGCTTCTAGTTGTTCCCTGGTAGGCAGTGCCACCGCCAAGTCACTGTGATTGAGTTGTTGTAGTGGTGGTGGTTGCATCCGTGCCTCGCTGGTTGTTACCTTGCCACTGGCGTCCCCTGTAGGCACCCCTGGTTTGGTTTCTGCCTCTCGGGCGCCTATTCCTGCCTCTTTGTGCCCTAGAGGAGTCTGGAAAGGACCAATTCTTGGAGGGCCAGTTCCTGCTAAACCTTGGAGGTTGAACTTGTAAGAAATCTTTCACTGTTTGTACAGATTTTGCCTTCTCTTCCATCTTTTTTAGTACCTGTTGCGCAGGGGAACCAAATAAACTGACCTTGTCCATAGGTGCATCCAAAAGCTTTGATTTAACATGGTCTGGTAATGCCTGTTCTTTCAGCCATGCATGCCTCCTGATAACTGTGCCAGTCATGGCTGATCTAAAGGAAGCCTCCAGTGCATCATAGCCACATTTTAAAGAATGGTTACTAACCTGCTGTACGTTATGTACCATTTCTTGAACATATTTCTTATCTAAAGATTCTTCAGAGGACAGCTTTTTAGTCAACTGGTCAAGCATAAACTCTTGGTATTGAATCATATGAAATTGGCAGTTCAAAGCTCTAGCTGACAAAGTAGCAGAGGTGTAAACTTTTTTACCCCATCTCTCTAAGGACCTGGATTCCCTTTCAGAGGGGAGGGGGTTTTTAGTGGAAATAGCTGCTACAGCTTTAGGACCCTGGGAGATAGTCTCTGGATCTGCAAAAGGAGCCTTATATAAGTGGTGATGAGTGTCCGGACCCTGTAGAACCTATCGGGCTTAGCAGGAGCCGGAGGTAATGAATCAGGAGCAGTGCAAGCATCATTAAATGCATCATCAACAACAGAAAGTACTGGAGGTATAGCTAAAGGCCTATGCTGTGGCAAATGTAGAAAGGTCCTAAGCCTTTTTCTGGAGTCTGAGAAATCTTGGCCCTGCCACTGAAATTGTTCCCTCATAGCATGCAAGGTTTCCCCAAAGGAAAATTCCTCAGGAGGAGAGGCTGAAGGGATGGACTCCTCAGCATCAGAGTCTTCGTAAGGAGAATAAGCAGCCTCAGGAGGGTCTGTATGTTCTGAGTCATCAGAGGAATCATCTGTGGATACTGGCTCAGGGGGCTCTGCTCTAGGCCTTTTTTCTGGAGGAGGGAGAGAGGCCCTGTCTGGATGAGGCTGGGCTCCACGAATTAAAGAGATGAGATCCTCAGCCAAAGTAAGCATATGGGAGCTGGTGCTGGGCCTGAGAGAGGGGGGCTTGGCAGGCACCGTTTTTGATGCTTTGGCTGCTTTAGCCCTGGCAAAGGCCTTAATAGACATTGCTGCAGGAAGCCTAGCAGCTCCACGTGCTGGGGTGGAAATATCCAGGGGAATGTTATCTGATAAATCCTGTGAAACCGCAACAGAAGGTTGGATTTCAGAAGCCGTTTCTACCAGGTTAGAAGAGGCCTCGGTTGAAGGCATGATTTCGGCTGAAGAAAGAACCGCTTGCTCGGTTTCGGCCGAAACCGAGACACTCGCGGTTTGCTTAACCGCGGTTTCGGCCGAAACCGCGGACCGCGAGTGTCGGTCCTTTTCTTTGCGTTTTTTGGTACTTTGTGTAGTTGGAGGATCCGACGGCATAATATATGCAAAATCGGAGCCGAAAATCTGTTCAGCAAACTCCGACCGACGTCTAAGCGTCCGTCGGTTAAAAGAAGCACAGGCTAGACAAGCTGCTACGTCGTGGTCTGGGCCTAAACAATGTATGCAATAGGAGTGGAAATCTTTATGAGGTATTTGTTTCCCACAAGATAAACAGTTATTCACTTTCTCTGACATCGGCTGAGGCAAGAAAGAGTCCCCAACGGGGTACTTAGCTTTTTAGAAGTCTTCGAAGTAATATTCGGTAGTAGTAATCTCTGGATCTGACCGACCGGCACTTGCGAACAGCTTCTGCTTCGGGCACCACGCGGCAAGAAAGACTGAGGAAAATGGCGTCGGCTGATGCCTTTATACCCGAAAAACTGCCGCAATGACGTCGGGTGAAGTGCGACACCAGCCGAAGCCAGACCCAGACTTTGGAATCCGGCCGACCGAAGGGCTGCCTGACGACAGGACAACCCATTTGTGAAGACTGCAGATGCATCCTTAAAGGACATCCACTTCAGCTTAACCAAATTCCCAGACTACCATGTACGAGTCCACACAGTTATTTCTGATAATGGCATGCCGTTTACAAGCTAACAGTTCAAAAGATTTGCTGAAGAATGGGACTTTACTCATGTCAAAACTAACCCAGAGCACCCACAGTCAAATGGTTTGGCAGAACGTGCAGTTCAAAGTGCAAAACAGTTTTTGGAGAAGTCAAAATGAGATAATAGTGATGTTTTTCTGAATCTCTTGAATCTCAGAAATGTTCCTCATGATAAACATCTTGGTTCACCTGCTCAGAGACTTCTGTCGAGACAAACCAGAACCACATTGCCAATCAGTAGTCAATTGTTGGTTCCATGTGTCAAGAACAACAAGTTAGTGAAAGCCAATCTGTTGAAGAAACGCCTAACCCAGAAGACCTACTACGATAAGACCAGTACACCACTCAATCCATTATGAGAAGTAGTAAGGATGCAGACATTCAGAGGTTATGATCGGATTGGTGTCATAAAGAATACTGGTCCACAGCAGAGATCATACATCGTGGAATCACAAGGAGCAGTTTTAGGCAGAATCGGAAGCATGTGAGACCGGTGTCCGAGCCTATATCGCAGCACATAGCCTGTGAGAAAGACATTCTCAGAGTGAGTTGTTTGGTGTTCCAGTTCCAGAGAACATTCTCGTTCCTATGATGAATCCAGAAATTCCTGATATGAGTCGAGTTGTGCACCGGAGCTTGCCCCTGTTGCTAAATTTGGTCCAGATTGTTATGTTACAAGATATGGCTGAATATCTAAACCCTGTAGCAGATACGAAAAGCAACTTGGACATGAACACTGTGTTTTGTTTCTGATGTATAAACTAATGCATGTCTATGTTTAATATTGTTTTTTCATAGGGCAATCTTTTTAAGAGGGAGGACGTAGATCAATGCATGTGTATATACTTTTAAGAAGCTATCCAAGGGCTTTCCACAAGTGTATAAATTTTGAGCAAGCTAGTCTGCCATTTTGTAGTTAGCTGTTGAGATGTAAGCATGTATGTATGTAAGGTCTGTCTATTAACTAATTTGTTCATATTTAATTATGCTGCTATCCATCCTGATGTGTTTGTGTATTAAAGCATCTAAATAAAAACCCCAGCCTTCTAGTCATATGTGTTAGAGACAAATGAGTGACATTAAATTGTTGCTCAACCCAGTAAACAGCTTCCTCTTCTCCTCTAAATCAACCTGCCTTGTAACTGGCTTTAAGATGAGCTGTTGATTTCACAAGAACTCGCTTCATACTATTCATTACTTCTAATTGTTTCATGTATCCAGCAAAAAGTCCACTTTGATTCCATAGCTCATGCCTCATCTCTTCAACTACCAGTGTCTAACAAAATTCAGTCAAATCAATTTGGCTGCATCTGCAAAAATTTCTTTTGAATAGACTGCACCTCACTTTCCATGTCTGTACCCAAATTCTCCTCCAAAATCAAGTTTTCTACATTACTACCAAGTTGCGCTACTAGTGATGAGGAAAATATACATTTACTCCAACGCCGCCAAATGAACATGTTAAACTATGTACTTAACTTCTTTAAAACAATTACTTTTTCCCGGATTTATAATAAAGCAACTCAGTGGAGCAACTATGCTCATGTGCCACCACAAGGATAGTGTTTAATGATCAGATGTTCCTAAAAAGTGATCCATTTTCTGATCAAGTACCTTCTCTTGATCTCCATTTTAGAGCACATTTCCAGTACTACTTTCTCTCTCTTACTCTACAAGGAAGACTGATACTCAATTCTCCAACGCCTATAACTTGTACTACATCACACATGAACTTACTCTTAATGGCTACAGGCAAAGTTCTCCACACAGTGCCTTGCTTACTTATATCAACCACTGCAAGCCCACATCACCAAATACTCCATTTCTTTACTACCAAAACATTTCTAATATTTGCTTTCTTTTCTTCCACTTGTGTAGATTATGCTGACATGTTTTAATTTAAAGGTTTGTTTTTAGTTTATTACTTTAACCAGGTAAATGATTACTGTGGACCATTTTCAACTATGACCAGGACCACAAGAGTAAATACAAGATATATGGACAGACTGGACTAGCCAGTCAATCAATATGATATGGAAAAAGGGAAGAAATAGGACTGCGCATAGAAAATGAAAAGCAGACACGGGAAGAACATGTAAACACCACAGACAGGGAGGTGAGACTGAACCTCCAGATTGTGGAGCTGTGAAATAGAGTTCTTACTCTCAGAGTCACCTTAATACTCCTTCAGTCAACAATTAGATACACAATAATACATACAAAATAGTGATAGAGAGGAGTGATACTTCAGGAAAGGCAAGACTTGCGCGAGCTACATAATGTTAAACTGAAGAATTTATTAAGACAAAATCATATTTCTATAATGTGTACAAAAGAATAAAAATGTTGTAATGTTTTTTTTCAAAGATGTTTAAAAATAATTAAATACACAATGCATTTTTTTTTTTACAGCTGTAACAGATCAACAGGTAATTCATCCTCTCTGTTTAAAAGGCAGAGTATCCTGCTATTGCATCATAACTGGAAGACATCTGTCTTTAATACACTTTTACAGTTTACATCAAAATAACAAATGACAATTTCCACATTTGTCCAGAGCCACTGTAATGCCCACTTGGTACTAGTAGAGTTCAAAACCAGTTCTCCAACTCTGCATTTAATTTTTTTAAGCACTGCAACATTGTAATCCCAAAGCACAAATGCTGGCACCTTAGTTATATAAATGGAAGATGTAGTACTATATCTGAAGTGCTGCACACTGGTTACACAGTTGTCAACTTGACAGCAGAAAGAGCCTAAACTCTATCAAAACAAATACAAGAAATTAAGAAGAAGAAAAAAAAACAAGACCTTTTGGCATCATGGATTGGTTCTTCTGTCCCATAAACTGACAGTCAATACAACAATCCTGTCTGTTTTTGGATGTACTTCTACATATCATCAGACAAAGAAACAAGTATCACAAAGGAGAGAAATGGGTAGAGGGAATTCAGAGGACTGCAGCTGAAAGCTCATGCATTTGAAGCTCAGCTCCTTGGCCTACAAAGATAAAGCCCTCATTAAGACCCAAGTCTGGGCATCAGCTGGGTACTGAAACAGCCAGACAGGATGGGGAGATAGAAGAGAGACCATTGTCAGTCTACCAATTCTAAATGGAGAAAAAAGGTTTCTGACCAGCTGAATGACCACAACACAGGCAGGGGCTTGTAGGTCAGGGCATTTCAAGCCAGTGATTGCAGCTTTCTTTTTGTCAATCCCAATTACTTGCTGCACTGGTGTCTGACTTTCCGCTCTGCAGCAAAATGATTACAATAGGCCTTCCTCTCAACTTATGTAATGTTCAGTGGATAACTCATCGGCTGAGGTCAATGAGTTTGGTGAGGAAAAACCAGAGAGACACAGATACCACAGATGCCTTGCAGAGGAGATTCCTTTTTTTTTTCTGCTGTTGGGTTATCCTATTACTAACTTATGCAGTCCTGCCTTTTTTTTCTGAAACTATGACCGTCATGAGGCACAGCTCAGGACAAAGGGAACTGAAATCTCCAGGCTCGCCAACAAACTCTAGCCTTGCCTCTGCCCACAGATCTGACTACTCAGACATATGAAGGTGGCTGCCTCTTCCATCAATCATACCCTGCTCCCTTAGGATAGGCATGCTTATCCTTGTTAGCTCATCAAGAGCCTGAGGAAGCTATTTGAACTCAGGTCCCCTAGGGCTGAAGTCAAGGCTTTATCCCCCTATGTCACCTGGCTGGCCTTTGGATGGCAGCATTTGTAAGAGTGAGTGTAAGCAGTAGCAGTCATGCACATGGGGGAACTCGTAACATGCTCCTTTGGTAATATGGATGCTCGCATTAGCAATGTGGAATGGGAGGGGGGGGTTATGGCTTAATATAAATACATGTCTGTCTATATTAATATGACCTTCCTTGCAGACCCTTGGAAAGACTGAAAGAGTAGCAATGACAGCAGAGTGGTGTGCAACTCAGTGAGCAACAGACTGCAGTGTTAAGTCCAATATGACATTACCTCTCTCCAATGGGCAATTGGGCTGCCAGCTAGGACAGCCTGTTGCAGGGTTCTGGTAAGCCCTTTGCTGAGCAATAAACTGCAAGAAAGACTGAATGACTACTCTCTCTGGTCAGCTCTTGTCAGTTGCAATTATCACTGACAGACAACAAATGGACTGACTCACTGGGGGTGGAAGGTGATGTTCTGCAGCAGGGCAGATGGAATGTCCAGAAAAAAAAGTCTAAGAGGTCTGCCTCAATGACCGGACTTGAGCCCAGTGGATTTCAGTCTGTACATAAGCAACTTGGAGCACTAATAGCATTCACATAAAAGGCACTTATATCCTAGGCAAAACAAACAGACAAATAGTCAAACAACTACCAAAAATACTATCAGATACTACAGGTGTTCTGGAACCTGAAATTCAGCACATCCTCAAAGATTCCAGGTGCTGGACTCAAACAAGAAAGGTCAGGCACAGTACTACATAGCTAATACATCTGATCAGGACCTCTACAGAGCAACCCAAAAGTCAACAGCAGATAGTGTATGACCAAATCGAGCCATTACAAAAGTCAATATTTATAAATTGAACATCAAGGGTTACCATCAAGGGCTGGTAGTAAAGTAAAGAAGCACAGGAATACATACAGCAGAAGTTAAACAGTACCATTACTGTGCAAAGTAACTAGCAAGAACCTACAGAAACCCGAACAGGAGCACAGGAACAAAGCAGCATTCTATGAGGATGGTAAAAGTGATTTTTAAGTCCCACCACTTTAACAGAGCGTACTTAATACAGGCAAAACATGCATTACTTTTATATAAAGAAATACAAACCATGATATGCAAGACTGCAAAAGCGAGATAAAAAAAACAGGTATAAAATGTAAAATGCCAGGAAGAAATACACAGCAAGAAGGTTAAGTCAGATTTAATATGGTGGCATAGCAATAGAAAAATATGAAATGACAGTGATACACAAGTGTGGCTAGGATGTATTGTGTATAGTCAATATGGTCTGGCAGGATATATAGTGAAAGAGTCCATGGTCTTTCCTTACAGCTACAGCTGGTTAGTTTTTAATGGCCCTCCTCAAATCTCCAGGTTCAAGAATCCAGCTTCATTCCCTAAAACCTAATCCAATATTGCAAGCCAGACAAGGAATGTAAATCAGCTTAATTAACACTTTATAGGCAGATGCAAGACTGCTAGCCCAGATGGGGCATTTCTGCCTGTGACTATGGCAATCCAAATTAAGTAGTGAGAGCCTGAAATCAGAGGGTCTAAGGAAAGATTCCAAGGTACAGAGTGACTGTCTTAGAGGGAGGGAGGGGAGTACTTAGGGAAAAGGGGTTACCTGCATTATTTTCTAGGGCTCTAGCAAAGAAATGTCACATAAACCAAGCTACTGCTATGAACTCCCCAAGGAGGAACACCAACAGACATCATAAGCTACTCTGCTACTGTTACTGCATGACGGGCACTGTCAGAGGTGGGGTAGGGATAGAAAAGTAATTTGTAAATCTCAACCCCCACATTAAATTATTAAAAATGAGCATCTTGGCAGAGGAAATCAAAGCACTACAGAAAAAGGAACAAAATGCTATTTTTCTGTTACTTCAACATATCTTGTCTACTACCACAGGGTTGAGATGCAGGAAATCACCCACTATACTCTTAGCTATGTAAGCATGAAACCTGCGTCCATGGCGACAGTCAGCAGCATTGCTGGAGGTACTCTTAATAAAACAGATTGTGATATAAAAGCAAGCATAGGATAACGTACACATCAAGAAAATATAACTGCAGATGTGACCAACTATTTCAAATGACACTTCAAACGAAAGGCAAGCAACTCTGCCATTTTACAGATGAGTTGCAGCTATTAAGCTCAAAAATACTAGTGCTGCACACATAGTAATACTGCCTACGTGAAGCTGGATTACTGGCAGTAATTAACATCTCAGTGGACTGTTTAACAAAATTCAAAAAAATGACAAATGATGACTTTTAGCAACCATGCAAATTAAACTGTTAAGTTTAAAGAGTCACTCTGTGGCATAGAGGGATAAAGCCCTAACTAAGTCATAGATGGCCAGAGTCTGAAAAAAGTGGGTCAATGTGCCTATAGCAACTGACAGGGGAGGATGGAATAAGGAGTCACTGCTGGCTCACCCTGCCTGGGAGGAGGAAGTCAGTTCTGACTGGTTATATGGGTGGCACTGAAAAGGTTGAGTCTAAACAGCCCAAGCTGTTGTGTGCAAGACACACTGTGAGACAAGGGTTGCCCTCAGACTACAGCACAAGAGCTAATGAAAATGAGGGCATGCTTCTCTAGGGGAGAGGGTACGCTGCCTTGCAGAACCAGTAAAGCTGGCTTGGCTCCCTATCACCTGACTCTTTACACAAGAGACTGAACTCACTGTAGATTCCAGGACAGGAACAAATGGGCCAGCAGGCTCCCAGCTGCCTGGGAATCCCCAGGCTCCTGCAAGGATGCAAAATAAATAAATAAATAAATAAATAAGTAAAAAAATAAACAGACATCGCCACACTGCGGAGGAAGAAATCCAAGTCTATATAGCAACCCAAGCACTACAGAAGGTAGTAGGTGAGGGCAGAACTGAGTGTCCAATAATGATCTGGTCATCATGGGGAAAATGCTGGCACCCACTGGAGAAAAAAATGTATGACTAGAAGCATACTGTTTGGAGACATGCCTTGTCTTTGCCAAACCTCACATGCAGAATAGCCTTCATTGTCCATCTACAAGGGGAAGTATGTACATAAGGGAAAAGCCCTTGTTTGGCCATCTTGCATGTCTGCCCCCAAGATAAGGGGTTAAGCAGAAAGTTCCTTGCATGGATGAGAGATGCCTTCCACAATTGGTTCTTACTCCGTAGGGGAAATAAAGAAAAGCACTGAGTAGTGTGCAAGGGGATGGAGTTGGCAGGCACAGGCAAATAAAAAAAAATAACCAGATGTTAAACATGAAGGTGAACAAATGAAGCACACATAAGGTGTACATTTGTAGAAAACAATCTAATCTAATGACACTAGTTTAATGCAAAGTTACAGAACTATCTTAATGGAAAATAATCAACAAAGTGTTTTATTGTTACCTGGATGGGACAAAAATGTTAAGAATATACCACATTTTTGTTTTCCTTATCTGACTCACATAGGAATATAAAATGCCTTACTGAACTGAATAAGGCAATGAAAACATTAAAACTCATAAAAGTATCTTGCATAATAAAACTCTAAGAATATTAAAAACACTATCTTTAAAGCAATCTTTATTTTACCTGTTTGTTCAAGTATCCTTTCTCATTTGAATCAGCAACATCCCAAACCTGAAAGTTAAACAATAAGAAGCAGATGAAACCAGCAACAAATGACACAGGGTTCTTAAAACACATTTCTATGATAATCTTGGTTTATGTAAACAGAAGAAGACAGCCCTGCCTATTACTTGGATGGCGCAGTGGTGCAGTGGTAGCATTGTCACCTCATAGCAAGAGGTTCTCCTGTTCAATTCTCGGCTGGAGTGCCTGCTGTGCAGAGTCTGCATGTCCACCATGCATTCATGTGGGTTTTCTCCAATTAATCCGATTTCCTCCCATGTTCATAGGTTCATAGGTTAGTACTAGGCTAACTGCCCTTGTGAACCATTGTAAGCCTAGCCAATTATCCCTTGTGAGACTCAAACCCTGCACCTTGTGTTTGTAAGGCAAACACCTTAACCATTAGGCCAGCCTCCAAACCCCCTGTTACAAAGACATGCATCTGGAGCATTTCTCCACGGGTCTCCGGTGAAAATTGGCTTTGTTCCAAGTCATACTTTCCTGGTAAACAAATGTTAAATAAATAATAGAACACTTGCCAAACAGAAAAGTTATATGCGATATTGATCACAAATAACAGGTATGGGAATACACATTATAACTGCTCATCTCTGAACATTTCTGTGATGGATCTACACTTCTGTACACCTACCCTCTATCCTCCTAATATCTAGTTCTTTTTCTTCAACTGGAGCTCTTATACTTAAAGTGCATGCATTCAGGTGGTACATCACCAGGAAAATGAAGCATGCCATTCTCAATTCTTCACCTTAGCAAACATGAGGAATACACCTGTAGGCAAAAAAAGATACAAAATTATAAGGTTGCAATACCTGCAAATGGATTTTTCTGTTTCCTGTAGCTGAAGAATTTACCTCAGTCCTAAAAAATTGAAGGGAAGACAAAAACTACCTATAGCAAAATGTTATTTCGGAGATCAATTGATAAGGGAACGTTCACATATCTATGTAACCTACTTGAAAGGCCCCCCTCTTTTGTGCTCTTCACTTGGGTAGAATCCCAAGCATTCAGAAAAAGGAAAGGTAAAAGACACAGGGTACATGAACAACTACAAGAGGCCAAGTCCAGCAGCACAGATGCACAGAAAAACAATCTTCTGGAAAGGAAGTCCAAAGAATACTGTTTAATGTTATTATTAAAAGTGCTTAACATGTATACACAACAACTTGAATAGCCACAGCATAAACCTGGATTATGGCCACATTCCCATAGTCATTATAACAAGGAGCTATCTAGGAGATGGAAGGACTTTTACAAACAAATGCCAAGACCTGGGGAGCACAATGACAGAAAACATACGTATACTGTAACCATTTGGATGGGGCCACACTAGTCAAGTGTCAGTTTAGCATTAAACTGTCATCTTGACATTTTGTCTCCAAGAACAACAGAAGCACAACTGGCGATGGAGTCCACAGGACCAAACAACACATGATCTCCTTGAGTCCAGCCCTGGAAAAAGGTTGAGAAGCACTAAATCCTTGACAGCAATCCAAGTGGGTTTCCAACAAATCAAAGTCTGAATTCCAGAAATTTGCCTGGAAAAACAAATTGCCACCACAAGGTCCTCTCAGAGAAGAATTTCAAAGCCATCCATCTCAAAATATGGACAGGTGAGTAAAGCCATCCTGATGAAACTTGTATCACAGGTAATCTCATAAGTGTTCACTGTGAAAATTCATATCACATACTGAGAAAAACAGCGTAGGATACAATTAATCCACTCCCTTTTCTATGAGATGCTCAGGTATCTGACTAATATTATAAGGAAAGTATATTGGCTGTAATGGTCCAACAGGACCTCAACAGCCAACAACAACCTGCCTTCGAATGCAAAGCATTAATTCATGGAGCAGGGACTCCTAAACCAATACTGATGCATCCAATAAGAAACTGATAGGACAAATAGATATCCAAAAAACAAATCAGGAACCAAGCGAATGGCTGCACATTCTTTATTGCACAATTCTTCTGTCACCTCGGCTGAAAAGCCTTCAAGGAATAACACCATACAATACTGCAGCCTATTTAAATCCCATCAATTATATATGCAAATGTATCTAATTCACCACACACTTGATTTTTAAAAATCACCACCCAAGCTTAAGACAAACAGATACCCAACCTTCAGCTGTACTGCAAGTCCACAAGTCCAATAAAAGAAAATATGGATCTAAAACACAGGGAATAACAAATAGGAGCATGTTTCTGTAGCCACTAAATAAATACCATCTATCCCAGCATCTTCAGACAGAGTCACAACAGAATACCACCATCACACAAAAGCTTGTCAGAAAGAATGCAGACAACTGATGTGTGCATGCTTCAAAATGCCTCTGTCTCCACAGAAGAAAAGAAGCCCCTGACTTTACAGGTCGCACTTAAGAAGAGAGCAGCAACCCAAGACCCAGTGTCAAGAAGGAAATCCTATGTACTGCATGTAAAGAGGACTTCTAGCAGTTAAAACTCAAATCTCAGACCACAACTAGGTAAAATTCAGGTAAAGACAAAGAGAAGGAGTAACAAAAGGGCCTCAAACTAGACACCCCAAGTACAAGAGCAGGAAGCTCTTTTGCAAAGATGAACTCTAGCATGACTGGAAAGTTGAAAAAAGACAAACTGAACTGTCAATAATATAACCTTTAATGCAAACAGCAAGAAATTCCTGTAATGTTAACCAGATGCATGGAGCAGAGGAACACCATCCTTAATGTAGTTGAAATGACTCTGAATTCACCTCCTCTAGGCACTGGAGAAGATAGTTGATGCAAGATGGGACAGACAGGCTGATGCTATTTTACTCCTCCTCTATAGGAAGATGCAGAAGAGCACATTGTACACTAAGGAATCTGGGGCAGAAAACCAACAAAGGTGTGCTTGCATTTTAGTCAACTGTTATGTAGAAGTGCACATATGTTGCATAAGGTAAAATAAAATATACTTTCTCTGCTGCCTCATCCCCACCACGGGAATAGGACCAAGCCTCTCCCCAAGGTATAACCTCTAGAAAACAAGAAAGTATGTGCAACTGTTGCTAGCCCTAAATAACTGATTGTATTTGCTTAAAGCCCCTGCTAGGTGGTTTCAGCACGCTCCCCTGCCAGGATAGCCAGCAGCCTAACCATTCTTATTTCTGTTCCCCCCATACTTGCTCCTTCTCTGGCCCTCTGATTTACACTGGGCTCTCCCCTTCTCCTCCCACTACTGGGACCTGTCCTTGCGGATCCACAAGTGTACTTTCAGCATTTGTCCACTAGATGGCACCATATCCTCACAACTCCTGACTTCTTATATCCCAAGCTTTAATTTTTTCCTGTTCCCTTATAGTTCTATATTAAAGTTCCTTTCTATCTCTCTTTTCCTACCTTTACGTCAATCCATCCTGCCAAATCAGTGTCCCCTGTACTCACCTCAAGTTATCAGTACTCCACTGATTGGTTCTCATCCATCTGCAGCTTCCACTGGCTCTACCCGCTCCGTTCGCCCTGCGGGCTGAGTTCGCTCCCCTACCCTACCCCCAAATTCCACCCACCCACAGCACCTCTACACTTATACCTTTATAGCCACACCCACCATCCAGCCTTAGCCAGACTCCATTACACTTTCAATCACCCACTTCCTAATCCCACCCATATTAACCACTCAGCTCTCCCTCCCCTCTTATAAATTATAGTCTCACCTGCTCCTCCCAAAACATAACGTCTTCCACCCTTGCAACTTAGTCAGTCACAACAAACCTACTCTTAGTAGCCTATCTCACCATGCTCTCAAAACCCCAATTCTACTCAACCCAACTACTACTACTTCTCAATATATCCTATAAATACTACCTCACCCAGCCTACAAACACTAACTACTCACCACCCTTTCACACAACTAACCATCTTAGTCCACCTCTCTCACTCCCACAGATCCCAATATCTCCCTACCTATACCCTATACAACACCATCTTCTCTTCCCCTACAAATGTATTACCCCTCATAAATATCCTATCCCATCTGCACCCAACAAAACCCTCACAAATCTAACAAAACTCACCCCTGACTCCAAACAGACCAAGTACCTCTCCAACCTAGTCCTACATGTAGCTATCATACAACTACCTGGAGATGTACACCCCAACCCAGGCCCCTCCACATCCCCCAACAGATAAATCCATACTACTCATATCTTTAAACGACCAAAGCATAGCTAACAAAGTCCCTAATCTCCATGCCTGTCTTACACACAGCAAACCAGACATGTTCAATCATAGCCTCACTTCAGGCTTTGTGAATTTTACTGGATATAAAAATAATGCACTAGCCAAACACCTTTCTCTTCATAAAAGACACACAGGTTTTAAGTTCCAGATCCTGGATCGCATAGACATGGGTGATCTTGAAGGAGACATCCCGAATATTCTGGAGAAACATGAACTCCTGTGGCAATTAAAGCTGAACTCTTTTAGGAAGCCTGGACTAAACTACTACTGTTCAATTAGAAATGCACTGGAACTTAGAAAATTGCCACATTGTTTACATGACTAATTGTATTTTATTTTATTCTACCAGCTGGTTTTAAATACCATTTTAAATCAAGTGTATATTTTGTTTCCATCATCATACATACATTTTTTCTGGTTCTTTTTTCCACTTTATTCAAAATGATGTGTAATAACAATACTAACTAATTATACAATTATATATATTTTTATAGATAGTTTTTAGGGTTCTTGTACACAGACCTGAAGAAGTCTAGAAGGACGAAAGCGATCTTTGTTAACAATAGGTTATGAAAATAGAAATTGATTTTTACATGCAAAATGTATATGCATATATATTTATATATATTTTTTGATTGCCAAATGAACTAAGGTTGATATATTTCCAGCCATGTAGTATATTGCCTTGGATAAAATAACAGACTTAATAATCTACTTAATAATCTGGTTAAATAAGAGGTACCATATCATTATAAATGTTATTTAAATTACATAAGGGTTATATTATTATGACAGCTACTAAGTAGGGCAGGACCAGCTCAGCTCGAATGTCACACTGATGGGGGAAGGGATGTGAATTTAACATGTGTACCAATAACACAGACTTACAGCACAATAAACCACTCCCATGCCTGATAAAAAGTATATATATATATATATTTAGAAAGCTTGAGAGGAAATTATTACTCTATGTTTGTTTTACTTGAATCGCTTGTCTGTGTACTTAATAAAGGATTTTTGACTGGAAACAGACTGCCTGCCTTGCTTGGATTACTTTTGAATACTTAGTAATGCTGTACAATTATATATTTTCTATTATTATTTTTTGTTTTGTTTTGACTTAAGACAAGTTTAAGTTCGCCACTTCTACTACTATTGTCTGATCAGATTAATATACAGTGATTAACTAGAGATATATGGACTGAAAATCTTCCACACAGAGAAGTTTCTTACACTGTTTTAATAGATAATTCCAATACTACCCCTGGAAGAAAATACAGGTTCAACCTTAAGAAATACCTAGTCTTTGCAAAGACAAGATGGTAAATGAACAAACTTATTTGAGGACAGTTGCAAAATTACCATCTGAATGCAACAAGGGTTCAACATGAGACACCCATTCTTTCTAAAAGACCAGATATGGTTGGTCAGCTTCATAGTGCATAAGGATAAAACATTGTGTGTGACACAGCGATAACTCAGGATTTGATTAGTTAAACAGGGGGATGGGGGAGCCAACAAAGGGTGGATGCCAAACCAGCAGTTTAAACAAGACAGAAAAGCCTGCTGACCATGAAATTCAAATCCTTTAAACAGAACAGGGTCATCAGGAGAAGTAGTAGCAAGCAGTACTCCCTTCAGGGAATTGTTTACCCTGCTAGCGTGGGGCTACAATCTTGCCTTCCAAAAGACTAACAGGGTGAAAGAAGCAAAGTCTTGAGAAAGTTGGGGCTATGATGATACAAGTCTGCATCAAGAACAGTACTTAACAGATGTGGCAAGATATACATAAACCAGCCTTTTCAAAGTACATTCTGGGATACTTTTTACACAGCTACTATAGGTTACACATGCTAGTGTCAAAATCTCTAAAATGGAGGTGAAAAATAAGGCTTTTATAAGATATACTGTAATTTACATAAATTAATTCTATTAACAAATAAAATACTGAAGACTCTGACTCTCAAAAGAAAATAAAAATAGAAATGCATTAGCTGTTGCAATGAAGACATCAATGTAGTACGTTTCTGAACAAAGGCAAACTGAAAATGGCCTCAAGTACCCCACTTACAGCCTCTGAATGAGATGCATCAATCCAACATACCTCTTTCATGGACATTTCCCCTTCTGTAACTTGCACTACAGAAGGCCAAACAGTGTAGGCAGCTTGCAATATGGCAGCAAGCTGTTAAGACACTAAAATAGTTCTCCAGATAGTGAAGCTGGAAGTACTACAATAAAATAGTCAGCAAACAAGAGAATAACAAGTAGAACATATGAACACAAGCAAGATCTCAATCAATTTGCTCTTTCTAGATAGACATGTACAGGCAACTGTGATCCCATTTAAGTCATCAAGTACAGTCTTTCTTAGAATATTCTGTAAAAAAAAAAAAAACAGCAGCAGGTGCTTGTATTGCTTCATATTGGTCTCTATTGACTAAGTTAGGTACGAAAGATTGGATGGTGAGTAAAAGGTACACTCATTCTTTATTAAGTATCAAATAAGGTGAACTGATGCACAAGACCTGCAGTTCAGAAATTCTTGGCAGAAGTAGCACCACCAAAAAGCATCTTCCACAGTACATATTTCAACTCTGTTCTGACCGTAGACTTAAAAGGGGGGGAGAGAAGAAAAGAGAAAGACAGACATGGAGAGTGTTTTTTTTTTTCTGAATCATTTGGGACTTTCCAGTACTTGGAGATTCCCAGGGACAGGAAAAGACTCAGAAGGGACTCTCTTTGCAAGTAAACTGGTACTTACAGGAGAAGCCAGGAGCTAATTATATAGATCATGGAAAACATTCATCTGTGGCATCCTCTGGTTTGCAGTTACCATTAGCACATTCTGTGAACACCATGGGGGAACAAAGTGAGACTTAAAGGAGACATCCAGAATTGGCACTGACTAACTCCTACCTGGAAGTGTAAAAGCCTTGTAGACTATACTGTGATTTTTTTATGTGAAGGTTGGAATACAGGAGGTCTAAACAGAGCATCCAGTCTTCTTCTAACACACAAGGAGGGAGTGCTCAATCCAAATTATTCACAAGGATTTTTATGGAATGAACTGGCCGAGGCCACTGATGCTGAGACTAGAACTTGGGTCACTGTTTTCTATTGGTACTACAAAAAAGAATTTTAGGTAAAACTTCCATCTGGTGCAGCCTCGTGTATGATCTTTTTTGGCAAAAGGGATATTACCCCTTTCACTCTCTCCCTCTCTCTCTGTTTCACCCTTTTGATGTGGTGGAACATGTAGGACAGGAAAGGAAAAGGGCTACTTTGGTGTGAAAAATGTAATTTTGTAACCTCTGGACATTACTGCCACTACCCACATCTCTTGGACGATGGTCATCCATGCAGATGCAAGTGAATGAATATACCCCCCCCCCCAACAAATGACTATAGAGTAGGACAGTCAGACAAGAGCTCTGGGAAATTTGTTATATGAATTAGCTTTTTGTTAAGTGCTATCTGACTTGTTTTTTAATTAACTAATAAGTCTAACTAGTCATGTGATATAATTGTCTCTATTTAAATGGTGTGTTAGGTTTACTGCTTATTTCTTGAGTCTTTAAAGGCATGTCGCCAAGGCACTACACTTAGTAAAGTTATTATCCAGTCATCTCCCTGGTTTAAAATTTTATTTCATTTCTTTTAAACTGGTGTGGGTGTGGGTGTATATAAAGTACAGTTTTGTAAAATTTCACCATAACTGTAGATGTCCTTCTGTTCACTGCTGCAGTATTCATGACATTAGAGATCTCCTGTTAAGGGCAGCTTGACATCCGGCCAGTATACCAAAGCCTTAGGATGCTTTAAGGTACACTGTATGTTACACATATGCTCCTCACGTAGCATAGGACATAAAAGTGACATCCGGATGTACCATCATCAGAACTGAGAGCCCTAGTTGAACTCTAGTCAAGGGGAAAAAAAACAAGTAACCAGCAACATCCAGTAGACAAATGAACCAGGGGGAGGAGGGAGGGAATGAATACTGCAACAGTGAAGAGAAGGACATCTACCATTATGGTAAGATTTTACACAGCTGTACTATGTCCTTTCATATCACTGTTCCAAAATTCATTACATTAGGGAGAGTGCCAAAGTTCAAGAAGAAACTTGGGAGGAGGAAGGACCAGCAGAGCCCTCTAGGAAGCCATGAAGGGTAGCCCTAGCAAAACCAGCTCTAGCTCTGGAGATTCCATCCAACTTGTAGTGCTTGGTAAATGTAAGCACAGAAGTTCAGGTAGCTGCCTTAAGAATAAAGTTAGTATGCAAACCCTTGAAAAAGCACCAGAAGAAGCTACAGTTCTAGTAGAATGAGCCTTAACAGAATAAGGAAGGCTCTTACCATGAAAGGAATAACAAAAACAAATGGCTTTTTAGATCCAATTAGAAGTACTTTGATTGGACACAGCTAATCCTAGGACCTAGGATGAAAGGAAACAAATATTTGTTCAGATTTCCTAATAGTCTTAGTCTTATACAAATAAAATCTGAGTTGTCTATGCACATACAACGTGTGCAGTACCTTCTCACTGGCAGACTGTAAACAAGGGAAAAACGTGGACAAATGAATAGATTAAGGGACAACTCATTAACTACTTTAGGCATAAAAGGATTAGTATGCAAGGACACCCTGTCCTTATGAAACACCACAAAAGGAGGACAAGCCATAAGGGCTTGAAGCTCAGACACCCATCTGGCAGAAGTAAGGGCTAACAAAAGAACAGTCTTTCAAGAGCAATGCTGCAAGGAAGGTGAAGCTGCATGCTCTAAGCCTGAGTCAATTTCTCCAAAACAAAACTAAGATCCCAGGGAGGAGGTCTCATATGAAGGATGCCTTTAAGGAATTGTTTAGCTTCAAATCTAGAAGCTAAAGTAGGAGATAAAGGGAGACACACAGTCAGAGCTAATAAATAGACCTCAACAGAAAAGTAAGCCAACCCAGCATTGAGCAATTCACACAGATAAGAACCAAAGGAACCTCTACAGGAAGTGGATCCAGGTTACAGGAAAGACAACAAATAGAAAACCTCTTCCATTTGGCTAAGTAGGATTTCCTAGTATTGAGTTTCCTGGCCTCCTCCAGAACCCTAAGCACATAATCAGAAAAAAGTGTCTATGTGGAATCATAATCTTATCACCCACAGTGTCAGCTGAATACTGAACAGGTACTGATGAATGAGAGAGTCTTGTCTGAGTAGGTCTACCCTGTGAGGTAACATGTGATGACTGCCCTTGGCTAAATGCAGAAGAGGGAACCAATGCTGTCTGGCCCAAAAAAAAGAGAGTCTAAAATATCCAAAACGAATGAGATAGAAAACTCACTTTAATTTAAAACATAAAACAAAGCTTTCGGGAATATCCCTTCCTCAGTGTTACTTAATACATTTTGAATTAAAAGCATTCACTTTATATAGCCAGAACAGACAAGACACCACATGACACAGCCAGCCTATAGAATAACATGAAACAATACATAAAAAAATCAATTAAATTATTAAAGCTGTATCTCTATATTTAAAACATAATAATACATCTGTTAATATTCAAAGCTTATCATAAAACACAATATGAATACAATTTATAAAACGGCCCACATACATCTTATAATATAAACAATATAAATAAATGAAAACATAATTAGTGATATTGTTTTTGCTTAAATTCCAGCATTTGCTTAATAGTAACCATATTGTTTAACCCAGGTTTTTTATCAGCAATCAACCTGACAATCCACTTAAATTCAGCAATATCTAGTTTGTTAATTGTATCACCTAATCTTAAACCTTTATCCATTGTTTGCAATACTTTGAATTTAAAATTATGTTTTTCATTCTCATCTTTCCTGTGTTGTGTTAAGGCGTTCGTAAGAATATGCCTTCTCATTTCTGATTTATGTTCTATATTCTTTCTTTTAAAGATCGTGAGCATTTACCAACATAAAATCCAGGACATTGTGTACAGGTAGCTAGATATACAACTAAAGTAGTTTTACATGTTGCTTGACAACGTATATCAAATCTAATTTTGCTATGTGGATGTATAAACATTTTCTCACTACAAATATCTGTGCAACAACTACAAGCATAGCAAGGAACAGTACCCATTTTATTCATAATTATTGGTGTTAAATTAATTTCAAAATCCTTATAACATAACATTCTCTTTAAATTATACATATTCCTATGTGCAAATCTTGGAAAAGTTCCCAAAAGTTTGTTTAATTCAGGTTGAGCCATAAGTATACGCCAATTCTTTTCAATTATTTTCTTGACATATTTGGATAAATTATTATATGTCATAAAGTATCTTATAAAATTATGTGACATATTATTCTCATTTATTTGGTGTGCCACATCAGTAAAAAACGGGCATGCATAGTTACTTCTATTATTCAATACATCATCCTTTATTTCATCAACTTGTACCCTCTTATAACCTCTGTTGTAAAATTCATTACAAGTTAATTCTATTTGCTGCTCACATTTACTGAGATCTGTATTAAGCCTACTGATAAGCAACAGCTGACTTTTCACTATTCCACGAAATATGTGACTTGCATGCATACTGTTTGCATGTGTATACCTATTAACTTGTACTTTCTTCTGAAACACTGACGTTTCTAACATATTGTCATGATTTTTATGTATTGCCACATCCAAAAATGTCATTTTGGTATTAGATGAGCACATAGTAAATTTTAAAAAATCAGTGGTGTTATTCAAATAAGTAACAAAATTCATTAACTGCTCTTGTGTTCCTTTCCATAGGAAAAAAACAGTCTACAAAACGATGATAAAATAAAACATTGTTTTTATATGAATTTATATTACCATACACATAATTTTTCTCCCATTGACTTAGAACTATATTGGCATATGTGTTAGCCATGGGCGTGCCCATGGCTACACCAGAAATTTGTAGGTAATACTGTTTATTAAATATAAAGACATTTTTCTCCAGGATTATTTCCAATATACTACACAAAAAGTACAGTTTTGTACCTACCATAAATGTAGATGTTCGAGTGCTAATACAGCTGCAGTAATCACAGATGGGTTTTCTGCCGTCAGGCGGTCCCTCGGTCGGCCGAATTCCAAAGTCTTGGTCCGGCGTTGGTTGTCGTCGCTTTCTCTTCTGACGTCAATGAGGCCAGAGTATATAAGACACAGCCGACGCCATGTTCTTCAGTCTTTCTTGCCCCAGATGTCAGGTGCCCCCAGAAGGAAGGCAATACATAAATTATGCTTATATGTGTATACATGCAATACAATATAATCCAAAAACAGTGGTTGCAAGCAAATAAACCATAGAAGGATAACCCAGTCAGGTTGTATGAAGAGGTTGTTAGGCCCCATGCCTTTACCAAGTGGGGAAGGAGGGAGGGAAACCTGTACTGCAGTTGTATTAGCACTCGAACATCTACATTTATGGTAGGTACAAAACTGTACTATGTTCATCGTGCATACAGCTGCAGTAATCACAGATGGGTAGAGTCCCAAAGCTACGCACAGGGTGGTAGGTACTAGGAGGAACTGGGTTGAGCCAGAATGCCCTGCAAAACAGCAGTGGCAAAGCCTGCTCTGGTTCTGGAATATAAAGGCAGGTGGTAGTGTTTTGTGAAGGTATGTACAGAACTCCAAGTGGCTGCCTCCAGAATATCTTTGGTAGGAACTCCTCTGAGGAAGGCTGTAGAGGTAGCTGTGGCCCTGGTGGAGTGTGATCTGATACCTGTAGGAACAGATTTCCCATGATAGGAATAACAAAAATGTATGCAGTGGCCTATCCACTTTGAAATAGTCTGCTTGGAAACTGGCTTCCCTTGAGCCCCTACAGCATAGGACACAAAGAGTTGTTCTGATTTCCTGATGGACTTTGTTCTGTCCAAGTAGTAACGTAGCTGCCTATGGATGTCTAAAGAATGTAGCAGCCTTTCCCCTTTGTTTTGAGGATTGGGGTAAAAGGTAGGAAGGTGTATGGCTTGATTTAAAGCTACCCTGGATACCACTTTAGGCATAAATGATGGGTTGGTACGAAGGGAAACCCTGTCCTGATGGAAAATGAGAAAAGGCTGCACTGCCATGAGGGCCTGTAGTTCCGAAACTCTACGAGCTGAAGTGATAGCCAGAAGGAAGGCAGTTTTCCAGGACAAATATTGCAAATCTGTTGAGGCAGCTGGTTCAAAAGGAGGCAATGTTAATTTTTCGAGTATGTAATTAAGATCCCAGGCTGGTATTGGTTGTTTCCTTGGTGGTCTAATATTCTTAGCCCCTCTGAGGAACTGTCGTAAGAGTGGGTGAGAAAATAAAGGAGGATCCGTGTTGTATTCTGCAGAAATGGCTGAGGCATGGATTTTTATGGAAGAAAATGAAAGTCCACCGTTCAACAGCTCAGCTAGATACTGTAATACCTGAGGCAAGTTCAGTTTTCTAGGGTCCTGGCCTTTTTTCTCATTCCAAGAACAAAACCGCTTCCATTTTGCGGAGTATGCTTTTCTAGTAGATGGCCTCCTGCACCTCCTTGGAGAGTAGGGTCTGTTGTGGTGTTAAGGAATTTTCCATGCAGCGAGATTGAGTGTTTTCAGCTGACTGTGGAGAGTTTTGTAGCTGTGCTGAGTCAGCAGAAGAGGCATTAGAGGCAGGGACCAGGGAGGAGTATGTGTTAGGCTCCTCAGCAGTGGATACCAGTGTTGCCGTGGCCAATCTGGAGCAATCAGTATCATCTTCGGTCTGTCTGCTCTTGCTTTCAAAAGTACCTTGGGCAGAAGAGGCAGAGGTGGGAATGCGTAAACTGTCCATGCTGTCCAATTGAATGAAAGTGCATCCACTCTCCAGGCCTTTGGATGAAAGGTCCTTGAACAAAACGTTTCCAATTGATGATTCCTGTGGGAGGCAAAAAGATCTATGTCTGGCCTCCCCCACACTTGGGTTATTTCTGTAAACACCTGAGGATGTAACTTCCATTCGTGTGGGTCTGTCATATTTCTGCTTAAATTGTCTGCCAGCATGTTTTCCAATCCTGGCAGGTACTGGGCTTGAAGTTCGATTTGCCATTCCAGAGCCAAGTTCCAAAGAGTCATGGCTAGTCTGCACAAGGGGTATGAATGTGTTCCTCCTTGTTTGTTTATGTACCACATTACTGTGGTGTTGTCTGTTCTTATCAGTAATTGCCCTGGATGCAGGAAGTCCTTGAAAGCTGTAATTGCATTTATTACTGCTAGCATTTCTTTCTGACTGATGTGAAGGTGCTTTTCTTTTTGGGACCATATGCCCTGGATGCACCTGTCCGTCATGTGCGCTGAGGCGTCTGTTGTGATAACTTGCTTTGCTTGAGGCTTGCAGAATGGGAGGCCTGTGTTTGCTTGGCATGCTTGAGCCCACCATAGAAATTCCTTTTGCAAACATGGGATTATTGGTATTATTGTTTCCAAACTGTGACTGTGTTGAGACCATAGGTTTTTTAGGTACCATTGAAGTTTCCTCATATGCAGCTTTGCACATGGGATTAAAAGAATGCAAGATGCCATGAATCCCAGAGCCTGCAGGATTTTCCTTGCAGTAAGCCTGGTACTTTTTGCTAGTATTTTGAAGTAATGAGATAGTTGCCCCTGTTTTTCTGGCGTAAGATAGGCCATCTGGGTGTTTGTGTCCAAGTTGGCACCCAGGAAAGTTATTTTCTAAGATGGTGTTAGCCTTGATTTCTCTTTGCTGATTGTGTATCCCAGAGAATGCAATAACCGTGTCACATATGCCAGATGTTCCGGAAGTATGTGTTTGCTGTCCGCTTGGATCAGGCAGTCGTCCAAATAAGGGTAAATTTGTATCCCTTGAAGTCTGCAGTAGGCAATCACTGATGCCAGGCACTTTGTGAATACTCTGGGCGCAGTAGATAAGCCAAAGGGCAATGCAGAGAATTGATAGTGGATTGAACCTGCAAGAAATCTGAAGTATCTTCTGCAGCTTTGTCTGATTGGGACATGCAGGTATGCCTCCTTGAGGTCCAATGTTACCAGCCAAAACTCCTTGCCCAGCATGGGAAGAAGTTGCTGTAATGTGAGCATCTTGAATTTTGGTACGAGTAGAAATGTGTTTAGGATGGATAAGTCCAAAATGGGTCTCCAGTCGGTTCCTTTCCTTGGTACCAGAAAAAGTCTTGAATAAAAACCTTGACCTTGTTCGAGAGTAGGTACCTCTTGAATAGCTCTCATGCTTATGAGCTTTGAAATTTGTAGTTGTGCCTCTGCCCTTTGATTCTGTGGCAGGTTTGGCATGCCTCTCATTTTTGGAAAAGTGTGAAAATGAAATTTGTAGCCTCTGTTTATAATGTCCAGGATCCATTTGTCTGTTGTGACAATATGCCAATTGGCTGCAAATAATGCTAGCTTTCCTCCCAAAGGTGCTGCCAGCTGAGACGTGCTTGGCATGAAAATGAGGGAGTCATTGGGTTTGCTTCCTGTATTGTTGTGCACTGTCCTCGCCACCTCTTGGTGCTGGAGTTTGCCATTGTCGTCCTCTATATGATCCTTGTGATTGCCCTCTGCCCCTTGTGCATCTGTATCTACCTCTTTGGGGCTTGTCAGTGGCTGGAAAGGACCAGTTTTTTGAAGGCCAATTTCTGCTAAAACGTGGTGGTTGGACCTGTAAAAAGGCTTTGACTGTTTGCATAGATTTGGCTTTTTCTTCCATTTTCCGTAGTATCTCCTCAGCATTAGTACCAAACAGCACATCCCTTTGTAAGGGAGCATCTAGAAGTTTAGCTTTGACATGATCAGGCAAGTTTTGTTCTCTAAGCCAGGCATGCCTGCAAATGACTGATCCTGTAGCAGCCGCTCTACTTGAAGCCTCTAGTGCATCATAACCACATTGTAAAGTGTGTTTACCCACTTGTTCTGCACTATGCATCATATCCTGTAACTCCTTTAAATCTGGTTGTTCAGGTTGAGACATTTTATTCCTTAATTGTGATAACAGGAACTGTTGATATTTAAGCATATGAAACTGACAATTTAAGGCCCTCATGGCTAGGGTGGCCGAGGTATATACCTTTTTACCCCACCTTTCTAAAGACCTTGACTCCCTTCCTGCTGGAAGTGGATTCTTGGCAGTGGAGGCCTTCAATCCCTTGGGGCCTTGTGAAATGGTTTCAGGGTCAGCATTATGACTTTTGAAGAGAAATTGGTGAGAGTTGGGTACTCTGTAATACCTATCAGGTTTGACTGGTGCAGGAGGCAGAGAATCCGGGTTAAGGCAAGCCTCCGAATAAACATCATCAAGTATGTCCAAAACAGGGGGTATCGTCAGAGGTCTGTGTTGAGGTAACAAAAGAAATTCCCTAAGCCTTTTCTTAGAATCTGAAAAGTCTTGGCCTTCCCAATGGAAGTGTTCCCTCAAGGTGTGCAAGGTTTCCCCAAAGGAAAAATCCTCAGGAGGAGATACAGAAGGGATGGACTGTTCTGCATCCGAATCCTCAAAAGGGGAGTAAGAGTGTTCCTCTGCATCAGAATGTTCTGATAAAATGGATCCCTGATCAGAAGAGGGAGAATCTTCCTCCACTCTGGGTCTCTTGTCTGGAGGGGGTTGAGAACCTCTGATAAGAGTAATTAAATCCTCAGCCATTTTAAGCATCTGTTTTTTAGGCATGGGACCTGGAGATGGGCCCTGTGCAACAGGCCTTTTGGGGTGCCTGGCTGCTTTGGATTTAGTAAAGGCCTTAATGGAAAAAGAAGATGAGGGTCTGAAGACACCATGGGTGGAAGTGGACCTGTCCACATTAGTAGGCTCAACATTAGCAAAGGCTTCGGTTGTAGTCTGGGAAAGGGCCGAGGTCCCAGCTGTCTCGGGTACAGAGGACACCGCCAAAGGAGTGTCGTCGGTAGTCAGGGACTGCAAAGGCGTCTCGCTGAGAACCGGACCACGTGTAGCCTGTTTTGGCGTGGTGTCGGCGGGGACCGCGGGCCTCGCAAGTTGGTCCTTTTCCTTGCGTTTTTTGGACAAAACGCTAGTCGGAGTGTCCAACGACATTTTATAATCAAAAGCTTTACCAAAATAGTGTTGGGCGAACTCCGCCCGATGCTTAATAGTGCGTTTATTGAAGGTAGCGCAAAAGCGACAGCCCGAGACGTCGTGGTCTGGGCCTAAACAAGGTATGCAGAGGGAATGGAAATCCTTATGCGGTATTTGCTTCCCACAAGAAATACAATTATTAACTTTTTCTGACATCGGTCTGAGGCAAGAAAAGGTTCCCCAACGGGGTACTTAGCTTTAATGAAGACTTCGGTTTCCAAAATTTTCGTAATTCAGGAGCTGGCCGACCGGCACTTGCGAACTGCTTCTGCTTCGGGCACCGCGCGGCAAAAAAGACTGAAGAACATGGCGTCCGCTGTGTCTTGTATACTCTGGCCTCATTGACGTCAGAAGAGAAAGCGACGACAACCGACGCCGGACCAAGACTTTGGAATTCGGCCGACCGAGGGACCGCCTGACGGCAGAAAACCCATCTGTGATTACTGCAGCTGTATGCACGACGAACATCTTCAATATCCCTCCCTTTATTGTTGGTGTTTTCACATAAGAAAAGTACAGTTTTGTACCTACCATAAATGTAGATGTTCGAGGATCCACATTGCTGCAGTCCTAACTATTGGGTAGTCCGCTGTCCAGTCGGCCCGAATACCAGAGTATATGGCTGACGTCGGTCAGGGCGCATTAGACTGACGTCAGTACGTCAGGGTACTAATGCGCATGACCGACGTCATATCCTCAGTCTTTTCTTGCCCCAGATGTCAGAAGACCCTAAAAAGACAAGGCCCAACATACCTGCACCAAAAATATGTACAATATATACAAAAATATATACAAAAATACCAGCATATAACCTCACCTACACAACCACCCCTAAACACAGAGGGAAGGAGGGAGGGTAAATTGGACTGCAGCAATGTGGATCCTCGAACATCTACATTTATGGTAGGTACAAAACTGTACTATGTTCTTCATTCCACATTGCTGCAGTCCTAACTATTGGGTAGAATCCCAAAGCAGAGGTAAGGGAGGCTGGCAAATCATAAAGGAGCAGGAGCTGACAACATGCCTTGCAAAATAGCTGTGGCAAAACCAGCCCTAGACTTAGAGTAGAGAGGAAGGTGATAATGCTTAGAGAAAGTATGCACAGAACTCCAAGTAGCTGCCTCCAAAATATCCTTAGTTGCCACCCCCCTTAGAAATGCTGTTGAAGTGGCAGTAGCCCTAGTGGAATGAGGCCTAATCCCAGCTGGAATCTCCTTGCCATGATGGGAATAACAAAATGCAATGCAAAACCCAATCCACCTAGAAATAGTTTGTTTTGACACAGGCTTGCCCTGCGAACTCAAAGCAAAAGAAACAAACAACTGCTGAGAGTGCCTAAAATCCTTAGTCCTGCTTAAATAATAACGCAATTGCCTGTGTACATCTAAAGTGTGCAAAATCTTTTCCCCTTTATTTTGGGGTTCTGCATAAAAAGTAGGCAAATGAATAGTTTGGTTTAAAGCCACACTAGAAACCACCTTAGGCATAAAGGAAGGATTAGTACGTAATGATACCCTGTCCTTATGGAAAATCAAAAAGGGCTCTACTGCCATAAGGGCCTGCAACTCAGACACCCTTCTTGCAGAAGTAATAGCCAACAGAAAAGCAGTCTTCCATGACAAGTATTTCAATTCAGCAGTAGCCGCAGGCTCAAAAGGTTGTAGAGTAAGTTTTTCCAACACAAAATTGAGATCCCAAGCAGGAGTAGGAGCTCTACGTGGGGGTCTTATATTCTTTGCCCCTCTGAGAAACTGCTTGAACAAAGGATGCGAAAACAATGGTGGGTCACAATCATAGTGAGCTGAAATTGCTGCAGCATGAATCTTGATGGAAGAGAAGGACAAACCTTTGTCCAATAACTCAGTAAGATATTGAAGAGCCACACTCAAATTAGGCTCCGAAATCTCTAAATTCTTTGCTGTACTCCAAAATAAAAATCTCTTCCATTTTTCTGCGTACACTTTCCTTGTACTAGGTCTTCTAGCTTCCATAATCACATTTAAAACTTGTTGAGGAAGTTGAGACCTGCTGTGTGTCAACATAGAATATGCCAGGCTGTTAGATGAAGAGAGTGAAGCTTGACATTGAGGAGATGACCGTCCTTCTGAGACAACAGATGTGGAATCAAAGGTAAAGGCCATGGAGGCTTCCTTACCAGACTCCGTAGTAGTGGATACCAGTGTTGCCGAGGCCAATCTGGAGCTATTAAAATCATCCTTGGCTTGTCTTGTCTGACCTTTAAGAGCACCTTTGGAAGAAGAGGCAGAGGTGGAAAGGCATACACATGAAGATTTTTCCAACTGAAAGACAGAGCATCCACTTTCCAAGCTGTGTGATGAAACCCCTTTGTGCAAAACTTTGGCAGCTGGTGGTTTAGTGGAGAAGCGAACAGATCTATGTCTGGAGTTCCCCATGACACTGTCAATTTCTGAAATACATGAAGATCCAGTTTCCACTCGTGGGGATCCATGATTTGTCTGCTTAACACATCTGCTAAGGAGTTCTGTGCTCGGCAGAAACCTTGCCTGAAGAGTTAGTTGCAAGCTGAGCGCAGTCTCCCATAAAATCATTGCTTGCCTGCATAGAGGATAAGAATGTGTTCCCCTTGTTTGTTGATGTACCACATGACAGTTGTGTTGTCTGTTAGAATCAACACCTGCCCTGGAAGAAGTAACTCCTTGAAAGCCATTAATGCAAACTGGACTGCTAACATCTCCTTCATGTTGATATGTAGATGCTGTAGTCTGGCAGGCCACTTGTCTTGTATCCACTTTCCATTCAGATGAGCTCCCCAAGCAATGTCCGAGGCATCTGTCGTTAAAATCTGACTCGCCTCTGGCCGGGTCACAGAGAGTCCCTTGTTTAGGTGACATTCCTGAGCCCACCACAAAAATTCTTTTTGAAGGCAAGGTATTATTTGAATGACAGTGTCCAAATCCTGGCAGTGCTGTGTCCATACATTTTTGAGATACCATTGCAGCTTCCTCATATGCAGTTTGGCATTGGGAAGCACCAGAATACAAGATGCCATGAACCCTAATGCTTGAAGGACTGTCCTTGCAGTCAGCACGGACTGATGAGATAGTTGATGGAAGTAAAGGGATAGACTCTTTTGTTTGTCCGGGGTTAAAAAGGCCATCTGGGCTGCTGTATTCAGTCTCACACCCAGAAAGCACATGTCTTGAGAGGGTACTAGACTGGACTTTATTTCGTTCACAGAATACCCTAGGCATCTTAGCACTGCTATAACATATTCCAGATGCTGTAGAAGTTCTTCCTTTTCTTGAGCCAGAATCAGGCAGTCGTCCAAGTAAGGATAGATTTGAATTCCTTTTAGCCTGAAGTAAGCTATCACTGGAGCCAGAACCTTTGTGAATACTCTGGCTGCAGTAGGTAAGCCAAAGTGCAATGCAGAGAACTGATAATGAGAATTTCCAGCTCGAAAACGCAGATCCTTCCTGCAACTTATTCTTATAGGCACATGAAGGTAAGCTTCCTTGAGATCTAAAGTTACCATACAGTGATCTTTGCCCAGCAGAGGTAAAAGCTGTTGTAACGTCAACATCTTGAACTTGGGAATGTCCAGATAAGTGTTGAGGATAGATAAATCCAAAATTGGTCTCCACGTGTTCCCCTTCTTTGGTACTAGGAACAGGCGAGAATAAAATCCTAGGCCCCTTTCTGATACAGGGACTGGCTGAATGGCCCCTATTTGGAGCAACAGAGAAATTTGCTTGTGAGCCTCTTTCCTTTGTGGAGGAGGAACGTCTGGCATGCCTTTGAAAGTGGGTAATGTATGGAAATAAAACCTGTAACCGTGGTGAATGATATCCAACACCCATCTGTCTTGAGTAATTAAATCCCAATTTTCTTTGAAAAGAGACAGTCTTCCTCCCAGAGGAGCTGCCAGACGAGAACCTACTGGCAGCTGAAAAGGCAGGTCATTGGGTCTGTTTACGAAAGGACTGACCCCTGCCCTCACCAGAAGTTGGAGCAGGTGAACTCCTGTCCTAGGCCTAAAAGAACCTTGAGCTCTGCCCCTACCACGTCTAGACCTACCCCTAGACTGGGAATCATAAACAGGATATGTCCATCCCTTAGTAGGCCAATTTCTACTAAACTTCGGTGGCTGCACCTGCAAAAAATCTTTAACAGTTTGCATAGACTTAGCTTTGTCCTCCATTTTCTTTAAAACTGCTTCCACAGGCGAACCAAACAACACATCAGACTGTAAAGGAGCATCCAAAATCCTTGTCTTAACATGTTCAGCTAAATTCTGATCCCTCAACCAGGCATGCCTGCGAAGAACAGAACTAGTGGCAGCCACCCTCAAGGAGGCCTGTACAGCATCAAAACCACATTGCAAAGAATGCTTACCCACTTGTTCAGACACATGAACTAGATCCAGCAACTCTTTATACTCAATACCTTCCGCCAAAGCATCCACCTTAGATTTCAGTTGTGAAAGGAGATAATTTTGATATTTTAGCATGTGAAACTGACAATTCAACGCCCTCATGGCTAAAGTGGAAGAAGTATACACTTTCTTTCCCCATCTATCCAAAGCCCTTGCCTCTTTATCAGTGGGAACAGGGTTTTTAACCACAGAGGCCTTAACACCTTTAGGTCCCTGAGAAACAGTTTCCGGGTCTGCCCTAGGACTCTTAAAAAGATACTTATGAGCTTCAGGCACCCTATAGTACCTATCAGGTTTAACAGGAGCAGGAGGCAAAGAATCAGGGTTCAGGGAAGCCTCTGCAAAAACATCTTCCACCACATTCAACACAGGAGGTATAGCTAAGGGCCTATGCTGGGGTAAAAACAAGAATTCCCTAAGCCTTTTCCTGGAATCAGAGAAATCCTGGCCTTCCCATTTAAAGTGCTCCCTCATGGAATGCAGAGTCTCTGAAAATGAGAAATCCTCAGGAGGAGAAGCTGTAGGAGTGGAATCATCCACATCAGAATCAGAATAAAGAGGGTACTCCTGCAAATCTTCCGCAGAAGACTCAGAAGCCTCTGAACACTGTTCAAAACTATCAAACTCAGGTTCCACCCTAGGCCTCTTATCAGGGGGGGGGCATAGAACCTCTAATCATAGTAATCAAATCTTCTGCCATTTTAAGCATATGTTTCTTAGGCACAGAGCCTGAAGTGGTAGGAGAAGCCCCCACTGAAGCTAAGCTTGGCCTACCTCTCAAAGAAGCTTTGGAAACAGAAGGAGAGGCTCTAACTACCTTAGGAAGAGAGGGAAGAACAGTTACCTGAGAAGCCCCCTCAGCCTGGCCTACCTCCTGAGAAGGCACATCCTGTAACAGTAAAGTCTCTGCCTGAGACTCCAAAGAAACTCCTGGCAAAACCTCTGGCTCCACTGAGCCTTCTAAAGAACCGCGTCCGGGACTGCGGTTCATCAACCCTAGGCTTCGCTGTTTTGTCCTTGCGCTTTTTGGGCCAAGCGGGCCGGAGCATCCGGCGGCATTTTATAATTGCAACGCTTCCCAAACACTAACCTGGCACAGTCTAACCTTCTCTTAATAGTGCGTTTGTTAAACCTAGCACAAGAGCGGCATCCAACAACGCCGTGCTCAGGCCCTAAACAAGGTATACACAAGGTATGGTAATCCCTATGAGGTATCTGTTTCCCACAAGAAATACAGTTATTCACTTTTTCTGACATCCGGTTAAATACTGAGGCAAGAAAAAACCAAAATGTTCCCCAACGGGGTACTTAGCCAACTCTGATTCGGTCTGAAACTCCGACTTCAGAAAATTTCAGAACGCCAACCTGCACTCGCAAAACTGCTTCTGCATCGGACCATGCGGCAAAAAAGACTGAGGATATGACGTGGGTCATGCGCATTAGTACCCTGACGTACTGACGTCAGTCTAATGCGCCCTGACCGACGTCAGCCATATACTCTGGTATTCGGGCTGACTGGACAGCGGACTACCCAATAGTTAGGACTGCAGCAATGTGGAATGAAGAACATCTGCGTACAGCATCAATTCCATAATTATTAGGTTTAACTGTGAACAAAGATGCTATATCCATAGTTACCATTAAATACTCCTGTTCTTTACTATTAGGTATACACACGCAAACAGTATGCATGCAAGTCACGTATTTTGTGGGATAGTGAAAAGTCAGCTGTTGCGTATCAGTAGGCTTAATACAGATCTCAGTAAATGTGAGCAGCAAATGGAATTAACTTGTAATGAATTTTACAACAGAGGTTATAAGAGGGTACAAGTTGATGAAATAAAGGATGATATATTGAATAATAGAAGTAACTATGCATGCCCGTTTTTTACTGATGTGGCACACCAAATAAAAGAGAATAATATGTCACATAATTTTATAAGATACTTTATGACATATAATAATTTATCCAAATATGTCAAGAAAATAATTGAAAAGAACTGGCATATACTTATGGCTCAACCTGAATTAAACAAACTTTTGGGAACTTTTCTAAGATTTGCACATAGGAATATGTATAATTTAAAGAGAAGGTTATATTATAAGGATTTTGAAATGAATTTAACGCCAATAATTATGAATAAAATGGGTACTGTTCCTTGCTATGCTTGTAGTTGTTGCACAGACATTTGTAGTGAGAAAATGTTTATACATCCACAAAGCAAAATTAGATTTGATATACTTTGTCAAGCAACGTGTAAAACTACTTTAGTTGTATATCTAGCTACCTGTACACAATGTCCTGAATTTTATGTTGGTAAATGCTCATGATCTTTAAAAGAACGAATTACAGAACATAAATTAGAAATGAGAAGGCATATTCTTACGAATGCCTTAACACAACACAGGAAAGATGAGAATGAAAAACATAATTTTAAATTCAAAGTATTGCAAACAACAGATAAAAGGTTTAAGATTAGGTGATACAATTAAACTAGATATTGCTGAATATAAGTGGATTGTCAGGTTGAATGCTGATAAAAAACCTGGGTTAAACAAAATGGTTACTATTAAGCCAATGCTGGAATTTAAGCAAAAACAATATCACTAATTATGTGTTCATTTATTTATAGTGTTTATATTATAAGATGTATGTGGGAGTTTTATGAATTGTATTCATATTGTGTTTTATGATAAGCTTTGAATATTAACTTAACAGATGTATTATTATGTTTTAAATATAGAGATATAGCTTTAATAATTTAATTGATTTTTTTATGTATTGTTTCATGTTATTCTATAGGCTGGCTGTGTCATGTGGTGTCTTGTCTGTTCTGGCTATATAAAGTGAATGCTTTTAATTCAAAATGTATTAAGTAACACTGAGGAAGGGATATTCCCGAAAGCTTTGTTTTATGTTTAAATTAAAGTGAGTTTTCTGTCTCATTCGTTTTGGATATTTTACTGGCTCTGAATACAGAAGATTTAAATCGTGGTTGGAATATATATTTTTACCAAAAAAGAGAGTCACCAGCAAGATTTTGGGAGCATCCTGTTGAAACTTGAATAGGACTATTGGAATGAGGGGAAGGGGAGGGAAAGTGTAGAGAAGCACCTCCTTCCAGGAAAAAGCTAAGGCATCCACCTTCCAAACCAGAGGACCTGGGACTCTGGCACAAAATAGAGGAAGTTTTCTATTCAGAGGGGTGCCAAAAAGATCTATTTGAGGATTCTCCCATTGGTGAACAATGTCCAGAAACACATCCCTGTGAAGCATCCATTCATGGGATTGAATTAAGGACCTGCTCAGAATGTCTCCCATAATGTTTTGACCTGAGGGAATGTAAACTGCCTGAAAAGTAACCTGATAGCCAGATCCCACACTAGAAGTGCTAACCAGCAAAGATAATATCTTGTCCCTCCTTGTTTGATCGCATGTCACATCGCTGTGATATTGTCTGTAAACACCTTGAAAGATCCTGGGGAGCGATGAGGATGAAAAGCCTGAAGTGCCAGCAGAAGAGCTCTCATCTCTTTGACAATGATATGCTCTTTCTGTTGTCAAGGCGACAACAACCCCTTCACCTTCAACTTTAGGGAGCCAAAGGCTGCTCCTTATCTCATGTCTGAAGCATCTAGTGTGAACAGTTCCTGATAGAGAAGAGGGGGATGAAAGGGGAGCCCTGGATTTAGATAGAAAGAATAGTTGTGTAAGAACTTGCCATAACCTTAGATATCGTTCTCTTCCATGTTGCAGTATTCATAACTATGAGGGGGTTGCTGCCTGCAGCACCGGATATCCGGCCAGTATACCAAAGTCTTAGGAGCAGTGGTACGTGCTGCGTTGCTTGTCAGAGCCATAAACCGACAGCTATAAAAGTGACATCTGAAAGTACCCCCTTCAGAAATGACTTCTGCATACAGTAGTATCCCTGGGGAGCAAGGAAAAGAACCTTTTCAGACCCACAAATGCCAACAGGCCAAAGGAACCCAATAAATGTATGTGCCTGTTACAGTGTCCTGTTTGGATGAAGATAAAGTAGGGAAAGTCACTCCAGATGGGCAAAACAGAGAAAGAGGGGGTTGGAAAGGGGGACTGAATACTGCAACATAGAAGAGAAGGAAATCTAAGGTTATGGCAAGTTCTTTCAAAACTATTCTATGTCCTTCTATTCTCATGTTGCAGTATTCATAACTGTAGGGAGAGTAACCAAGCTTTAGGTATGATACTGGGAGGAAGGCAGAGGGGCCTGGTCTACGAGACCCTGCAAAATTGACTCTGCAAACCCCATTCTGGCTCTGGAGACCAAGTCTAACTTGTAGTGCTTGGTAAAGGTATGGACTGAGGACCAGGTGGCTGCTTCCAGTATTGAAGCATAGTCCACCCCCCTGAAAAAGGCTGCTGAAGAGGCAGCTGCCCTAGTAGAATGTACTCTCACATTGGTAGTTAAAATCTTTCCATGAAAGGAATAACAGGCAGAGAGAGCTTTAGAAATCCATGAAGATATAGTCTGTTTAGAGACTATGTTCCCCAAGGCTTTTGGTTGAAAGGGGACAAACAGCTGGTCAAACTTTCTAATCGATTTGGTCTTGTCCAAGTAATACCTAAGCTACCTATGAACATCCACGGAATGTAGGTTTGTTTCAGATGGATTTTTAGGTTGAAGGGAAAAAACAGAGAGATTAATGGCTTGATTTAAGGACAGTTCATTAACCACTTTAAGCATGAATAGGGGATTAGCCATCAAGACCTGGATTTCTGAGACCCTCCTGGCAGATGCGAGGGCTACCAGTAGTACTGTTTTCCATGTACATAGTTTTAGAGATGCTGAGTGAGTTGGTTCAAAAGGAGGTAGTGTGAGTTTAAGAACAAAATTAAGGTCCCATGAAGGCAGTTATCGGTTTTCTAGGTGGTCTAATATGAAGGACCCTCCTTAAGAATAGTTTTACCTCTAATTTGGATGCCAAAGGAGGAACCAAGGGGAAACAAGTGGAAATGGCTGACAAGTGAACCTTAACAGAATAGTAGGACAGCCCTGAATGTAGTAGCTTACACAAGTAAGAAAGGACCACAAGTACCGAAATAAGAAAGGGGTCCTGTTTTTTCGACACCACCTGGAAAATCTTTTCCATTTTGCCACATAATTTCTCCTGGTACTAGGTTTCCTGGCCTCCTGCAGGACATTTGAGTATATCCTCTAAATATAGGTGTCCGAAGGAGATCAGAACTCTATCACCCATACAGTGAGTCTGAGGCTGTGCATTTGAGGGTGTATGAGTGACCCCCCCTGTCTTGTGTGAGTAGGTCAAATCGATGGGGTAACCTGTGGTGACTGCCCTTGACTAGTAGATGAAACCAACATTGTCTTGGCCAAAAGGGAGTCACCAGCAGGAATTTTGGTTTGTCCCTCTGAAATTTGAGAAGGACCCTTTGAATCAGCGTGAAAGGGGGGGGGGGCATAAAGATACATCCCAGCTCAAGAAAAAGAGAAGGCATCCACCCGCCACCCCTGTGGATGTGGATCCCTTGTGCAAAACAGAGGCATCTGCCTGTTCTGGGAGGAGGCAAACAGATCTGCCTGAGGAATATCCCACCTGTGAATGAGATCCAAAAACACCTTCCTGTGAAGCATCCATTCGTGAGAGGGTGCAGAGGTTCTGCTGACAGTGTCCGCCATCACATGCTGAAGGAATGTGCACTGTTTGCAGGTGAATGTGCAATTCTGCTGCTAGGGACCAAATCTGAATTGCCAGGCTGCAGAGTGGTTAGGACCTTGTCCCCCCCGCTTGTTGATATACCACAGGATAGTCATGCTGTCCGTGACAACTTTTAAATTGCCTGGTTGGAGAAATGGATGGAAGGTTTGCAAGACTAAGAGAAGGACCCTCATCTCTTTGATACTGATGTGGTCTCTTTGTCTGAGGGAGGCCCACTCTCCCTGAACTTTGTTTTGTTTGTTGTGGCTTTGCAGGACTGCTCCCCAAACCAGGTCTGAGGCATCTGTGAAGATTTGCTGTGAGGGTGTGGGGGCCTGCAAAGATATACTCTAGTTGAAGCATATGGCTGCAATCCACCACTGCACCTCTTTTTTCAGGCATGGGAGGAGAGGTAGAGGAGCATCCAGGGGGTGCGAATGTTGATTCCACTGACTTCTCAGCACCCACTGAAATGTTCTAATATGCAGCCTTGCTAAGGGGAGCATGGGTATCAAGGATGCCATGTGGCGTAGGACCCTCAGGAATTCCCTGGCTGACAATGTTTGGAGACAGAGAAGTGTTTGGAGGTAACGTGTGATGGTTTCTACCTTCTGGCAAAGGATGAAGACTGTCATCTGGTCTATTCTCATCCTGCACCCCAAGAAAACCAGGTCTTGGGTGGGTGTCAGGTGAGATTTTTTTCCTGGTTCACAGTGGACCCTAAGTTTGCCAGGGTATTGGACATCATGCCTAGGTGGTGACGGAGGGTGTAGCAATCCTGGTGAAGTATCAAGAGGTCATCTAGGTATGAATATATTTGAATGCCCTTCATTCTGCAGTGGGCGATAACTGGAACAAGGCACTTTGTGAATACTCTGGGAGCTGTGGAAAGCCCAAATGGCAATGCAGAAAATTGAAAATGCAAGGAACAGATGGAAAAGTGTATAAACTTCCTGTAATTGGGGTGAATAGCAATATGAAGGCAAAAATCCTTCAGCTCCAGGGATACCATGAGGGCTTGGTGAGAATGAGAGGTAGGAGGTGATGCAAGGTGAGCATTTTGAAGGTAAGCACCTTGAGGAATAGATTGAGTACAGACAAACCCAAGACTGGCCTCCAAGGGCCATCCTTTCTTGGAACCAAAAACATCCAGGAGTAAAACCCCTTGTTTGTCTGTTCTGGAAGTACTCTTTCTATGGTGCCTGAGCTTGAAGTTGATCCAGAACTGGGAAGACGAGATAAAGCTGACTTGTAGGTGGCTGGGATATCCCCTGAAAGGGATGAAACATCCACCAAGTCATAAAGTATCCCTTCTGTATGATGGAAAGGGACCCAAGCCTCGGGGGTAATTTTCCACCTGGATGGTAGGGAAAGGGTGAGGCAGAGGGATAAGGGAGTGTAGCTGGGTAATGGATTTGACTCACAGTGGAGGAGCTCTTTCCTGGTTAGGCTGCCTCCAAAAGGGAGTTGGGGTGGAGGCAGACATTTGTTTAGAAGTGGAATGTCTCCAAGGTTGCCTCCATCCCTTAGCCTGTGGGGCATTGGAATGAGATGACTGCCTCCTAACAAAGGTGACCCTTTGAAAGTAGTTCCTATGAGAGACTAACAAATGCTTTAGATTTTGTAGCTCCTTGCCCTTTTCCTGTATGGATTTTAGAAGCTCTGCAGAGGCTGCACCAAAAAGGGCCTTATTATCAAGAGGTGCCTCCAACAATTTGGTATGGACATCCATAGGAAGGGGCTGTAACCTCACCTAAGAATATCTTCTCAGGACAGAACCTGAGGCTGCAGATTCGGAGGATGCCTCTACCGCATCATAACTGCACTTTACGGAGTGCCTGGTTATGTGAGAGGCGGTAGAGAGCAGGGCAGAGAGTTATGATTTAGCAGGGGAGTCTGGCACATCTAGGATTAGTGCAGAAGCTTTTGATAGGGTATCTAGAACAAACCTAGCCATGTGAGTTTGATAGTTTAGGGCTCTAATGGCAAGAGTTAAAGAAGTATATACCTTCTTCCCTAATCTATCCAGAAATTTGCTGTCCTTGTGTCAGTGGAAAACAGAGAGGTGGAGGACAGTTGTCTAGATGATTTATCTGCTGACACTGCAATGACAGCAGGGTCGGCATGGGGGGGGGGGGGTTCTTGAATAGGAACTGTGTATCCAGAGGAACTTTATAAAATCTATCTGGACCTTTAGAAGCTGGAGGCTGACATTCAGCAAGAAAGGCATCATGAAAGGCTGGAAAGCAGGAGAGACAGTGCAGATGGAGAAGGCTGGTCCATCTGCAATAATTCAAAGTATCTCTTTTTTGTTTTAGAGACATCTGAGGCGTGTCATTTAAAATGTTCTCTTACCAGAGACATGGTGTCCCCAGAGGAGAATTCCTCTCATGGAAATTCAGGACTAATAGAGTCCTCCTCCTCAAGCGTAATAAAGTCCTTGGGGGATTCTACCTGGGAGCAATAGTTAAGTGATTCATCAGAGGAACAGAGTTCCTCTTCTGAATACTCTAAGGCCTGCACAGGTGTAGGGGTTGGTACATGTACCCAAGACTGGAGGGCCTGGAAGGCCCTGAAAAGATTTTGGGAAAAAAACTTGCCATCCAGGAACTGGTTCAGTTTCTCTATGTTCCCTATGTTTTAATTTAATTTTTGTTTCCTCTTCAGAGGAATAGAAGAATGTACAGATTTACAGGCAGACACCTGGGAAGATGGAAAGGCTAGAGTAGGCCCTGACAACGTCCCAAGCCATGGTTCCCCTTCGCCATCAGGCGCTGATGGCTGATCAACCTCAATGGACATACTCTGCATTTCCACCAAACAGACTTCCACCATGGTTCTTGGTTCTAGCTGTGAAACGGGCATCCGATGAGACCCTGGGCTAACATCCATCTCAAGAGTCTCACCAGACTCCTGAGATGCAGCATGGGCATCAGGCCTAACTTTCTTGGCCTTCTTCAGAGATGGCTCGTCTGAGGTACTTACCTCACTCCCCATGCCTAACGCTAGATGCCGGAGCCCCCGATTTCCTAAATACAGCTTTAAGGCAGCCAGACGGCTGTGAAGCATTTTAGGTACAAAGGATTTGCAAATATTGCAAGACACATGGTCGTTGCCTTCACCCAAACAGAATAAGCACTTATGCGTGTCCTTGGTGGAATTTGTTTTGCACAAGCACACTTTCCTTTCTTAGCTGGCATGTACTTTTGAAAAGCAGTAACATGCAAACAAACCCCCAAAGGAGTACTTATCTGTATCTGATGGCCGAAACAACAAATGGACTGATTCTCGGAGCTTGCAATCTGAGGTCTGTACATCACTGTGGCAGAAAAGTTCTGAAGGAGGTACATGTAGACGTCACTTTTATAGCCATTGGTTTAAGGCTCTGACAAGCAACGCAACATGTACCCCTGCTCCTAAGACTTTGGTATACTGGCTGGATGTCCGGTGCTACAGGCAGCAACCTCCCCACAATTATGAATACTGCAACATGAGAATAGAAGGACATCTACTGGATCCTCCAATGAAGTTCCTTCTTGATACAAGGCAGAAGAGGAAAGTACAGTTGTGTACACTTACCATAAATGTAGATGTTCGAGTGTATTCACTGTTGCAGTCATCACACTTGGGTTATCCTGCCAGGGGTTGCCCTCAGTTGGCCCGAATTCCAGAGGCTTAGTATTTCTGCATCAGCTGCTGTCGCTTCAGGACTGACATCAGGTCATCAGTGGTATAAAAACAGGCAGCTGACACCATTACATCAGTTTTTCTTGCCCCAAATATCAGGAGTCCCCAAATAGGAAGCTAAATTATGGTGGAAAAACACCACCAGTAAAAATACCAATAGCCCTGTAAGGAGTGAGGAACTGAGAGACAAGAGGGTTGGAGGGTAGGAAAAGTACAGGTGTGTACACTTACCATAAATGTAGATGTTACAGTGTATTCACTGTTGCAGTTACTACATTTGGGGCTGGCAGGTTGCTCTCAGTCGGCCTGAATAACAAAGTCTTGGGTCCTGCGTCAGTTGCTGTCTCCTCCTCTATGACGTCAGGTCATCAGGGGTATAAAACATGCAGCCGACACCATTTTATTCAGTTTTTCTTGCCCCAAATGTCGGGTGCCCCCCAAATGGGAAGCAAAAAAATATATATAAATAAACAGTAAATATATAAATGCACTTTTAGAAACATAAACTTTACCTTCAACTAAAAACAAATACACCACAAAGGTTTTTGGAGTATAGTGAAGGAAAGAAAAATGTATAGAAAGGGGGATGGCGGGTGGGTAACCAGGACTGCAACAGTGAATACACTTGAACAGGCTATAAGGCCCTGCAGGACTGCAGTGGCCAAGCCTGCCCTGGATTTGGAGAAGAGAGGTAAATAATGCTTTGTGAAGGTATGAACAGAGCTCCAAGTAGTAGCTTCTAGAATGTCTTTGGTTGGGACCCCTCTGAGAAAAGCTGCTGAAGTAGAGGCAGCCCTGGTGGAATGTGACCTGATCCCCTTGGGCACAGGTTTACCATGGTGCAAATAGCAGAAACGAGTGCAGTGGCTTATCCATTTAGAAATAGTCTGCTTTGATATAGCCTTCCTCTCTGACCCGGCAGCAAATGCTACCAGTAGTTGCTCAGACTTTCTTAGAGATTTGGTCCTATTTAAGTAGAATCTTAGTTGTCTGTGTACATCCAATGAATGCAAAATCCACTCCCCCTTGTTCTGTGCATTTGGGTAAAATGTTGGCAGGTGAATGGTCTGGTAAAGAGCCACAATGGATATCATCTTAGGCATAAAAGAAGGATTGGTCCTGAGGGACACCCTGTCCGGGTAAAATATAATAAAAGGCTCCACTGCCATGAGAGCCTGTAGTTCTGAAACCCTTCTTGCTGAAGTGACTGCCAAAAGAAAAGCTGTTTTCCAAGACAGAAATTTTATATCCGCAGTAGCTGCTGGTTCAAAAGGAGGCAGGGTGAGTTTTTCCAGCATAAAATTGAGGTCCCATGCAGGAGTTGGTGCTCTTCTGGGAGGCCTTACATTTTTGGCCCCTCTAAGATACTGTTTAAGCAGTGGATGAGAAAAGAGTGGAGGCTCTGTGTTGTAATGAGCCGAGATGGCAGAGGCATGTTTTTTTTTGAAGAAAAAGATAGGCCCTTGTCAATCATCTCAGTCAAATATTGTAAAATCTGAGGAATATTGGGCTTTGCTGCGTCTATTCCTTGTGCTTGGTTCCAAGCACAAAATCTCTTCCATTTATCAGCAAAAGATTTTCTAGTACTAGGCCTTCTGGCTTCCAAAATGACATCCATCACAGATTTACTGAGAGGTGTTGTTTGAATAATTAGTTGATTAGCCATGCTGCAAGATTCAGAGTTTGGAGCTGAGTGTGCAGAATTTGATAGTTCTGCTAAGAGAGTAAATGAGGTATTTGAGGCAAGTACCATGGAGGAAGGTGAGACATATTCCTTAGAAGTGGGTACCAGTGCTGGCGAGGCCAGTCCAGAGCAATTAGGGTTTTCCTGTCCGACATTTAGTAAGACCTTGGAGAGTACAGGCAGAGGGGGAAGGCATAGACTGATAAGTTTTTCCAGCTGAAGGATAGAGCATCCACTTTCCATGCTTTTTTGTGATGAGTTCCTGTGCAGAATTTGTCCAACTGATAATTTTGGGGAGAGGTAAATAGATCCATGTCTGGGCTCCCCCATTGCTGTGTTAACATGCTGAAGATTTGTGGATCCAGTTTCCATTCGTGCGGGTCCATAAGATTTCTGCTTAGGTCGTCTGACAGAGTATTTTGCTTTCCTGGCAGGAACTGAGCTTGAAGATGTATTTGTTAAGTCAAGGCTGTGTTCCACAAAGCCATGGCTAGTCTGCAAAGGGGGTAGGAATGTGTACCCCCCTGCTTATGTATCACATAACTGTGGTGTTGTCCGTCTTTATCAGTAGTTGTCCAGGATGAAGTAAGTCCTTGAAGGCTGTCAGAGCATTCTGAACAGCTAACATCTCTTTCTGGTTGATATGTAGATACATTTGGTTTGGGCTCCATTTGCCCTGAATGCATCTCCCTGCCAGGTGGGCCCCCCAGGCATAGTCTGATGCATCTGTAGTTAGGGTTTGGGTGGCAAGGGGTAGAGTGAATGACAGTCCCTTGTTTTGGTGACATGTCTCTGCCCACCAAAGAAACTCCTGTTGTAGGCAGGGAATGAGAGGAATCATAGTTTGCAGGCTGTGACAATGTTGACTCTATAAACTTTTTGGGTACCATTGAAGTTTCCTCATATGCAGTCTTGCATATGGAATTAGTAGAATGCAGGATGCCATGAACCCCAAAGCCTGCAGAATTTGTCTTGCAGATAACTGAGTTTTTGTTGCCATTTGTTTGAAGTATGTTGTCAGTTGCCTTTGTTTGTCTGGCATGAGGTAAGCTAGCTGGGCAGTTGTATTCAAGCTTGCACCCAGGAATGTAATTATTTGAGAGGGTAGCAGTTGTGATTTCTTTTCATTTATGGTGTACCCTAGGCATGCTAGAAGCCTTTTTACAAATGCCAGATGTTGAAGAAGGGTGTACTTGTCCTCTGCTTGAATGAGACAATCGTCCAGATAAGGATAAATCTGAATGCTTCTTTGTCTGCAGAATGCAATTACTGGTGCCAGGCACTTTGTAAAGACCTTGGGCGCAGTAGATAAGCCAAAGGGCAGTGCAGAGAATTGGTAGTGCAAAAAACCTGCTTTGAAGTGGAGGTATCTTCTGCATGATTCCCTTATTGGGATATGCAGGCATGCCTCTTTTAAGTCTAGAGTTTCTAACCAAGCATTCCTGCCTAGCATAGGCAGTAGCTGTTGTAAAGTCAGCATTTTGAATTTTGGAATGTCCAGGAACGTGTTCAAAATCGATAAGTCCAGTATTGGATGCCATGAATTGTCTTTTCTGGGTACCAGGAAAAGTCTTGAATAAAAACCTTGTCCTTTTTCCTTTTCTGGAACTCCATATCCATGAGGGACATGACTTGTTTCTGGGCCTCTGCCCACTGGTTTTGTGGCAGATCCAGCCATCCATTTGGAATTGGCAAAGTATGGAAATTAAATCTGTAACCCTGGGATACTATGTTTAATACCCACTTGTCCTGGGCAATTAACTGCCAATTTTGAGCATGAAGTGCTAGTTTCCCCCCCAAGGGTGCTGCCAAAAGATAAGTGCTTGGTGATGGTAGAGGAAAGTCATTGAGACTGCTTACTGTAGGGTTGTGCTTTGTTTCCTCCAGAGTTGGAGGTGGAGGCACCCCATTCCTTTCACCTGTAAGAACCCTTTGATTGGTATCTGGAGCCTTTTGAGCGCCTGGATTTGCCCTGAGTGGCTCTGTTGGACACAGGAAAGGACCAGTTTTTAGTAGGCCAGTGCCTACTGAACCTGGGTGGCTGCACTTGCAAGAAATCTTTTACAGTTTGCATATATTTAGCTTTGTCTTCCACTTTCTTTAAAACCTCTTCTGCCTTATTACCAGAGCATCATGCTGCAAAGGGGCATTCAACAATTTAGCTTTAACATGATCAGGCAGATTTTGCTCCCTGTGCCAGGCATGCCTTCTAATCACAGATCCAGTAACGGCGGCCCTACAAGAGGCCTCCAAGGAATCAAAACCACATTGCAAAGTATGCTTTCCAACCTGTTCTGCTGAATGCAATAATTCCTGTAACTTGTTTTTTTCTACACAATCAGAAATCAACATCATTTTCTGTTTCAGTAAGCCCATAACATGCTGTTGATATTTAAGGATATGAAATTGGCAGTTTAAAACCCTGATTGCCAGGGCTGCAGACATATAAACCTTCTTACCCCATCTATCCAGCGCCCAGGAATCTCTATCAGAAGGGATAGGATTTTTGGCTGTAGAGGCCTTTACACCCTTGGGACCCTGAGAAATAGTCTCAGGATCAGCAGCAGGATTTTTGAAAAGAAATGTGTGGGAGTCAGGAACCCTGTAATATCTGTCTGGCTTACTAGGAGCCGGAGGCAGGGAATCAGGAGCCATGCTTGATTCCGAGAACACATCATCAACAATGTCTAATACAGGAGATATTGCCAAAGGCCTATGCTGAGGAAGAAGGAAATCCCTAAGCCTCTTTTTTGATTCAGAGAAAGTCCTGACTCTCCCAGTGAAAATGTTCCCTTAAAGTATGCAAAGTCTCTCCAAAAGAGTAATCCTCAGGAGGAGATGCAGATGGGATGGATTCCTCTGCATCAGAATCCTCATAGGGTACAATAGAAAATTCCTGATCAGAAGAGAAATCAGAAGAAATGGAAACCTGATCTGAAGATTCATAATCAGTGCCTTGCCTAGGCTTCTTATCGGGGGGGGGGGGCCTTCATCAAGATAATTAGATCCTCAGCCATTTTGAGCGTCTGTTTTTTAGGCACAGGGGCCTGAGCACATGACTCATGCATCGGTTTTTTAGACATAGAAGTTGTTTTTGACCTTGCTTTTGTTGCTGGCATTGGTTTAATATAACAATGTTGAGGCCTGAAAACACCCTCAGAAGCTGGTGCCTGCTCAGCGGCTCTGGACCCATCCAAGGGAGAGACATCCACGGGTTCAATACTCTGAGAATCTCGCGGCATACTGGACTTCGAATGGGTCTCGGTAGAGGCCTGCGACTTAAAAGGAGCGGGTATCAGGTGCTGCAAAAGTGCCTCACTGAGTACCTGTGAACCGGCGACTGGCTTAGGAGAAGCTTCGTCGTTGGTTTTGGACCTCTACGGTCTGTCTCTGTCTTTTTCTTTGCATTTTTTATGAACTCCGGTAGTCGGATTGCTAACCGACGACATTTCAGGATAATTAAATCTTGAAACAATATTTAGAAGCAAAAAATATACAGACGCTTAACTTTGCGTTGGTTAAATCTAGCACAAAACCGAAAGCAAGGCATATTGTGATCAGGGCCTAGGCAAGGAATACAGTAAAAATGAAAATCCTTATGAGGTATTTGCTTCCCACAAGTAATGCAATTATTAACTTTTACTGACATTGGTAAGGAGCACGAAAAAGTTTCCCCAACGGGCTACTTAGCTTTAGTTTGAAGACTTCAGTTCTGAAACACGGACATGAAAATTTCAGGAGTCGCAGACCGGTACTTGCGAACTGCTTCTGCTTCGGGCACCGCGCGGCAAGAAAGACTGAATAAAATGGCATCGGATGCATGTTTTATACTCCTGATGACCTGATGTCATGGAAGAGGAGACAGCAACCGACGCAGGACCCAAGACTTTGTTATTCAGGCTGACTGAGGGCAACCTGCCAGCAGATTTCCCCCAAATGTAATGACTGCAACAGTGAAACACGAAGAACATCCAGGACTGTGACAATGAATACACTCGAACATCTACATTTAAGCTAAGTGTACACAACTGTACTATGTTCTTCGTGCTTCACTGCTGCAGTCATCACAATTGGGTTGATTCCCAAAGCTGAAGAATGGGTGGAGGCAGTCAAGAAGAGTTGGGGCTGGCTAGTACGCCCTGCAGGACTGCGGTTGTAAAGCCCGCCCTCGATCTGGAAAAGATAGGCAGGTGGTAATGCTTGGTGAAGGTATGAAGACAACTCCAAGTTGCAGCTTCCAGAATGTCCCTGGTAGGGACTCCTCTGAGAAAGGCTGTAGAGTTTGAAGTTGCCCTAGTGGAATGTGTCCTGACCCCCTGATGGGGTGGTTTCCCATGGTGTTTGTAACAGAAATGGATACAGTCTGCTATCCATCTGGAGATGGCTTGTTTCAATATGGCCTTGCCCTCTGCTGCTGGTGCAAAGCTGACTAGTAACTGGTCAGATTTCCTAAAGGGCTTAGTACTATCAAGGTAGAATCTGAGCTGTCTGTGCACACCTTAAGAGTGCAGGATCCTTTCCCCCTTATTTTGAGGATTAGGAAAAAAGGTGGACAAATGGATAGATTGGTTGAGAGCCACACTGGACACCACTTTGGGCATGAAAGTTGGATTAGCCCTGAGGGAGAACCTGTCAGCATGAAAAATGATGAAAGGTTCCACAGCCATAAGTGCTTGTAGCTCACACACTCTTCTAGCTGAAGTGATGGCCAGAAGCAAGGTTGTTTTCCAAGAGAGGAATTTTAACTCTGCTGATGCTGCAGGCTCAAAGGGGAGGGGTAGCATGAGCTTTTCCAACACAAAGTTAAGGTCCCAAGCAGGGGTAGGGGCTCTTCTTGGTGGCCTTAAAAGTTGTTAGCCCCTCTCAGGAACTGCTTGATGACAGGGTATGAGAAGAAAGGTGGCTCAGTGCTGTAAATGAGCAGAAATGGCAGAGGCATGGATCTTGATGGAAGAGAAAAATAGGCCCCTGTGGAGTAGGTCTGCTAGGTAATCCAGGATGAGAGGTAAGGAGGGCTGTGCTGGATCCACTCCTTTAGTCTGGATAAAGGAACAATACCTTTTCCACTTGCCTACATAGGATTTTCTAGTACTGGGTCAACTGGCTTCACGTATGACATCCAGTACCTGCTTGCTTAGGCTGGCCACTGGAGGAGAAGTCAAGAAATAAGCCAGGCTGCAAAGTTCAGGGTCTGCAATTGCGGATGCAAGAACTGTCCCTCCTGCTGGGTCAGAAGATTTGGGATCTGGGGGAGGTGCCATGAAGGCAACGGTGACAGACTGCACAGTAGTGGGTACCAGTGCCCTTGGTCTTTCTTCCCTTATCTTGAGTAATACTCATGTAAGAAGAGCCAGAGGGAGAAATGCATAGATTGAGAGGTTTGCCCACTGGAAGGCTAGGGCATCCACTTTCCAGGCCTTGCTGTTTGGTTCTCTGGTGCAGAATTTGCTGAGCTGGTGGTTGTAGGGGGAGGCAAATAGGTCCACCTTTGGGGTACCCCATTTCTGGGTCACAAGGCTGAAGGTGTTGTGGTTTAATTGCCACTCATGTGGGTCTAGGAGATTTCTGCTTAACTTGTCTGCCAGAGAGTTTTGGCTGCCTAGCAGGAATTGAGCTTGCAGGTGAATATGCATGGCTGAGGCCGTGTTCCAAAGGGTCATGGCTAGCCTGCAGAGTGGGTAAGAGTGTTTTTCCCCCCTGCTTGTTGATGTACCACATCACTGTGGTGGTGTCGGTTTTGATTAGTAGAGGCCCCGGAGAGAGTAGGGATCTGAAAGCTGTCAGAGCGTCCTGGACAGCTAGCATCTCTTTTTGGTTGATGTGCAGATGAATTTGATCTGGGCTCCAGTGGCTTTGAATGCATCTGCCATCCAGATGTGCACCCCAGGCATAATCTGATGCGTTTGTGGTTAGAGTCTGGGTGGCGTGGGTTGTGTAAAGGGAAGCCCCTTGTTGTGGCTGCATGCTGCTGCCCACCAAAGTTACTCTTTCCTTAGACAAGGTACCATAGGTATGATAGTTTCCAGGTCCTGAGAATGTTGGCACCAAAGACTTGGGTACCACTGAAGTTTCCTCATATGCAATCTGGCATACAGAATTAGTAGAATGCAGGAGGCCATGAACCCTAGAGCTTGCAGGATTTTCCTTGCAGATAACTGGGTTCTGCTGGCCATTAGAGAGAAGTAGCCTGTCAGATAGGCTTGTTTTTCTGGAATAAGGAATGCCATCTGGGATGCTGTGTCCAAGCTTGCTCCCAGGAATACAATTTTTTGACTGGGGATTAGATTGGATTTTTTTCGTAGATAGTGTACCCCAGGGAGGTTAGAAGGTCCTTTACAAATGTCAGGTGCTGCAACAGCTTTTCCTGACTGTCTGCCTGAATCAGGCAATCGTCCAAGTAGGGGAAAATTTGAATATTTCTCTGTCTGCAATAGGCAATGGCTGAAGCCAAGCATTTTGTGAAAACTCTGGGAGCAGTGGATAAGCCAAAGGGAAGTGCAGAGAACTGATAATGCAGAGATCCTGCCCTGAAACGTAGATATTTCTTGCAGGAGTCCCTAATTGGGATGTGCAGATAGGCCTCCTTTAGGTCTAGGGTGGCTAACCATACATCTCTGGACAGCATAGGGAGAAGCTGCTGTAGGGTGATCATTTTGAATTTTGGTACCAGCAGGAAGGTTTTGAGAATGGATAGATCTACGATTGGGTGCCGGGTGCCCTCTTTTCTGGGTACCAGGAAAAGTCTGGAATAAAAACCTTGGCTTATCTGTTCTGCAGGAACAGGCTGAATTGCCCTTATGGAGAGCAGGAACTGAACTTGGTTTTGTGCCTCTGCCCACTGGTTTGGTGGAAGGTCTGGGAACCCTTTTGAGGTTGGCAGCGTGTGGAAATATAATCTGCACCCCTGGGATACTATGTTGAGGACCCATCGATCGTTGGTGATGGAGGTCCAGTTTTTTGCTTAGTGGGTAAGTTTTCCTCCTAGGGGCACGAGCAACTGGGCAGAGGTGAGGGGAGGAGTTGAGAAGTCATTGTGAATTCTTTCCATAAGGGGGTGGCTTAGCACTCCCTGTTTTAGAAGTGAAGGTACTCCATTACTTAGCTCTCTACATACCCTGAGACTGTAGTCTGGGGTGTCTGTTTCCCCTAGGTCTAGTTTGAGGTGGTCTTTAGGGGGCTGGAAAGGACCACTGTTTTGAGGGGCAATGCCTACTGAATCTTTTTGGCTGCACCTGCAAACTGTCTGCATAGACTTGGCTTTTTCTTCCATCTTTTGCAAAATCTCTTCTGCTTTGGTGCCAAACAGATTGTCCTTGCTCAGAGGTGCGTCCAAAAATTTTGATTTGACATGGTCTGGCAAAGTCTGCTCCTTAAGCCAGGCATGTCTTCTGAGCACAGAACCTGTGACTGCTGCCCTGCAAGATGCTTCTAGGGCATCAAACCCACATTGCAGGGTATGCTTGCTGACTTGGCTTGCAGAGTGCATAAGCTCCTGTAATTCTTTATTTTCTGCACAGTCATGGAAGGTAGATAATTTTTGCTTAAGTTCCATAGTATCTCGCTGGTATTTCAGCATGTGGAAAGTACAGTTTTGTACCTACCATAAATGTAGATGTTCGAGTGCTAATACAGCTGCAGTAATCACAGATGGGTTTTCAGCCGTCAGGCGGTCCCTCGGTCGGCCGAATTCCAAAGTCTTGGTTCGGCGTCGGTTGTCGTCGCTTACTCTTCTGACGTCAGTAAGGCCAGAGTATATAAGACACAGCCGACGCCATGTTCTTCAGTCTTTCTTGCCCCAGATGTCAGGTGCCCCCAAAAGGAAGGCAATACATAAATAAGGCTTATCTACATATGCAGGCAATGCAATGTAATGCAAAATCAGTGTAAGCAAGCAAATAAAGCATAGCAGGATAACCCAGTCAGGTGGTATGAAGAGGTTGTTAGGCCCCATGCCTTTACCAAGTGGGGAAGGAGGGAGGGAAACCTGTACTGCAGCTGTATTAGCACTCGAACATCTACATTTATGGTAGGTACAAAACTGTACTATGTTCATCGTGCATACAGCTGCAGTAATCACAGATGGGTAGAGTCCCAAAGCTATGCATAGGGTGGTAGGTACTATGAGGAACTGGGTTGAGCCAGAATGCCCTGCAAAACTGCAGTGGCAAAGCCTGCTCTTGTTCTGGAGTATAAGGGTAGGTGCTAGTGTTTTGTGAAGGTATGTACAGAACTCCAAGTGGCTGCCTCCAAAATATCCTTAGTAGGAACGCCTCTGAGGAAGGCTGTAGAGGTGGCTGTGGCCCTGGTGGAGTGAGATCTGATACCAGTAGGGACAGATTTCCCATGATAGGAATAACAAAACCGTATGCAGTGGCCAATCCACTTGGAAATGGTCTGTTTGGTAACTGGTTTCCCTTGAGCCCCTACGGCATAGGACACAAAAAGTTCTGATTTCCTGAAGGACTTTGTTCTGTCCAAATAATAACGTAGCTGCCTATGGATGTTTAAAGTGTGAAGCAGCCTCTCCCCTTTGTTTTGAGGGTTAGGATAAAAGGTAGGTAGGTGTATGGCTTGATTTAAGGCTACCCTGGATACCACTTTTGGCATAAAAGATGGGTTGGTACGAAGGGAAACCCTGTCCTGATGGAAGATGAGGAAGGGCTGCACCGCCATGAGGGCCTGTAGTTCAGAAACCCTACGAGCTGAAGTGAAGGCCAGAAGGAAAGCTGTTTTCCAGGACAAATGTTGCAGATCTGTTGAGGCAGCAGGTTCAAAGGGAGGCAATGTTAATTTTTCTAGTATGTAATTAAGGTCCCAGGCTGGTATTGGTTGCTTCCTTGGAGGTCTTATATTCTTAGCCCCTCTGAGGAACTGTCGTAAGAGTGGGTGAGAGAATAAAGGAGGATCCGTGTTGAATTCTGCAGAAATGGCTGAGGCATGTATTTTTATGGAAGAAAATGAAAGCCCACTGTTCAGCAGTTCAGCTTGGTACTGTAAAACCTGAGGCAAGTTCAATTTTCTAGGGTCCTGGCCTCTTTTCTCATTCCAACAGCAAAACCGCTTCCATTTTGCAGAGTAAGCTTTTCTAGTAGATGGTCTTCTGGCCTCCAAAATGACATCCTGCACCTCCTTGGAGAGTAGGGACTGTTGTGGTGTCAAGGAATTTTCCATGCAGCAAGGTTGAGTGTTTTCAGCTGACTGTGAAGAGTTTTGTAGCTGTTCTGAGTCAGTAGGAGAGGCATTAGAGGCAGGGACCAGGGAGGAGTATGTGTTAGGCTCCTCAGGAGTGGATACCAGTGTTGCCTTGGCCAATCTGGAGCAATCAGTATCATCCTCGGTTTGTCTGTTCTTGCTTTCAAAAGCACCTTGGGCAGAAGGGGCAGAGGTGGGAATGCATAAACTGTCCATGCTGTCCAACTGAATGAAAGCGCGTCCACTTTCCAGGCCTTTGGATGAAAGGTCCTTGAACAAAACTTTTTCAGTTGATGGTTCCTGTGGGAGGCAAAAAGATCTATGTCTGGTCTCCCCCACGCTTGGATTATCTCTGTAAACACCTGAGGATGTAACTTCCATTCGTGTGGATCTGTCATATTTCTGCTTAGAGTGTCTGCCAGTGTGTTTTCCAGTCCTGGCAAGTGCTGTGCTTGAAGTTCGATTTGTCTTTCCAGAGCCAAGTTCCAAAGAGTCATGGCTAGTCTGCACAAGGGGTATGAATGTGTTCCTCCTTGTTTGTTTATGTACCACATTACTGTGGTGTTGTCTGTTCTTATCAGTAATTGTCCTAGATGCAGGAAGTCCTTGAAAGCTGTAATTGCATTTATCACTGCTAGCATTTCTTTTTGATTGATGTGAAGGTGCTTTTCCTTTTGGGACCATCTGCCCTGAATGCACCTGTCCTTCATGTGCGCCCCCCAGGCGTAATCTGACATTGGTTTGAGGCAAGAAAAGTTTCCCCAACGGGGTACTTAGCTTTAAAGAAGACTTCGGTTCCAAATTTTTTTCGTAATTCAGGAGCTGGCCGACCGGCACTTGCGAACTGCTTCTGCTTCGGGCACCGCGCGGCAAAAAAGACTGAAGAACATGGCGTCGGCCGTGTCTTATATACTCTGGCCTTACTGACTTCAGAAGAGTAAGCGACGACAACCGACGCCGAACCAAGACTTTGGAATTCGGCCGACCGAGGGACCGCCTGACGGCTGAAAACCCATCTGTGATTACTGCAGCTGTATGCACGATGAACATCTGACAATTTAATGCTCTAATGGCAAGAGTTGCAGAGGTGTATACTTTTTTACCCCATCTGTCTAAAGCTCGGGAATTCCTGTTCGAGGGAGTGGGATTCTTAGCTGTAGTTGCTTTTATTCCTTTAGGTCCTTGGGAGATGACCTCTGGGTCTGCAGTAGGATTTTTGAAAAGAAATTTTGTGAGTCAGGGACTCTGTAGTACCTGTCAGGTTTCCTGGGAGCAGGGGGTAAAGTATCAGGAGTTAGACTGGACTCCATAAAGACATCATCCATAACATCCAAAACAGGATGGATGGCTAAGGGTCTGTGCTGTGGTAAGTCTAAAAATTCCCTCAGCCTCTTTATGGACTGTGGATAATCCTGGCATTCACAATGGAAATGCTCTCTCAAGGTATGCAGTGTTTCACCAAAAGAAAAATCCTCTGGAGGGGAGACAGAATGAATGGATTCCTCTGCATCTGAATCCTCATAGGCAGATAAGGGCATGTCTTCATATTCAGAAACCTCAGAGTTGTCGGACTCTTGGTCAGATAAAATTGCTGGGGACAAGTCTCTTTTTCTTATAGCAGGGGAAGGCTGGCTTCCCCTAATCAGCATGATCAGGTCTTCTGCCATTTTAAGCATCTGTGACAGTGGCAAGAAAGTAGGCGCTTGAGTTTGGGTCGTCGGTTTTTTAGGTGTAGCTCGTACTCTTGGCCTTAGATACTCGGTAGATTTAGAAAGAACCAAAAACGTGAATGAAGTCTTTGGTTTGTGTCGAATATCGGTAGTGCGAAGAACTTCCTCAGAAGCCGGTCCCCGCACTGCGGCTCCGGACCCATCCAAGGTAGAGACATCCGCCGGTTCCGTATTTAAATAAGGGTCTCGCAGCATACCAGACTCCAATTGGGTCTCGGTAGTGGCCTGCGAATCCACTGAAGCGGGCATCAGGGGCTGCGAAAGCGCCTCACTGAGTACCGGTGAAATGGCAACTAGCTTAACAGAAGCATCATCTTCAGTTTTGGACCTGTGCGGTCTGTCTCTGTCTTTATCCTTACATTTTTTTCGGAAGATCAGTAGTCGGATGGCTTACTGAAGCCATTTTGGAATACGGAGATCAAGAACGAAAGTATTTAGCTACAATAAGGGCTAGACTATGAATAGTCTGGGCGTTGAACAAAGCACAAAACCGACACTGAGGTACGTCGTGGTCTGGGCCTAAACGGGTGACAGAGAAAGACTGGAAATCTCGGTGTGGTATTTGCTTTCCACAGACGAAACATGTTAACTTTTTCTGACATCGGTTTGAGCAAGAAAAAAGGATCCCCAGTGGTGTACTTAGCTTTAGAAGACTTCAAGATGATTCAATTTCGGAAATGAAAACTCAGGTAGCGGCCGACTGGCACTCATGCGTACTGCTTTGGGCTCCTCGGCAAGAAAGAGTGATGTAAGGCATCGGCTGCCTGTTTTTATACCACTGACAACCTAACGTCAGTCCTGAAGTGACAGCAACCGATGCAGAAATACTAAGCCTCTGGTATTCGAGCCGACTGAGGGCTACCTCTGGCAGGATAACCCAAGTGCGATGACTGCAACAGTGAAACAAGAACATCTACAAGCGGATACACATGTTGATGGCAAACCTACTTCAGAAACCACTGAAACTTTCTCATGTGGAGTTTGACCAGAGGAAGCACAGGTATGGTGGATGCCATAAACCACAGAACCTTGAGAAATTCTCTGGCTGTTAAATAGGTCAGAGGAAGAACAGTTTGAAAAGAAGGAAATGAGTGGTAAAGCCTTGGGAAGAGGCAGGGATGCCAACATAGCCACAGTCTGAATCCTGCAACCCAGAAACACATGGTCTTGAGACGGAGTTAGAAAAGTCTTTCTGAAGTTTGTTGTGAATCCCAGAATTTGAAGATGAAAAATGGCAAAATGAAGATTTTGCAACAGGATGTCTGGACAGGATGCCTGAAAACGAAGGTTGTCCAAGTAAAGAAAAGACATGGATCCCCTGAATCCTGCAAAAAGCAATCACATGAGCAAGGCATTTCGTGAATACCCTTGGAGCAGTAGAAAGGCCAAAGGGCAACGCACAGTACTGAAAATGCAAGGAAGCAACAGAGAAACGTAAAAACTTCTTGAAAGGGAATGAACTGGGATATTAAGATGAGCATCCTTGAGATCCAGAAATACCACATAAGCATGAGGGAGTACAAGAGGGAACAAAGTCAAGGACAACATTTGAAAGGAAGGAACCTTCAAGTGTTTAAATGACAAAGGTCTACAAATGGTCTCCAAGTACACACTTTCCTGGGCACTAGAAATATCCTAGAGTAAAATCCCCTCTCCCTTTGAGACACAGGCACCTCTTGAATTGTACCCAGAGTCAAAAGATCCCAAAGCACCTCTGGAATCAAAAGATCTAAACCCTATAAGCCTGACTAGCTTGGTCTGCAAGGCTATGGAGCACATTATCATGGAACTCATTAACAGAGACATTGAGAACCTCCAAACACTGGACCCTACCCAGTTCAGCTTTGTTAAGGGCAGATCATGCCTCCTAAACCTGGTGGACTTCTTTGAGACAGTTACCAAGGCTATAGATGAGAGAAAGGTGGTACACACAGCCTACCTAGACCTCGCAAAGGCCTTCGACACCATTCCCCATTCTGGTAATATAGACAAGCTCACCAGCCTGAACATAAACCCCTATGTCACAAGATAGGTTGCCAATTGGCTCACAGACAGAAACCACATGGTGAGAGTTGCGGGAGCTACGTCTGACTCTAAACTGGTTACAAGAGGCATTCCCCAGGACTCAGTCCTAGGACCCCTCCTGTTCGGCATATACTTCTCAGAGGTACAGGCAAGCACAGGAGGACTATGGCTGACCAAGTTCACAGACGACTGCAAACTAGGGACTATAACTGACTCACCGGCTGACACAGACATCCTCTAAAAGGGTCTCACTGAGATGGATACCTGGTGTCAAAATCATGGCCTCAAGCTAAATGCCAAAAAGTGCATAGTTATTCCCATTGGAAATAAAGTACCCACAAACTACCACACAGGTGGTAGTCCCCTAAATACGGAAAATGTAATAAGGAATCTGGGGACCCAAGTAGATAGTAATCTCTCCTTTGATAATCACACTGCCAAAATGGTTTGAAAATCCTATGTGGCCCACCTAATCACAAAAGGGTTTGCATCCAGAACAAAAGAGGTCATTGTGCCCCTCTACTCATCACTCATCAGACCCATCATAGAGTATAATGCCCCATTTGAGATGTACCTTACAAGACACCTGCAACAGTTGGAAAGACCACAGAAGTACCTCACCAAGAGGATCACTGGCCTCAAACAGATGCCCTATGCAGCTCGACTGAAGAAATTCCAGCTGAACTCGGTTGCATACCGCCTGCTCAGAGGTGATCTCTGCCTGACATATAAGGCCATGTCCAACCCAGAATTGATGGACATGCTCCACCTAAAGAAAACCTTATCCCCTTGAGCCACATGCTCTAGGGATCTAAACCTCTCCACAACAATAAATATGACGTGCTGGAGGGATAGATTCCTGTCCCAGAGACTTTCCATGCTTTGGAACAAGATTCCAATCTACATTAGGCAGAGCTCCACGCTAGCACTCTTAAAGAGAAACCTTGACGAGTGGATGGGAAACAGAAAGTTTACCCCGGGGATCACTTCAGTGGCTCTGCTGGACAGAGGCACAGGGAACTAATCTAAGGGGGGGGGGTGAAAGCCAACACATTCTGGCTAGGCTTATCAATGCCTTGGGGAAGATAGCCTAGTACCTACATATGAAAGAATAACAGTTACTCCTGAGGGAGCTGAGGAATGCCCATGAAGGGGGGGAAGGGATTTCCAGACCATGAAATACCCCTGGAAAATGATGGACTGGACCCAGGAATAATGAGCCATCTGTAGCCAAACAGGAACACAGAGAGAGAGAGAGAGAGAGAGAGAAAGAGAGATAGAGAGAGAGAGAGAGAAAGGTGAACAGAAAGTGGCTGGGAAGAACAGGATAGTCAGACAGGACCTAATTTATCTGGAAAAGGAGATTTCTGAGGTACAGAAGTCTGAATAGCTTTAGAAGGAGGAGCCTGCTTACCACCCGTTTTTCCCTTAGGAGGAGGGAGAGAGAGCTTGTGAACAAAAGCTGACTTACTGGGGTAATTTCTCTGGAATTTAGGCACAGGAGAAACAAACACATGTTTAAGTTCCTGTAAAGCCTTACCCTTGTCCTGAAGGGACTTAAACAAAGCAGCAGCAGCTTCACCAAACAAAAGTGTTTATTATCAAGAAGGGCATCAATCAACTTAGCCTTAATATCATCCAGCAAAGGTTGAAGCTGAAGAGAAGGATGCCTCCACATCACTGCCCCAAATGCAGCAGCCCTAGAAGTATCTGCTGCATCACAACTACACGATGGAATGATGAGCCACTTAAGAGGAAGTCCATAACACAGAAAGGGCAGAAATCTTACTGTCAGAAACTGGAGTCAGAAATAACATGACAAGCCTGAACAAGACAGTCAAATACTTGGACATATATGGGCTGATAATTAACAACCCTAAAAACGAAGCTAGCATAAGTATAACTTACTTCCCTGAAGTACAGGCTAACACAGAAGGCCTCTGGCTAAGGAAGTTCGCGGATGACTGCAAACTAGGAGCCACAGTCAAGTCCCCAAATGATGTGGACATCCTACAGAAGGGCCTTGCTGAGACAGATGCCTGGTGTCAGAGCCATGGCCTCAAGCTCAATGCCAAAAAGTGCAGTGTCACCCCCTTTGGTAAAAACTTGGTACCCATGAACTACCACATAGGCAGCAATCTACTCAACACTGAATGTGTGACAAGAGACCTTGGGACCCAGGTGGACAGTAGTCTCTCCTTTGATAGACACATCGCCAAAGTAGTCAGGAAGTCCTTCTATGTGGCACACCTCATCATAAAAGTGTTCTCATCCAGGAAAAAAGAGGTCATTGTTCCCCTCTAGTCGACACTCATTGGACCCATTATAGAGTACAACGCCCCTTTTGGAATGTACCTCACAAGACATCTGCAACAGCTGGAAAGGCCACAGAAGTACCTCACAAAGAGGATTACTGGCCTCAAACAAATGCCCTACACTGACCGCCTCAAAAAACTCCAGCTTTACTCCGTAGCATATCGCCTACTCCGAGGTGATCTCTGCCTAACACATAAAGCTATGTCAAACCCAGAGCTGTGGGGCATGCTACACCTAAAGAAATCCCAATCCCTCCAAGCTACACGCTTTAGGGACCTAAAACTTGTCACCACAATAAACAGAACATGCTGGAGGGATAGATTCCTGTCCCAGAGATGTCCCATACTCTGGAACAGGCTACACATCTATATCAAGCAAAGTTCTTCATTAGCACTCTTCAAGAAAAATCTTGATGAGTGGATGGGAAATAGGAAATACACCCCGGGGTTCACTTCTGTGTCTCTGCTCGACAGTGGCACAGGAAAATAACTTTCTTGGGTGGCATAAGCCAGGGAACCTTGTTGGCTAGGCTTATGTAGGCCCTTGGGCAGACAGCCTTGTACCTACCTATGAACCTACAAAACTTCTTGCCTAGCCTCTCCAAGATCCTGCTATCCTTAACAGAGGCCAGTAACTTGGGAGAAGGAAGAAACTGAGAGGGCTGCTCAGAGGATACAACCACCACCAAGGGGTCAGCAGAAGGACACTTGTACAAAAATTTACAGTCCTCAGGCACCCATAGAATCTATCAGGTTTCTTTGGCATTGAGGGCTGAGAGTTTGGGGCCTTAGAAGCATTAGAAAATGCTTCAAAATAAGTCAGCCAGAAAAGGAGAAAAGTACAGTTTTGTACCTACCATAAATGTAGATGTCCGAGAGGAATGCATCTGCAGTCCTTACAAATGGGTTGTCCTGTCGTCAGGCAGCCCTACGGTCGGCCGGATTCCAAAGTCTGGGTCTGGCTTCGGCTGGTGTCGCACTTCACCCGACGTCATTGCGGCAGTTCTTCGGGTATAAAGCCATCAGCCGACGCCATTTTCCTCAGTGTTTCTTGCCCCAGATGCCAGGTGCCCTCTTGGTAGGCTAAATTTGGATAAATGCCAAAGTTTCCAAATAGTAGAGAGCAAACACACAAAATAAACATGTATGTACATATATACAAACAAATACACCATAATAGATCCCCCCAAGCTAGCTGAAGATTGGTAGGTACCCTAGGAGTACCTCAGAGGGGAAGGAGGGTGGGTAATCCTGACTGCAGATGCATTCCTCTCGGACATCTACATTTATGGTAGGTACAAAACTGTACTATGTCCTTCAAGGATGCATCTGCAGTCCTTACAAATGGGTAGAATACCATAGCTAAACTAGGGGAGGAGGTAATGAGAATAGATTATGGTGTAGTCAGGATCCCTTGCAAAACAGCAGTGGCAAAATCAGCACGGGATCTAGAGTATAGAGGTAAGTTATAATGCTTGGCAAATGTATGCACGGAGGTCCAAGTAGCAGCCTCTATAATGTCCTTGGTAGCCACTCCTCGTAAGAAAGCTGTGGTAGTGGCTGTGGCCCTTGTGGAGTGAGGCCTGATGTTCTCTGGAGTTTTCTTTCCATGGTAGGAGTAACAAAATCTAATGCAATTTCCTATCCATTTGGAGATTGTCTGTTTAGAAATTGGTTTTCCTTCTTTTCCTGTTGCATAAGCTACCAGAAGCTGGTCAGTTTTTCTGTTGTTTTTTGTCCTGTCCAGGTAGTAGCGTAATTGCCTGTGTACATCCAAGGTATGTAAGAGCTTTTCTCCCCTGTTCTGTGGATTGGGGAAGAATGTAGGAAGGTGGATAGCCTGATTTAAAGAGACTCTGGATACCACCTTAGGCATAAATGTAGGATTTGTTCTCATGGACACTCTATCTTGATGGAAGATCAGGAAGGGTTGTACTGCCATTAATGCTTGTAGTTCAGAGACCCTTCTTGCTGAAGTTATTGCCAGCAGGAAGGCAGTCTTCCAGGATAAGTATTGTAAGTCTGCTGTAGCTGCTGGCTCGAAAGGAGGTAGAGTCAGTTTTCTAGCACAAAGTTCAAGTCCCATGCTGGCAATGGAGGTTTCCTGGGAGGTTTTACATTTTAATTCCCCTCAGAAACTGTCTGAGCAGAGGATGCGAGAAGACAGGAGGATCCAAGCTGTATTGTGCTGAAATAGCTGATGCATGTATCTTGATGGAGGAATAGGACAGGCCTGTGTGGTAGAGCTCCGCCAAGTACTCCAGGATGTTGGCTATGTTCACCAGTGTCACATCTTGCCCCTTTGCAGTACCCCAGATGAGATATCTTTTCCATTTTGCTGCATAATTCTTTCTTGTTGAAGGTCTACGAGCCTCCAGGATTATGTCCTTAACCCTTTGGGATAAATTTGGGTTAATTTCTGTTATGTAATGTTCCAGGCAGTTAGCTGCAGAGTTTTTAGGTTTGGATGCAGAATGTTGTAGTTGTTCTGTGTCAGCAGTAATGGGATCAGGGCAGTTTCCATATTTGTTCCCGGGACATGCTCCTCAGCAGTGGGTACCAATGTTGTCTTGGCCAGTCTGGGGCTATCAGAATGATCCTCGGACGTTCCTCTTTGATCTTGAGAAGCACCTTGTGCATCAAAGGAAGTGGTGGGAATGCGTATGCTGTCAGGCTTTTCCAACTGAAGGATAGGGAGTCCACCTTCCAAGCAAGTGGGTGGTAAGTCCTTGTGCAGAATTTCTTCAACTGGTGATTGTATGGGGATGCAAACAAGTCTATTTGTGGTAATCCCCATTCTCTTGTGATGGCTTCGAAGATGTCCGGATGCAGCATCCATTCGTGGGCATCTGTTGTAGTTCTGCTTAATATGTCTGCTAGAATGTTTTCCTTCCCTGGTACATAAATTGCCTGTAACTGAATGTTGTAGCTCAGAGCCACATCCCATAGGTCTAGTGCCAGCCGGCATAGGGGGTATGAGTGTGTGCCTCCCTGTTTGTTGATGTACCACATTACTGTGGTGTTGTCTGTCCTCATCAACAGCTGGCCTTCGTGGAGAAGAGGTCTGAATGCCTGGATTGCCAATTTTACTGCCATCATTTCTTTTAGATTTATGTGCAGATGTAGTTGGTCTTGAGTCCATAGGCCTTGAATGCACTTGTCCATCATGTGTGCCCCCCAACCGAGGTCTGAGGCATCTGTCGTGATAGTTTGCCTTGGTTGACTTTTGCAGAAGGGCAGACCTGTGTTTGATTGACAGGCCTGAGCCCACCATAAGAACTCTTGTTTCAGGCATGGGATCATTGGAATTTTGGTTTCCAGGCTGTGCTTGTGCTGAGACCACAAATTCTTTAGGTACCACTGTAGCTTTCTCATATGAAGCCTGGCATGAGGGACCAGAATTATGCAGGATGCCATGAAGCCTAGAGCTTGTAGCACTTTTCTTGCAGTTAGATGGCTCTGCTTTGTTAATGCCAAGAAATAGAGAGGAAGTTGCTCTTTCTTTTCTGCAGTTAGAAATGCCATTTGTTTTGATGTGTCCAGTTTTGCACCCAGAAAGGTTATTATTTGGGATGGAATCAGCCTTGACTTTTTGTATTGACTGTGTATCCCAGGGCTTGTAGCAGGTAGATGACTCTTTGTAAGTCTTCTGTTAATTTGTTTTTGTTGTCCGCTTGTATCAGGCAGTCGTCCAGGTAGGGATAGATTTGAATTCCCTGAAGTCTGCAATGAGCGATTACTGATGCCAGGCATTTCGTGAACACTCTGGGCGCAGTAGATAAGCCAAAGGGCAATGCTGAGAATTGATAATGCTCTGATCCTGCAAGAAATCTGAGGTATCTTCTGCAAATTGGTCTTATGGGGACGTGCAGGTATGCCTCCTTGAGATCTAGAGTTACCAGCCAAGACTCCTTGCCCAGCATGGGAAGAAGCTGCTGTAGGGTCAGCATTTTGAATTTTGTTTTAGAGCTTCTGCCCTTTGAGAAGGTGGTAGGTTTGGCATTCCTCTCTTTCCTGGTAGTGTATGGAAATGGAACCTGTAACCTTTGTCTATAGTCTGCAAAATCCATTTTTCTCTTGTAATGCAGTGCCAGTTTCTTGAAAATAATGTTAGCTTTCCGCCTAAGGGTGCTTCTAGTTGTTCCCTGGTAGGCGGTGCCACCGCCGAGTCACTGTGATTGAGTTGTTGTAGTGGTGGTGGCTGTATCCGTGCCTCGTTGGTTGTTACCCTGCCACTGGCGACCCCTGTAGGCACCCTGGATTGGTTTCTGCCTCTAGAGCCTATTCCTGCCTCTTTGTGCCTTAGAGGAGTCCGGAAAGGACCAATTCTTGGAGGGCCAATTCCTGCTAAACCTTGGAGGTTGAACTTGTAAGAAATCTTTTACTGTTTGCACAGATTTTGCTTTCTCTTCCATCTTTTTCAGTACCTGCTGTGGGGGCACCAAATAAATTGACCTTGTCCATAGGTGCATCCAAAAGCTTAGATTTGACATGGTCTGGTAATGCCTGCTCTTTCAACCATGCATGCCTCCTGATAACTGTGCCAGTCATGGCTGATCTAAAGGAAGCCTCCAGTGCATCATAGCCACATTTTAAAGAATGGTTACTAACCTGCTGTATGTTATGTAACATTTCTTGAATATACTGTTTATCTACAGATTCTTCAGAGGACAGCTTTTTAGTCAACTGGTCAAGCATAAACTCTTGATATTGAATCATATGAAATTGGCAGTTCAAAGCTCTAGCTGACAAAGTAGCAGAGGTGTAAACTTTTTTACCCCATCTCTCTAAGGACCTGGATTCCCTTTCAGAGGGGAGGGGGTTTTTAGAAGAAGTAGCTGCTACAGCTTTAGGGCCCTGGGAGATAGTCTCTGGATCTGAAAAGGGGCCTTATATAAGTGGTGATGAGTGTCCGGAACCCTGTAGTACCTATCTGGCTTAGCAGGAGCCGGAGGTAAAGTATCAGGAGTAGTGCAAGCATCATTAAATGCATCATCAACAACAGAAAGAACTGGAGGAATAGCTAAAGGCCTATGCTGTGGTAAGTGTAGAAAGGTCCTAAGCCTTTTTCTAGAGTCTGAGAAATCTTGGCCCTGCCACTGAAATTGTTCCCTCATAGCATGCAAGGTTTCCCCAAAGGAAAATTCCTCAGGAGGAGAGGCTGAAGGAATGGACTCCTCAGCATCAGAGTCTTCATAAGGAGAATAAAAAGCCTCAGGAGGGTCTGTATGTTCTGAATCATCAGAAGAATCATCTGTGGCTACTGGCTCAGGGGGCTCTGCTCTAGGCCTCTTTTCTGGAGGAGGGAGAGAGGCCCTGTCTGGATGAGGCTGGGATCCACGAATTAAAGTGATGAGATCCTGTGCCAAAGAAAGCATGTGGGAGCTGGTGCTGGGCCTGTGAGAGGCGGGCTTGGCAGGCACAGGTTTGGAAGTTTTGGCTGCTTTAGCCCTGGCAAAGGCCTTAATAGACATAGCTGGAGGAGGCCTAGCAGCTCCACGTGCAGGGGTAGAGATATCTAGTGGAAACGTGTCTGATAAATCCTGTGAAATCGCAACAGAAGGCTGGATTTCAGAAGCCGTTTCTACCAGGATAGAAGAGGCCTCGGTAGAAGGCAAGTTATCGGCTGAAGAAAGAACCGCTTGCTCGGTTTCGGCCGAAACCGAGACACTCGTGGATTGCTTAACCGCGGTTTCAGACGAAACCGCGGACCGCGAGTGTCGGTCCTTTTCTTTGAGCTTTTTGGTTACTTGCGTAGTCGGAGGATCCGACGGCATAATGTAGGCAAAATCGGAGCCAAAAATCTGTTCAGCAAAGTCCGAGTGACGTCTAAGCGTCCGTCAGTTAAAAGAAGCACAGGTTAGACAAGCTGCTACGTCGTGGTCTGGGCCTAAACAATGTATGCAATAGGAGTGGAAATCTTTATGAGGTATTTGTTTCCCACAAGATAAACAGTTATTAACTTTCTCTGACATCGGCTGAGGCAAGAAAGAGTCCCCAACGGGGTACTTAGCTTTATAGAAGTCTTCGAAGTAGTATTCGGTAGTAGTAATCTCTGGATCTGACCGACCGGCACTTGCGAACAGCTTCTGCTTCGGGCGCCACGCGGCAAGAAAGACTGAGGAAAATGGCGTCGGCTGATGCCTTTATACCCGAAGAACTGCCGCAATGACGTCGGGTGAAGTGCGACACCAGCCGAAGCCAGACCCAGACTTTGGAATCCGGCCGACCGTAGGGCTGCCTGACGACAGGACAACCCATTTGTAAGGACTGCAGATGCATCCTTGAAGGACATCAGCAGAAGGCCTTGAAGAATCCATCTGTAGCAACTTGCAGTACCTTTTTATACCTTAGAAACCTGTGCACAATCACATTTAAAATAACTCCATCATCCTTGAGATTGTGTTCAAAAAATGAATCTCTTCAAAGTGTATCAGGACTAGTAGATTCCTCTTCCTCTCAGCCATAATCCAGAGGAGAAGAAATCTGAGAAGAGTAAGCAAGGATTCTTCATCTGAATCAGGCTCTTCTTCAGAAGAATCCTGTTCCCTGGGTCTTTTAAGGGGAACAGAGGACCAAGGCATGGGGGCGCTGGAACAGAAATTCCCTGAGGAGGTTTCAAAGCCATCAAGGCACTAACCAAACCCTGAGTAAAAGAATGCCCTCACTTTGAGGGTCCTTAGGAGTAATGTGCTTAGTTTTTTGCTTTTTTCAATAGGATGTCAGCCTTATAAAATATAGAAGGCTCTGACCCAGGACAGCATTCAATGACAGTAGTACGGACTTCTTCCATGAATAATATCTGAGTAACCACCCTAGACCAGTCAGAGATAATCAAGATATGGTTCGCCCACAGCATCCGAAGCGGATATCTGCAAAACCTCCACAGACATGCTAAAGTCAGATCCCCGGTGGCCTCCAACATGGTCGTAGCAGAGTAATCCAACATTGCAGTCAGATGAACTTCTGGGCATTCACTCACCTTGGTTGAAATGTACGGCAGAGGCTGAACAGTGGAAGAATCCAGCCTGGGCTTCTTGGCCTTCTTCACTGATGGTTGTCCCTTAGAGTGAAAGTTTCCCTCATTTGTACCTTTTGTGAAAAGATTAAGATGCTGATTCTCAAAATAAACCACCAAAGAAGAGATTCTACTACACAGAGTTATAGGTACAAAGGCCTGACAGATGGAACAGGATTGTAAGGTCATGTAAGGCACCAAGGCAAAACAAACACTGTTCGTGTCAGTCTTTATGGGGAATCTGGCTCCCTGGCTCCCACACTGACATTTACTCTTCTTGGAAGACATGACACGCCACAAGCATCAAAAAGAAAAGATAAGTAAAATGGAACTAAAACTAGGCACCCATCTGCAATGGCTCAGTGAACCAGCAACAGAACATAGGCTTTCAGGCTGACAATCAAGAGATGGTGTTTGGACTGACGGCAAATATGTTCTGAGAATGGTATCTCCAGACGTCACCTTTACGCCCTACACTACACAAGCAGCATACATGTGACGTACAACATACCTTAATACAACCAAAGGCTTTGGTACACTGGCCAGATGTCAGGTGGCCCTTTGTAGGGAATCGCTAATGTAATGAATAATTTAACAGTGATATGGAAGGACATCTACTCAAAACTCAATGAAAAAAAAACAGACAAACTAAATTTTTTTTGTGGGGGTCAAGCCCACGCATACCCCCTTCCACACCCACTACTAATTAATCTAGACCAACTCCAAGATCACTTTACAGTGGGGAAAGAGTAGATTCCCCATTCTCCTCTGTACCACAATCTTACATAGAAAAAAAACTGTCAACGTACAATCAGCTGACTTTCAATGATCTGTACTGTGTTTTCCCGTTTGACCATCTCAAATTTTTTACAAGTATGTATGCTAAAGTCCTCAGGAATTAGTCTGCTCTTTGTCACATGTCAGACTGCGGGACCCCTGCTACTACTGAAGATCCCTGCCACTGGACTGGCAACCAATCTGGAAGCTGCCATTTCTCCCGAATCCTCTAGTTTCCTGCTGATGTTGCCCTTATCAACAGTTGTGGATTTTGTTGTATTGTATAAGCCAGATTTTCTGGGGTTTGGAACTTCATACCAGTGGTTAAGTGGACTTTGCCACTTTCTTTATGTCCCCAGTTGGGTCTTGACTGACATCCCAAAAGCACTGCATCATCAAAGGGGGCATTTAGAAAAATTGCCATAGTATCCTAGGCAAAATCTGTAAGACACAATCAAGTATAGGAGTGTGCATCATCATTGCTAGTGTATGCAGCCTTTATTTCATCAACCCCTGAGGTTTAAGCATGGGGAGTTTTGCGATGCATGAAACAGTTAACAACTGAGACTGTAACTTGACCTTCAATTCTGTATATGACATCTCTTCCACTGCCTGGCTCATTGCATTAGCTAGTTCTCACTGGAACCTGAGCATTTTTGGCATATAGACTAATGCCCCCAAAGAAAAAGAAAAGGATGCATAAATCCGTCCATCAGTCTGGAATCCTTAATTGGAGCATTAGCACTACAGACACACCAGACTACAAAGCCAGCGAAAAAGATGCCACCAATCTTGTATTAAATAGTTTATTCACACTGAATAACACTCTGGTAACTTGGCACAGTCTTCCTGGAGTTACAAAATATGCCAGACCATATATATATTAATCAAACAACCAACTAGTGAATTTAACTGGAGAGTGTTTCTTTAAAATGGAGATAATGTATTAAATTTTAAAATATATACAGTCTTTACACAATAATGTCTTTTTCATTAATACTTCATCTGTTTCTGATATATGTTCCAAAATACAAGCTTTTAACAGTGAAAACATCACTGCTATGACAAGTAAAAAAAAATGTAAAGCTATAGGACTCATAGCATTATTGTTTTTTATGTCTCTAATATGTTCTTGCAACCGTAACTTGAATATTCTTTTAGTCTATCCTATATAAAACAAGTTACATGGGCAAGACAAAGCATATACCACTGATTTAGTTATACATGATAAAGCAGAAGTGGAACAGAATTTTACACCATTTATTTTTTCAAAATATTTGGTAATGCTGTAACAAACCGAACACCTTCCACATGGGAAGGTGCCACATTCCAAAAAGTACAGTTTTGTACCTACCATAAATGTAGATGTTCGAAGATCCACATTGCTGCAGTCATAACCTGTGGGTAGTCCGCTGTCCTCGGTCGGCCCGAATACCAAAGTGTTAGGCTGGCGTCGGTCATGGTCGCTCAGATCTGACGTCAGTACGCCGTGGTACTAAAGCGCATGACCGACGCCATATCCTCAGTCTTTCTTGCCCCAGATGTCAGAAGGCCTTAAAAAGAAAGGCCATAGCCAAAAATGGAAAAACACCCAATCACCCATGTAGAAACAATATGTACAACACAAACCACACAACCACCCCAAACTACACAGGGGAAGGAGGGAGGGTAAATTGGACTGCAGCAATGTGGATCTTCGAACATCTACATTTATGGTAGGTACAAAACTGTACTATGTTCTTCATCTCACATTGCTGCAGTCATAACCTGTGGGTAGAATCCCAAAGCAAAGGTAAAGGGAGGTTGGCAAAATCATAAAGCATTGGGAGCTGCTAACATGCCCTGTAAAACTGCAGTGGCAAACCCAGCCCTAGATTCGGAATAAAGAGGGAGATGGTAATGTTTAGAAAAAGTGTGCACTGAACTCCAAGTAGCTGCCTCCAAAATATCTTTAGTAGCTACTCCCCTTAAAAAAGCAGTAGAAGTGGCAGTCACCCTAGTGGAATGAGGTCTGATTCCAGCCGGAACCTCCTTACCATGATGAGAATAACAAAAAGCAATACAATGGCCAATCCACTTAGAAATAGTTTGTTTTGAAACAGGTTTCCCCTGAGAACCCAAAGCAAAGGAAATAAATAACTGTTGAGACTGCCTGAACCCTTTGGTTCTGCTCAAATAATAACGCAACTGCCTGTGAATATCCAAAGAGTGTAAACATTTTTTCCCCCTTATTTTGGGGATCAGCATAAAATGTAGGCAAATGAATAGATTGGTTTAATGCCACATTAGAAACAACCTTAGGCATGAAAGTAGGGTTAGTACGCAGGGAGACCCTATCCTTATGAAATATCAAGAAGGGTTCAACTGCCATTAGAGCCTGTAATTCAGATACTCTTCTAGCAGACGTAATGGCCAACAAAAAAGCAGTCTTCCAAGACAAAAACTTCAACTCCGTAGTAGCTGCAGGTTCAAAAGGAGGTAAAGTGACCTTTTCCAACACAAAATTGAGATCCCAGGAAGGAGTAGGAGCTCTGGGGGTCTTATGTTTTTGCCCTCTAAGAAATTGCTTAAACAAAGGGTGAGAGAATAAAGGAGGGTCACAGTCATAGTGAGCAGAAATGGCTGCAGCATGAACTTTTACAGAGGAGAAAGACAAACCCTTGTCTAATAATTCTGTAAGATACTGAAGTGAAACACTCAAATTAGGCACAGAGACATCAAAGCTCTTTGTTTTGCTCCAAAGAAAAAATCTCCTCCATTTATCAGCATAAACTTTCCTGGTACTAGGCCGTCTGGCCTCTAAAATGACATTCAAAACTTGTTGAGGAAGCTGCGAACCCCCAGGGTCTAAAACAGAATATGCCAAGCTGTCAGATGCAGGGACTGTATCCTGACATTGCGGAAATGATTGCTTGCCTGGGACAAAAGGTGTGGAACTGATGGCAAAGGCCAAGGAGGCTCCCGTACTAAACTCCTCAGCAGAGGATACCAGTGCTGACATGGCCAATCTGGAGCTATTAGAATCATGCAAGGCTTGTCCTGTCTGATCTTCAAGAGCACCTTGAGAAGAAGAGGCAGAGGAGGAAAGGCATAGACGTGAAGGTTGTTCCAACTGAATGATAGAGCATCCACTTTCCAAGCTTTTGGGTGAAACAGCTTTGTGCAAAACTTTGGCAGTTGGAAATTTAGTGGAGAAGCGAACAGATCTATGTCTGGAGTTCCCCAAGCCACCGTCAACTGTTGAAATACATGAGGATCCAATTTCCATTTGTGGGGATCCACCATCTGTCTGCTCAAAACATCTGCTAAGGAGTTCTGTGCTCCCAGCAGAAACCTTGCCTGAAGAGTGAGGTGCAAACTGAGAGCAGTCTCCCACAAAATCATAGCTTGTCTGCAAAGAGGGTACGAATGGGTTCCCCCTTGCTTGTTGATGTACCACATGACTGTTGTGTTGCCTGTTTGAATCAACACCTGTCCTGGTTGAAGTAGATCCTTGAAGGCCATCAGGGCACATTGGACTGCTAACATCTCCTTCATGTTGATATGCAAATGTTGTAGTCTGGGAGGCCACGTGTCTTGAACCCATTTCCCATTGAAGTGTGCTCCCCAAGCCATGTCTGAGGCATCTGTCGTTAAGATCTGACTCGCCTCTGGTTGGGTCACAGAGAGTCCCTTGTTTAGGTGACATTCCTGAGCCCACCACAAGAATTCCCTTTGGATGCAAGGTATTATTTGAATTACAGTGTCCAAATCGTGGCAGTGTTGAGTCCATACGCTTTTGAGATACCATTGTAGCTTCCTCATATGCAGTTTGGCATTGGGAAGCACCAGAATACAAGATGCCATGAACCCCAAGGCCTGAAGGACTGTCCTTGCAGTCAGCCTGGACCGTAGAGATAATTGCTGGAAGTAAAGGGCAAGATTTCTTTGTTTGTCCGGGGTCAAAAACGCCATCTGAGAGGCTGTGTTCAGTCTCACACCCAGAAAGCACATGTCCTGAGAGGGTACTAGACTGGACTTTGTTTCGTTCACAGAATACCCTAGGCACCTTAACACTGTCATAACATACTGAAGATGGTGAAGCAACTTGACTTTGTCTTGAGCAAGAATCAGGCAATCGTCCAAATAAGGATAAATTTGTATTCCCCTTAGTCTTAAGAAGGCTATCACCGGAGCCAGGACTTTCGTGAACATCCTGGGCGCAGTAGATAAGCCAAAGGGCAATGCAGAGAACTGATAATGAAAAGTGCCAGCCCGAAAACGCAGGAACCTCCTGCAGCTGGGCCTGATAGGAATGTGAAGATAAGCCTCTGAGATCCAGAGTTACCATCCAGTGATCTTTGCCTAGCAGAGGCAGAAGCTGTTGCAAAGTTAACATCTTGAATTTGGGAATGTCCAGGTATGTGTTGAGAATAGACAAGTCCAGAATTGGCCTCCAAGTGTTTCCTTTCTTTGGTACCAAAAACAGGCGAGAATAAAATCCTAGGCCCACTTCTGACGGAGGGACCCCCTGGATAGCCCCCATTTTTAAAAGTAAAGAAATCTGTTTGTGAGCCTCCAACTTTTGCTGAGGAGGAACGTCTGGCATGCCTTTGAAAGGAGGCAAGGTGTGAAAAGAAAACTTGTAGCCTTGGTCTATAATGTCCAACACCCATTTGTCCTGGGTGACTAAAAGCCAATTTTGCCTGAAAAGTGCCAACTTTCCTCCCAGAGGAGCTGCCAGACAGGAGGGATCTGGCAGCTGGAGATACAGGTTATTGGGTCTGTTTACGAAAAGGATGACCCCTGCCCTCACCTGAAGATTGTGCAGGGGAACTCCACGTCCTAGGCCTGAAAGAACCCTGAGCATGAGCTCTGCCCCTACCACATCTAGATCTGCCCCTAGACTGTAAATCAGAAGAAGGATAAGCCCATCCCTTAGTAGGCCAATTTCTGCTAAACTTAGGGGGCTGCACCTGTAAAAAATCCTTAACTGTCTGCATAGACTTAGCTTTGTCTTCCATTTTCATCAAAACTGACTCCACAGGAGAACCAAACAGAACTTCAGATTGAAGGGGAGCATCCAAAATTCGAGCTTTAACATGCTCTGACAAGTTCTGATCCTTAAGCCAGGCATGCCTACGAATAACTGATCCAGTGGCAGCCACCCTGGAAGAAGCCTGAAGAGCATCAAAACCACACTGCAAAGAATGCTTACCCACCTGATCAGAGGCATGAACTAAATCCTGCAATTCCTTACACTCTATGCCCTCTGCCAAAGCATCTACCTTAGATTTTAACTGACTTAGGAGAAAATTCTGGTACTTCAGCATATGAAACTGGCAATTCAAAGCCCTCATTGCTAGAGTGGAAGAGGTATACACTTTTTTACCCCACCTATCCAAAGCTCTAGAATCTTTATCCATAGGAACTGGATTCTTTACAACAGAAGCCCCGACACCCTTAGGTCCCTGGCTAATAGTTTCCGGGTCAGCTCTTGGGCTCTTATACAAATATTTATGAGCCTCTAGCACTCTGTAATACCTGTCTGGCTTGACCGGGGCAGGAGGCAAAGAATCAGGATTAAGGGAAGCTTCAGAGAAAACATCCTGAACAACATCCAAAACAGGGGGTATAGCCAAGGGCCTATGCTGTGGTAAAAACAAAAATTCCCTAAGTCTCTTTCGAGAGTCTGAGAAATCCTGACCTTCCCACTTAAAATGCTCCCTCATGGAATGCAGGGTTTCAGAAAAAGAAAAATCCTCTGGAGGGGAAGCAGAAGGACTAGAATCCTCTGCATCTGAATCAGAATAAGGAGGAAAATCCTGAATGTCTTCAGCCGAAGACTCTGAGTAATCTGAGGAATGCTCCAATCCTTCCACCTCTGGCTCCACCCTGGGCCTCTTATCTGGAGGGGGCAAAGAACCCCTGATTAAGGTAATCAAATCCTCTGCCATTTTCAGCATATGCTTTTTAGGTACAGAACCTGCAGAACTAGGGCTGGCGGAGGAAGACAAACCAGGCCTGACCTTGGAAGGTACTTTAGAGACAGAAGTAGAAGGCCTAACCACCTTATGCAAAGAAGGGACTACAGAGACCTGAGAGGCCCCCTCAGCCTGACCCGACTCCTGAGAGGCCACATCCTGCAAAATTAAAGGCTCCCCCTGAGACTCAGCTGAAACCTCGGCTGGATCCACAGATTCCACCGTAGTTTCTAAAGAACCAGCGTCCGTAACGGACGACTCATCCTGCTTGGACTTTAACGATTTTTCCTTCCGCTTCTTAGCGGTAGCGGGCGTCGGAGGATCCGACGGCATATTGTAGTTACACCGCTTACCGAAGACAAGCCTAGCACAATCTAACCTGCGTTTAATGGTACGCTTATTAAATCTAGCACAAAAACGACACCCGACTACGTCGTGCTCAGGCCCCAAGCAAGGAATACAGAGAGAGTGGTAATCCCTATGAGGTATCGGTTTCCCACAAGAAATACAATTATTCACTTTTTCTGACATCCGGATTTAACTGAGGCAAGAAAAGACAAAAATATTCTAACGGGTACTTAGCCCAACTTGGTCTTGGTCTGAAACTCAGAATACGAAAATTTCAGGACCTTGAGCGGCACTTGCAAACGCTGCTTCTGCTTCGGACCATGCGGCAAGAAAGACTGGGGATATGGCGTCGGTCATGCGCTTTAGTACCACGGCGTACTGACGTCAGATCTGAGCGACCATGACCGACGCCAGCCTAACACTTTGGTATTCGGGCCGACCGAGCACAGCGGACTACCCACAGGTTATGACTGCAGCAATGTGAGATGAAGAACATCCTGCAGATTTAATTTTTCACCAGGTGAAACAAATCCATTGTGTACCACCATGTCTTTCATATTTCTACTTATTTTAGGAGAGATATTTACAGTTCTACAAAGATTTTTTACCCCTTCCATATTAAGTAGGGCCAATAATATCTAATGGCATCAATAATTTTCTCACTTAAGATATTATATACAGTAACAAAATAGACTTTTCTACACTCCTGCACAGTATTAAATTCTCTATTATTATTTACCTTACTTACTAAAGGCCTATTATACCCGCGGTGGTGGTGCTGTGGTAGCGTTGTCGCCTCACAGTAAGACGCTGTCTGGTTTGATTCTCAGCTACAGCGTCTTCTGCGTGGAGACATGCGTGAATGGGCATACCTTCGTTGAAGATTGTGCGTCAGGGCTGGTAACTTGACACGTAAAAGTCAACTACCAATCATTAGCGGACCGGAGTTCAGCTGTGGTGACCCCCTAACCGGGAAAAGCCGAAAGACACAACAACAACAACAACTACTAAAGGCCTATTATGAAGTAAGCTGGTATCTATTATTTTATGAAGGGCATCTAAAATAGCATTTTCATCATATCACCCTTTGCTTGAAATTAATACATGTTTATATTATTTATTTTCTAGGCTCACTTCATCATTACATAGCCTGCTGACTCTCAATAATTCATTATAAGGTAGCGCCTTCAAAGTATGTGGTGAATGGTAAAGTATAGTTGTGTATACTTACCATAAATGTAGATCTGCTGTTGCAGTCATTAAATTTGGGTTATCTGCTTGCAGGTAGCCCTCAGTTGGCCTGATTAACAAAGTCTTGGGTCCTGCGTCGGTTGCTGTCCTTATTTCCGTGACATCAGATCGTCAGGGGTATAAAACATGCAGCCGATGCCATTACATCAGTTTTTCTTGCCCCAGATGTCAGGTGCCCCCAGATGGGGAGCAAATAAAAATAAAAACACAAAAAATATATCTCCAATCCCAAAAGCAAATACACCAGAACAGCTTTTAAAGCATAGTGAAAGAAAGTAGAGGTATAGCCAGAGAAAAATAGGGGGCGGGAGGGAGGGTAACCAGGACTGCAACAGTGAATACACTCGAACATCTACATTTATGGTAAGTGTACACAACTGTACTGTGTTTTTTGTGTTTCACTGTTGTAGTCATTACATTTGGGTAGATTCCTAAAGCTATGGTTGGGTGGAGGGAATTATACAGCATTAGGACCAGCTATAATGCCCTGCAGGACAGTAGTGGCAAAGCCAGCTCTGGATTTAGAGAAAAGTGGTAAATGGTAAAGTTTGGGGAACGTATGAAGTAAGCTCCAGGTAGCAGCTTCTAGAATGACCCTGGTAGGAACACCTCTGAGAAAGGCTGTTGAAGTAGATGCAGCCCTGGTTGAATGGGATCTGATCCCATGGGAGATAGTTTTTCCATGGTGCATATAGCAGAAACAAATACAATGGCTTATCCATTTGGAAATGGTTTGTTTTGAAATAGCCTTTCCCTCTGCCCCTGCAGCAAATGCCACCAGCAGTTGTTCAGATTTTCTTTGAGATTTTGTCCTGTTTAAGTAAAATCTAAGTTGTCTGTGTACATCCAATGAATGCAGAATCTGCTCCCCCTTGTTCTGTGGATTGGGAAAGAAAGACGGCAAATGAATTGTCTGATTAAGAGTTACACTGGATACCACCTTAGGCATGAAGGATGGATTGGTCCTGAGAGATACCCTGTCCGCATGAAAAATAATGAAAGGCTCCACTGCCATAAGACCCTGTAATTCAGAAATCCTTCTAGCTGAAGTGACTGCTAAAAGGAAAGCTGTTTTCCAGGAGAGAAATTTTAAGTCTGCAGTAGCAGCTGGCTAGAAAGGAGGGAGAGTGAGCTTCTCAAATACAAAATTGAGGTCCCAGGGAGGGATTGGAGCTCTTCTGAGTGGTCTTAAGTTTTTGGCCCCTCTGAGATACTGCTTTAGCAGGGGATGAGAGAAGAGGGGAGGGTCTGTGTTGTAATGAGCTGAAATGGCAGAGGCATGGATCTTTATGGAAGAAAAGGACAGGCCCTTGTGAAGCATCTCAGTTAAGTACTGCAAAATCTGAAGAATGTTGGGCACTGCTGTGCTTATCCCTTGAGACTGACTCCAGTCACAGAATCTTTTCCATTTGTCAGCATATGATTTTCTAGTACTAGGTCTTCTCGCCTCCAAAATGACATCCATCACAGTTTTGCTGAGGGATGCTAAGGGTGAATTTAGATGATTAGCCACGCTGCAAGATTCAAAGTTTGGAGGTGAGTGTGCAGAATTTGGTTGTTCTGCTGAGACAGTAAGTAAGGTGTCTGAGGCAGGTGCCACAGAGGAAGGTGTGACACATTGCGCAGGAGTGGGTACAAGTGTTGGTGAGGCCAGTCTGGAGCAATCAAAATAATTTTTGGTTTGCCCTGTTTGACTTTTAGTAGAACTTTGGAGAGCAGAGGCAGAGGGGGAAAAGCATAGACTGATAGGTTTTTCCAGCTGAAGGATAGAGCATCCACTTATCAGGCTGTTTTGTGATGAGTTCTTGTGCAAAATTTGTCCAACTGATAGTTCTGGGGTGAGGCAAAAAGATCTATGTCTGGGCTCCCCCATTTGTGTGTCAACATGTTGAAAATCCGTGGTTCCAGTTTCCATTCGTGTGGGTCCATGAGATTTCTGCTTAGTTAGTCTGCCAGAGTATTCAGCTTTCCTGGCAGGAATTGAGCTTGTAGTTGTACTTGATAGGTCAAGGCCGTGTTCCACAATGCCATGGCTAGTCTGCAAAGGGGGTAGGAGTGTGTATCCCCCTGCTTGTTTATGTACCACATAACCGTGGTGTCGTCTGTCTTTATCATTAATTGTCCTGGATGAAGGTAGTCCTTGAAGGCTGTCAGTGCATTCTGTACAGCTAGCATTTCTTTTTGATTGATATGAAGGTGCATTTGATTTGGGCTCCATTTGTCCTGAATGCACTTCGCTGCCAGATGTGCCCCCTAAGCATAGTCTGATGCGTTTGTAGTTAGGGTTTGGGCGGCAAGGGGTGGTGTGAATGGCAGCCTCTTGTTTTGGTGGCAGGCCTCTGCCCACCATAGGAACTCTAGTTGCAGGCAAGGTATGATAGGTATCATTGTTTCCAGGCTGTGACAATGCTGACTCCATAGAATTTTTAAGTACCACTGAAGTTTCCTCATATGCAGTCTTGAATATGGAATTAGAAGAATGCAGGAGGCCATGAACCCCAAGGCGTGCAGTATTTGCCTTGCAGAAAGCAGGGTTTTTGTGGCTACCTGTTTGAATTAAGTCACCAAATGAATTTGCTTCTCTGGCGTAAGGAAAGCCATCTGGGCAATTGTATTCAAGCTTGCACCCAGGAATGTAATTTTTTGAGAGAGTACCAGTTGTGATTTCTTTTAGTTTATAGTGTACCCTAGACAAGTTAGGACCCTTTTTACAAATGCCAGATGTTTTAGAAGAATGTCCTTGTTTTCTGCCTGAATTAGACAATCGTCCAGGTATGGATATATTTGAATATTTCTTTGCCTGCAAAATGCAATTACTGGAGCCACGCACTTTGTAAAGACCCTGGGCGCAGTAGATAAGCCAAAGGACAGTGCAGAGAATTGGTAATGCAAGTAGCCCACTTTGAAGCAGAGGTATCTTCTGCAAGATTCCCTGATTGGGATATGCAGGTAAGCCTCCTTTAAATCTAGAGTTGCCAACCAGGCATATTTGCCTAGCATAGGAAATAACTGGTGAAGTGTCAGCATCTTGAATTTTGGGACGTCCAGAAAGGTGTTTAGAGTAGACAAGTCCAGAATTGGATGCCATGATTTGTCTTTTCTGGGTACCAAGAAAAGTCTTGAATAGAAACCTTGCCCCTTTTCCTCCTCTGGTACTAGTTGAATAGCCCCCATGTTCATGAGGGAAAGTACTTGTTTCTGGGCCTCTGCCCACTGATTTGGGGGCAGGTTTGGCCATCTGTTTGGAATTGGCAACGTGTGGAAATGAAATCTGTATCCCTGGGATACTATATTTAAAACCCATTTGTCCTGGGTTATAAGTTGCCAGTTTTTTGCATGTAGAGCCAGTTTTCCCCTAAAGGGGCGGCTAAAAGATAAGTGTTTGGTAAGTCTAAAGGGAAGTCAATGAGGCTGCTTACCATAGGGAGGTGTCTTGTTGTTTCCAGATTTGGAAGAGGAGGCAGCCCATTGTTTTGTTCTGAAAGTCCCTTGGGACTGAAACCTGGTGCCTTTGGAATGCCTGAGTTTGACTTGAGTGGCTCTCGAAGGAACTGGAAAGGACCAGTTCTTAGTAGGCCAGTGTCTATTACATCTTGGAGGTTGTACTTGTAAGAAATCTTTCACAATTTGCATAGATTTAGCTTCATCTTCCATCTTTTTTAGAACTTCTTCAGCCTTATTACCAAAGAGACGGTCCTGTTGTAAAGGCGCATCTAACAATTTTGCTTTAACATGATCAGGCAGATTTTGCTCTTTGAGCCAAGCATGCCTTCTTAGCACAGACCCAGTTACAGCAGCCCTGCAAGAGGCCTCCAAAGAATCAAAAAGTACAGTTTTGTACCTACCATAAATGTAGATGTCCGAACTGGATAGCATCTGCAGTCATAACAAGTGGGTTGTCCTGTCGTCAGGCAGCCCTGCAGTCGGCCGGATTCCAAAGTCCGGGTCCGGCTTCGGCTGATGTCGCACTCCACCCGACGTCATCTCTGTTGGTCTTCGGGTATAAAAGCATCAGCCGACGCCATTTTCCTCAGTGTTTCTTGCCCCAGATGCCAGTAGCCCTCTTGCAGGCTAAAAATTTGGATAGATGCCAATGTTTCCAAATAGATAGAGGTAAACACAGCAATAAGCATATATGTACATATATACAAACAAATACACCATAAAAGACTCCCCCCCAACAGCTAGCTATTAGGAGGGTAAACACCCTAGGAGTACCACACAGTGGAAGGAGGGAGGGTAATCCTGACTGCAGATGCTATCCAGTTCGGACATCTACATTTATGGTAGGTACAAAACTGTACTATGTCCTTCATGGATGCATCTGCAGTCATAACAATGGGTAGAATACCATAGCCAACTAGGGAGGAGGATAAAAGTAGATTATGGTGTGTTTAGGATCCCTTGCAGTACAGCAGTGGCAAACCCTGCTCGGGATCTGGAATATAGAGGCAAATTATAATGCTTGGCAAATGTATGCACGGAGGTCCAAGTAGCCGCCTCAATAATGTCTTTGGTTGCCACTCCTCGTAAGAAGGCTGTGGTAGTGGCTGTTGCCCTTGTAGAATGAGGTCTTATGTTCTGTGGAATTGGTTTTCCATGGAAGGAGTAACAGTATCGTATGCAATTTCCTATCCATTTGGAGATTGTCTGTTTGAAAATAGCTTTTCCTTCCCTTCCTGTTGCATAGGCTACAAAAAGTTGGTCAGTCTTTCTGCTATTTTTTGTTCTGTCCAAGTAGTAGCGTAGCTGTCTATGTACATCCAAGGTATGCAGTATTCTTTACCCTCTGTTTTGTGGGTTGGGAAAGAAGGTAGGTAGGTGGATTGCCTGGTTTAAAGACACTCTGGATACCACCTTGGGCATAAATGTAGGATTAGTCCTCATGGACACTCTATCTTGGTGGAAGATTAGGAAGGGTTGCACTGCCATTAAGGCCTGTAGTTCTGAAACCCTCCTTGCTGAAGTAATTGCCAGTAGGAAAGCAGTTTTCCATGACAGGTGTTGTAGGTCTGCTGTTGCTGCTGGTTCAAAGGGTGATAGTGTCAACTTTTCTAGCACAAAGTTTAAATCCCAAGCTGGTAATGGTGGTTTCCTTGGAGGTTTTACATTCTTGATTCCTCTGAGGAACTGCCTGAGCAAAGGGTGCAAAAACAGGTGGATCAAAGCTGTATTCTGCTGAAATAGCTGATGCATGTATCTTGATGGAGGAGTAGGACAGGCCTGAATGAAGAAGTTCGTCCAGATACTCCAGAATGTTAGGCATATCTATGTTTGACACATCTTTTCCTCTTTCCGTACTCCAAATGACAAACCTTTTCCATTTTCCAGCATCGTTCCTTCTTGTTGAAGGTCTGCGTGCTTCAAGAATAATGTCTTTAACTCTTTGGGAAAGTTCTGGATTAGCTGCTGCTATGTGATGTTCCATGCAGTCAGTTGCAGCGTTTTTAGGTTTGGATGTATGATGCTGTAGTTGTTCTGAGTTGACATCAAAGGCATCAGGGGTATTGGCCACATATTGTTCCGAGACATGCTCTTCAGTAGTGGGTACCAGTGTTGTCTTGGCCAGTTTGGAGCTATCAGGATTATCCTTGGACGTTTTTCCTTGATTTTTAGTAGTACCTTGTGTATCAAAGGAAGAGGTGGGAATGCATATGCTGTTAGGCCTTTCCAGTTGAAGGAGAGTGAGTCCACTTTCCATGCTAGTGGGTGGAATGTCCTTGTGCAGAATTTTTTGAGCTGGTGATTGAGAGGTGATGCGAATAGGTCTATCTGTGGCATTCCCCATTTCTTCGAGATGGTCTTGAAGATGTCCGGGTGCAGCTTCCATTCGTGGGCATCCGAAGTGGTTCTGCTTAATATGTCTGCTAGAGTATTGTCTTTCCCGGTACAAATATTGCCTGTAACTGAATGTTGTAGCTGAGTGCCAGGGTCCACAGCTCCAAGGTCATTCTGCATAGGGGTATGAATGAGTGCCTCCCTGTTTGTTGATGTACCACATGACTGTGGTGTTGTCTGTCCTTATCATCAACTGGCCCTCTTTGAGAAATGGTTTGAACTTTTGGATTGCCAGTTTTACTGCCAGCATTTCTTTTAGATTGATGTGCAGGTGAAGTTGATCCTGTGTCCACAATCCTTGCACGCATTTGTCCAGCATGTGGGCCCCCATCCTAGGTCTGAAGCGTCTGTTGTGATGGTCTGGCTTGGTTGACATCTGCGAAAGGGTAGGCCTGGGTTTGACTGGCATGCCTGAGCCCACCATAGGAACTCCTGTTTTAAGCATGGAATTAGTGGGATTTCTGTTTCTAGACTGTGTCTGTGTTGGGACCATAAATTCTTTAGGTACCACTGTAGTTTCCTCATATGTAGTCTGGCAAATGGGACCAAGATTATGCATGATGCCATGAAGCCCAAGGCCTGCAGAACTTTTCTTGCTGTTAACTTGTTCAGTTTTGTTAGTGCAAAGAAGTAAAGAGGAAGTTCTTTTTGTTTTTCTGTAGTCAGGAATGCCATTTGTTGTACTGTGTCCAATTCAGCCCAAGAATGTCCTTGTTTGGGATGGTATCAGCCTTGACTTTTGTAAATTGACTGTGTATCCCAGTCCTTGTAGCAAGTAAATGACCCTTTGTAAATCTGTTGTCAGCTTGCTTTTGTTGTCCCCTTGTAGCAGGCAGTCGTCCAGGTATGGGTAAATTTGAATTCCCTGTAGTCTGCAATGGCGATTACTGATGCCAGGCATTTTGTGAATACTCTGGGCAGTAGATAAGCCAAAGGGCAATGCTGAGAATTGATAGTGCTCTGATCCTGCAAGAAATCTGAGGTATCTTCTGCAGATTGGTCGAATGGGGACGTGCAGGTATGCCTCCTTGAGATCTAGAGTTACCAGCCAAGACTCCTTGCCCAGCATGGGAAGAAGTTGCTGTAGGGTCAGCATTTTGAATTTTGGGACAATGATGTATGTATTTAAGGTGGACAGGTCGAGAATTGGTCTCCAACTTTTTCCTTTCTTGGAACTAGGAATAGTCTGGAGTAGAACCCCTTTCCTTGTTCTGCTGTTGGCACTCTTTCCACAGCTCTCATGTTTGCTAACTCCATTATCTGGCGTAGAGCCTCTGTTTTTTGATTTGGAGGTAGATTTGGCATTCCTCTTGACTGGTAAAGTGTGGAAGTGAAACCGGTAACCTTGATCTATGGTTTGTAAAATCCACTTGTCTTTTGTTATGTAGTGCCAGTTCTTTGAAAATAAGGTTAACTTTCCGCCTAGAGGAGCTGCTATTTGTTCCCTGGTAGGCGGATTTAGGATTAAGTCACTGTGGTTGTGCTGATGTAGTGGCAGTGGCTGTGTCTGTGCCTCTGTTGTTACCTTGCCACTGTCGTCCTCTGTAGGCACCTCCTCTGGATTGGTTTCTGCCTCTGGAACGTCTATTCCTGCCCCTTTGAAATTTTGTGGAGTCAGGAAAGGACCAATTTTGGCAGGCCAGTTCCTGCTAAACCTTGGGGTTGAACCTGCAAGAAATCTTTAACAGTTTGAACAGATTTTGCCTTTTCTTCCATTTTCTTCATAACCTGCTGGGCAGGTGTACCAAACAAACTTGTCTTGTCCATAGGAGCATCTAGCAACTTAGCTTTAACATGATCCGGTAAAGCTTGTTCCTTTAGCCATGCATGCCTTCTTATCACTGTGCCTGTCATGGCTGATCTAAATGAAGCCTCCAGTGCATCATAGCCACATTTTAAGGAATGGTTGCTAACCTGTTGTATGTTATTTACCATCTCTAATACATATTTCTTATCAAGAGATTCATCAGTGGTTAGTTTTTAGTTAATTGATCAAGCATAAACTCTTGGAATTGTATCATGTGAAACTGACAGTTTAAAGCTCTAGCTGAGAGAGTAGCTGAAGTGTAGACCTTTTACCCCATCTGTCTAGTGACCTTGCTTCCCTTTCAGAAGGAATAGGGTTTTAGCTGTGGTCGCGGCTACTGCCTTGGGACCCTGGGATATAGTTTCTGGGTCTGCAAGTGGGGCCTTGTAAAGGTGGTGATGAGTATCTGGCACCCTGTAAAATCTGTCTGGTTTGGCAGGGGCTGGGGTAAAGAATCTGGAGCGGAGCAAACATCATTGAAAGCATCATCCACCACAGAGAGAACAGGAGGTATAGCTAAGGGCCTGTGCTGTGGGAGGTGCAGAAAGGTCCTAAGTCTTTTCTGGAGTCTGAAAAATCCTGTTGCTGCCATTGGAACTGTTCTCACATGGCATGCAAGGTTTCCCCAAAGGAGAATTCTTCTGGTGGGGAAGCAGCTGGAATGGATTCTTCAGCATCAGAATCTTCAAAATTGGAGAAGGGAGCCTCAGGCTGGTCAGTTATGTCTGATTCATCAGCAGAATCATCAGAAGACACTGGCTCAGGGGCTCTGCCCTAGGTCTCTTCTCTGGGGCTGAGAGGCCCTGTCTGGGTGAGATTGAGATCCTCTAATTAAAGAAATTAAATCTTCTGCCAAAGAAAGCATTTGAGAACTAGAAGAGGGCCTGGATGTGGGGGTTTAACAGGCACTGTTTTAGTAGTCTTGGCTGCTTTAGCCCTGGCGAAGGCCTTAATGGACATGGCAGCTGGAGGCCTAGCAGCACCACGTGCTGGGGTAGAGACATCCAAGGGATGGTGTCTGATAAGTCAACCACAGTAGTGGGTAAAATTTCTGGGGTCGATTCAAGAGTTGTAGCAGGGGCCTCAGTTGTAAGAATAGGTTCAGCTGTACTTTGAGCAGTTTTCTCGGTTTCGGCGAAACCGAGACACTCATGATTTGCTTTACCGTGGTTTCGGCGAAACCGCGGACCCGGAAGTGTCGGTCTTTATCTTTGCGTTTTTGGGGTAGTCGGAGGATCCGGCGGCATAATGTACGCAAAATCAGAACCGAAAAACTGTTCTGCAAACTCCGACCGACGCCTAAGCGTTCGTCGGTTGAAAGAGGCACAGGCGAACAGGCTGCTACGTCGTGGGCTGGGCCTAAACAAGGCAGACAGTAAGAGTGGAAATCTTTATGAGGTATTTGTTTCCCACAGGTTAAACAATTGTTAACTTTTTCTGACATCGGCTGAGGCAAGAAAGAGTCCCCAACGGGTACTTAGCTTTAGAAGTCTTCGAAGTAGTATTCGGTAGAAGTAATCTCTGGATCCGACCGACCGGCACTTGCGAACAGCTTCTGCTTCGGCGCCACGGCAAGAAAGACTGAGGAAAATGGCGTCGGCTGATGCTTTTATACCCGAAGACCAACAGAGATGACGTCGGGTGGAGTGCGACATCAGCCGAAGCCGGACCCGGACTTTGGAATCCGGCCGACTGCAGGGCTGCCTGACGACAGGACAACCCACTTGTTATGACTGCAGATGCATCCATGAAGGACATCCACATTGTAAAGTATGTTTTCCAACTTGTTCAGCTGAATGCAATAAATCCTGTAAACCTTTATTTTCCATACAGTCAGAAATAAACATAATTTTCTGTTTACGCAGTCCCATGATATGCTGCTGCTATTTTAGCATATGAAATTGACAGTTTAAAGCTCGGATTGCCAGGGTTGCAGAAGTGTAAACCTTCTTACCCCATCTATCCAGCGCCCTGGGATCTCTATCAGAAGGGGTAGGATTTTTAGCAGTAGAAGCCTTAATGCCCTTGGGACCCTGAGAGATGGTGTCAGGATCTGCAACAGGATTTTTGAAAAGGAATTTGTGGGAGTCAGGAACCCTGCAGTATCAGTCTGGCTTACAAGGAGCCGGAGGCAGAGAATCAGGAGCCATACTAGAGTCTGAAAAAAACATCAACAATGTCTAGAACAGGGGGTATAGCCAAAGGCCTATGCTGAGGAAGAAGAAGGAAATCGCTAAGTCTCTTTTTAGATTCAGAAAAATCCTGACTTTTCCAGTGGAAATGTTCCCTTAAGGTATGCAATGTTTCCCCAAAAGCAAAATCCTCAGGGGGAGAAGCAGAAGGAATGGAATCTTCTGCATCAGAGTCCTCATAAGTAAGTATAGACAATTCCTGTTCATTAGAAGAGTCAGAAGAACTAGAATCCTGTTCAGAAGATTCATAATCAATGTCTTGCCTAGGCCTCTTAGAAGGGGGGGGGTTTGTCTACCCCTGATCAGAGTAATTAAATCTTCAACCATTTTGATCATTTGTTTTTTTAGGCATAGGGGCCTGCACATGTGGCCCAGGCATTGGTTTTTTAGTCATAGGTCGAGATTTTGACCTTAGTTTTGAAGATGGCATTGGTCTAATATGCAAATCTTTAGGCATGAAAACACCCTCAGAAACCAGTGCCTGCACAGCAGCTCCAGATCCATCCAAGGTAGAGAAATCTGCGGGTTCCATAATTGAAGCATCTTGCGGCATACCGGACTCCGATTGGGTCTCAGTAGAGGCCTGCGATTCAGAAGTAGCGGGTATCAGGGGCTGCGAAAGCTCCTCACCGAGTACTGGCGAACTGGTGACTGGCTTAGGAGAAGCATCGTCAGCAGTTTTTGACTTCAACGGCCTGTCTCTGTCTTTCTCTTTGTGTTTTTTAGGTATTCCGGTAGTCGGATTGCTAACTGACGACATTTCTAGATAATTAAAGCGTGAACCAAAACATTTAGAAGCAAAAATATACCGACGTTTGATAGTGCGTTGATTAAATAAAGCACAAAACCGACAGCAAGGTATGCCGTGGTCAGGGCCTAGGCAAGGAATACAGTACAAATGAAAATCCTTATGAGGTATTTGCTTCCCACAAGTAATGCAATTATTAACTTTTACTGACATCAGTAAGGAGCAAGAAAAAGTTTCCCCAACAGGGTACTTAGCTTTTTAGTTGAAGACTTCAGATCTGAAACTCGAAAACGAAAATTTCAGGAGTCGGCCGACTGGCACTTGCTAACTGCTTCTGCTTTCAGGCACCACGCAGCAAGAAAGACTGATGTAATGGCGTCCGCTGCATGTTTTATACCTCTGACGACCTGACGTCATGGAAGAAGGGACAGCAACCGACACACGAACCAAGACTTTGTTAATCAGGCCGACTGAGGGCAACCAGCCAGCAGATTACCCAAATGTAATGACTGCAATAGTAAAACACGAAGAACATCTGCTACTATCCAAAATATTATAATCTCCAATTCCCTTTCTGTGTATATTCGTTACTATCTTACTGTTCCTAATAGTCAAAGTGACATCTAGATAGATAACTATTTTTCCTATCTGTAAGCCATCAAATTTTATCTGAAAGCAATTTGCGTCTAAAAATTAAAAAAAAATTAAATCTGCAGGTTTTGGAATGTAGCATCTTCCCTTGTGGAAGGTGTTCTTTTTGGTTCAACATTACCAAATGTACTGAAAAAATAAATGGTGTAAAATTCTGTTCCACTTCTGCTTTTTCATGTATAACTAAATCCATGGTACATGCTTCGTCTTCCCCCTGTAACTTGTTTTAAATAGGGGAGACTAACAGAATATTCAAGTTACGGTTGCAAGAACATATTAGAGACATAAAAAATAATGCTATGAGCCCTAAAGCTTTACATTTTCTTTACTTGTCATAGCAGTGATTTTTCACTGTTAAAAACTTGTATTTTGGAACATATATCAGAAACAGATGAAGTATTAATGAAAAAGAAATTACTGTATAAAGAGACTTTATATATTTTAAAATTTAATACATTACCTCCAGCAGGTTTAAACATCCACAGTGGTGCAGCGGTAGCATTGTTGCCTCACAGCAAGTGGTTCTCCCGTTCGATTCTCGGCTGGAGTGCAGGGAGTGCCTTCTGTGTGGAGTCTGCATGTCCTCCCCGCAGTTGGGTGGGCATTCGAAAGACATGCATAAATGGGCGTGCCTTAGTTGAAGGTTGAACATCTAGCTGGCACCTCGGCGTACATGAAAATCTACTGACAATCATTAGCGGACCGGAGTTCCGCTGTGGCGACCCCTAACCGGGAAAAGCTGAAAGACAACAACAACAACCTCCAGCAGGTTTAAATAGTGAATGTAACTGGAGAGTGTTTCTTTGAAATGTATATATATGATTATTTTACGTGATTAATTAGGTGACTGATTGATTAATTGCATTTAAGTGAATACATGTGTGTGTATATATATATGATGTATGGTGTGGCATATTTTGTAACCCCAGGAAGGCTGTGCTGAGGCACCAGTGTTATTCAGTGTGAATAAACTACTTAATTCAAGATTGGTGGCATCTTTTTCACCGACTTTGTAGTCTGGTGTGTTTTAACACTTATTTGGTGTTTTTTTACATTAGCACTACAGCTCTGTGGAATAAGAGATTTTTAAGCTCTGCTGCCATCACATTCAAGTCAGACTTAGGATTCAACAAGCATGTCTAGTCCTTGGGAGGCCAAAGGGTCTTGTTAAGCCTCATCAGAACAGGTGCCACAATATAGGATTTTCCAAAATGTGTGCATCATATGGCACACTATTCTGAACTGGTGGATCATCCAAAAAGACAGCTTGGGAGATCAAAAAGCTACGTAAGTAGGGTGCACTGAGGAAAGGGTGGTGTACATCTGTATACTATCCTCACCTTTTGCTTCATAATCTCCAATATTTCAGTGAAGCTGGCATCAACTGGAGGAAGGAATGGGGAGAGGGTAGGGATTAAACCCCTACATCAGGGTATGGTGTAGAAGACTGCTGATGGAGTTTTAGTACTTCTTTTATTGGTACTTCTTTCCTTGCCTCAAGGTGGGTTGGGGGGACTTATCCAAGAATGATGAAGGTGAAGAAACAAAATCAGACCTAGCCAAGCCATCCTTGCAAGGGTTCCTCGGTCATAGCTACGAAGGGAGTGGGTTAGAACAGCTGAGATATTTGAAGACTTTGTGCATATCTGCAGTTTTGTGACCTGGGGAAGGAAAGCAAACCAGTGACTGCTTTCTTTGGACTCCATACACTATAACTTTTCTTTTTAATTATCCGTCCTTGTCCCCATACCTCTCAAGTGTACCTCATTATGAGGAATGTACCTCATTTGGGGTCTTAAAAAAAAATTCATGTTCCTTGAAGTTCCACATTGAAAGGGTCTGTCACACATTCAGTGTTAGGATTTTTTTAACCGATATCCATGGTAAATGGAAAGGAATCATATTAATTCATTAAAATATCTTTTTCAGAAGTAACACCAGCATATTTTAACCATCCAATGGCCTTCCTAGTTGAAGTTGTTAGTAAGCTGTTGGTGTTCCACATTTTGCTCACTGGGTCATATAAGGGAAAAATAGGGTGCCTAACGGTGCTGCAAGTTCCTGCCAGAGGTTATGTAGGATGCAGCCTGGGATGTTATCAGGTCCCATGGAGGCTATATATTTTGCCTTTGAGAGAGCAGTGATGACATGATCCCTAGATATAAGGGGAAGGAGGCAGGTACTGGGAATGTCCTGATTTACTGATGGGGGTGGGGGGAAGAGGGGTGACATTTTCGCTGAATCTGTCAGCCAGCAAGTTTGCTATAACTACGGCATTTGCATATGTGATGTCCTTGACCATCAGTTCTGAAAAGATCTGGGTGCTACCTTTGAGATTACGGACATATGTGAAGAAGGCCTTATGACTGTCTCTAGTAGATGTGGCCAATTTGGACTCGAAGTTTGCTTTGGAGGACTTCACTAGTGCTCTTATTTGCTTGTTTAGGCTAAGAAGAGATTGCTTCCAGTTGGGTACCTGCTCCTTCTTGGTCCTGGTCAACAATTTTTTTCTTCTGTTATAGAGTTTATTTATTGCAGATGTCCACCAGACAGGTTTACTCTTCCGTGTGGAGGATGATTTAGTCCTGTCTTATTCCATGCATCTATATAAACGTTTGTATAGTAATTTGGCATAGTTTTGGATACTGGTGCCAGTTCCTACAGAGGGGGAGGGGGCTGTGAAGCTGTTTATACCATCCCTCAGGAGGCTGTAATAAGCTTTGGAGAAGTTTTTTTGATTGACCATAGCTACAGGGGGGTCGGGGAGACGGTGACTTCAAACGTGACTGCTTTATGGTTGGATCTTATAAGTGAGGATGATACTGCAGGGGCTACTCATGCTGGTTAATACCAACTCCAAGATATTATCACTTCTTGTGGGGGTATCGACTAGCTATTCCAAAGCATTTGCATTTACAAAATCTAGGAATCTCTGGGTATTTGTGTTCTGGCAATAGTAGTTCTTCCAGTCAATGTTTGGGTAGCTAAAGTCAGCTAGGGTCAGAGTAAAGAGTTGAAGCTTGATAGATTCAAAGAGGTGTAGATAGGCAGTTTGGGCATCTTGGGTCAGATTTTGGGGCCGGTAGCTAGCTATTTATTTGTATACGGGTCTTGTCAATAGTTAACTGCACCTGGAGTGTCTCCTGTGCATCATACTGTTTGACCAGCCTGGAGGTGTGTATGTCTAATATATTTTGAAACTCCACTTCCTTTGGCTTTACTACCCAAGGTTTGGGGTCTGAATGTATGATAGGATGAGTAACCAGGTAAGGCTGGGGTGTTCTCCACAGATTTGAACCAGGCTTCTGTGACCACACAGATGTCAGCATTTTCCAGGGTTAGGAATGTTTACAATGAGCGCATCCTCTAGACTTTCCTGTTCCTCTTCTCCCGTGTCTCAAGACTAGAATAAAAAAATAGGCTAAACCAGCATAGAGCAACTCACACAAATAAGAGAGAACCAAAGGAACATCCACTGAAAGGGGGTCCAGGTCATGAGAAACACACCAAATAGAAAACCTCGTCCATTTAGACAAGTAGGATTTGCTAGTAGTAGGTTTCCTGGCCTCCTGCAGGACCTGTGGCACATCCTCAGAAAAAAAGTGTTTTTTTGACGGATCAAAACCCTATCACCTACAGTCAGTTGAAGTGGGGAAAGGTGAGGATGGATGAGAGACCCCTTGTTTTGTGTTAGGGGAGCCACCCTGAGAGGTAACTTGTGATGATTGCCCTTGGCTAGATGCAAAAGTAGTGGGAACCAGTGCTGTCACGGCCAAAAGAGAGTCACCAATAAGATTTTGGAAGCATCCTGTTCAATCTTGAACAGGACTCTCAGAATGAGAGGAAGGGGAGGGTATGCATAAAGAAACCTCCCCTTTCAGGAAAAGGAGAGGACATCCACCTTCCATACCAGAGTAGCTAGGACTCTGGCACAAAACACAGAAAGCTGTCTGTTCAGATGGGAGGCAAAGAGCTCTATTTCAGGAGTACCCCACTGGTGAACAATGTCCAGAAACACATCCCTGTGAAGCATCTATTCATGGGATTGAGTGAAGGACCTGCTCAGATCGTCTACCACAACATTCTGATCTGAAGGAATGTAAACTGCCCAAAGAGTCACTTGATGTGGGATAGCCATTTCCCATACCAGAAGTGTCAGCCGGCAAAGACGGTAAGATCTCATACCCCCCTGTTTCTTGATATACCACGACTGTAGTACTGCCTGTGAATACCTTGAGAGGCCCTGGACAGAACAGAGGATGAAAGGCCTGAAGAGCCAGCATAACAGCCCTCAACTCTTTGATGTTGATGTGCTCCTTCCACTGATGAGGCGATCACACTCCTTGAACCCTCAGGGAGCCAAATGTTGCTAACCATCCCACATCTGAAGTATCTGTAAACAGATCCTGAGAGGGAAGAGGAGGCTGAAAAGGAAGCCCTGGATTCAGAGGCAACTGCTGAATCTACCACATAAGTTCTTTCTTGACACATGGGAGAAGAGGAACATGAAAGTTTAGAGGATGTGCACATACTGAAGCCACACCAACTTCAGTAACCACTGGAACTTTCTAATGTGGAGTTTGGCCAGAAGGAGCATTGGAATGATGGAAATCATGAACCCCAGAGCTCTCAAACTCCCTGGCTATAATGGAGGACAGGGGAAGAAAGAAATGAGAGTCAATGTCTTTGGAGGCAGCAGGGATGCCAGCATTGGCACCATTTGAGTCCTGCACCCCAGAAAGACATGATCATGAGAAGGAGTCAGGGAAGACTTTTTGAAGTTTATTGTGAACCCCAGGCTCTAGGAAAGAGAAATGGTAAAATGAAGAGTTCACAAAAGGACCTCAAAAGAAGATGCCTGAATTAGCAAGTCATCCAAATAAAGAAAGATTTGGATCCCTTGAAGCCTGCAAAAGACAATCACAGGAGCGAGGCATTTGGTGAATACCCTTAGGGCAGTAGAAAGGCCAAAGTACAGAAATGAAAATGCCAGGAAGCAACAGAGAAATACAAAAATCTCCTGAAAGTACGATGGATCAGAATATGGAGATAAGCATCCTTGAGGTCCAAAGGCACCTGAAAGGCCTGAGGGAGAAAGACAGGAAAAAGGGACTGAAGGGACAACATCTGAAAGGAAGGCATCTTCAGAAAAGTGTTTAGATGGGAGAAGTCTTAAAGAGGTCTCCAAGTACCTTCTTTTCTAGGCACTAGAAACATTCTTGAATAAAACCCTTTTCCCCTTTGGGACACTGGGACCTCTTGAATAGTACCCTGACACAAGAGGTCTTGAAGAACCTCTGGGGGAAAAAAAGAAGGTTGTTCCCGAGGAGGCTAAGGAATGCCCATAAAAGGAGGATGGGAAATCCAGACCATGAAGTACCCTTGCTGAATGATTGACAGAACCCAAGAATCCTGGGTGATTCGGAGCCAAACAGGAAGAGAAAGAGAAAGGCAAAGAGGAATGTAGCTGGGAACAGGTGGATAGTCAGACAGCACCTGGATTGTCAGGAAAGGAAGGCTTAAGAATCTCTGCAGTCTGAGTGGCCTTAGCAGGTGTCCATTTACTACCTTTTTTTTTACCTTCAGAAGGAGGGCAACATTGCCTACGAACAAAGGCTGGCTTAGAAGAGTGGTTTCACTGAAATTTAGGCACTGGAGAAACAAAGACAAGGTTAAGCTCTTGTAAAGCCTTCTCCTTGTACTGAAGAGACTTAAATAAAGCAGCAGCCACTTCAGCGAACAAAAGAAAAGAATATTATCCAGAGAAGCATACATCAACTTAGCCTTAATATCATTGGGCAAAGGCTGAAGCAGAAGGCATGAATATCTCGTCAGAACTGAGCCAGAAGCAGCATAACTACATTTGACAGAATGACAAACTACCTGAGAGGAAGTCATAAGCAAAGAAAGAGCAGAAGATTTTCTCTCAGAGTCTAGAATGTCAGAAAGAATGACAAGCCTGAGAAAGAAGAGCCAAGACATACCTAGAAATATGGGTCTGCTAATTAATAGCCCTAAAAGCTAGGGTAGCCGAAGTATAAACCTTCTTAACCAGTCTATCCATGGTTCTACTGTCCTTGTCAGAAGGCAGTAACTTGGACGAAGGAAGCAAATGGGACGGCTTATCAGAGGCTACATACACCACAGAGGGGTCAGCAGCAGGACATTTAAACAAAAAGGACCAATCCTTAGGCACCCTATAAAACCGATCAGACTTCTTGGGAGCAGGGGACAGAGGATCTGGAGCTTTAGAGGCATTAGAAAAACATCCAAAAAAGCAGGCAAGACAGGAGGAATGGCTGCAGGTTTAAGAGATTCCATCTGCAGTAACTCATAGTACCTCTTACGGATATCTGAAACCTGGGCACAATCCCACTTAAAAAATTCCATCATCCTAGAGATTGTGTCCCCAAAGGAAATTTCCTCAGAAGGATTATCTGGAGTACAGGAATTCTCCTCCTCATGCCCGAAGTCTAAGGGAGAAATCTGGGTAAAATAAGCAAGGGAGTCATCATCAGAAGCCACCTGAGAAAAATGCAATTCTCTAGTCCTTTCAGGGGAAGCAGAGGACCAAGGAGAAGCAGGAACTGAAACCCCTAGAGGAGGCCTCAAATACAGTAAAGCATAACCAGAGTAAAGGCCTGACACTCACTTTGTGGATCCCTAGGAGCAGAAGAAGCATGATTAGTTTTCTGTTTCTTTTTTAAGGGGACATCTGTCGTAGAAACCTGAGAAGGCCCAGACTCAGGACAGCATTCCACAACTGCAGTAGGAACCTCTTCCCTAAAGAGAAAAGTACAGTTTTGTACCTACCATAAATGTAGATGTTCGAAGATCCACATTGCTGCAGTCCTAACACTCGGGTAGTCCGCTGTCCCAGTCGGCCCGAATACCAAAGTATAAGGCTGACGTCGGTCAAGGCGCATTTGTCTGACATCAGGACGTCAGGGTACAAATGCGCATGACCGACGTCATATCCTCAGTCTTTTCTTGCCCCAGATGTCAGAAGACCCTAAAAAGATAAGGCCAAAACCAAAAAACACCAAACACTCCTGTACCTAATATATGTACAATATATACAAATTTACAAAATAGAACCCCACCCACACAACCACCCCTAAACACAGAGGGAAGGAGGGAGGGATTGGACTGCAGCAATGTGGATCTTGAACATCTACATTTATGGTAGGTACAAAACTGTACTATGTTCTTCATCTCACATTGCTGCAGTCCTAACACTTGGGTAGAATCCCAAAGCAGAGGTAAGGGAGGATGGCTAAACTATAATGAAGCAGGAGCTGCCAAAATGCCCTGCAACACAGCAGTGGCAAAACCAGCCCTGGATTTAGAATAGAGAGGAAGGTGGTAATGCTTGGAGAAAGTATGCACTGAACTCCAAGTAGCTGCCTCCAAAATATCCTTAGTTGCCACCCCTTAGAAATGCTGTTGAAGTGGCAGTAGCCCTCGTGGAATGAGGCCTAATCCCAGCTGGAATCTCCTTGCCATGATGGGAATAACAGAATGCAATGCAAAACCCAATCCACTTAGATATAGTTTGTTTTGACACAGGCTTGCCCTGGGAACTCAAAGCAAAAGAAACAAACAACTGCTGAGACTGCCTAAAATCCCTAGTCCTGCTTAAATAATAACGCAACTGCCTGTGTACATCTAAAGTGTGCAAAATCTTTTCCGCTTTATTTTGGGGATTTGCATAAAAAGTAGGCAAATGAATAGTTTGGTTTAAAGCCACACTAGAAACCACCTTAGGCATAAATGAAGGATTAGTGCGTAATGATACCCTATCCTTATGAAAAATCAAAAAGGCTCAACCGCCATAAGGGCCTGCAATTCAGAAACCCTTCTTGCAGAAGTAATGGCCAACAAAAAGCAGTCTTCCATGACAAGTATTTCAATTCAGCAGTAGCCGTGAGGCTCAAAAGGTTGTAGAGTAAGTTTCTCCAACACAAAATTGAGGTCCCAAGCAGGAGTAGGAGCTCTACGTGGGGTCTTATATTCTTTGCCCCTCTAAGAAATTGCTTGAACAAAGGATGAGAAAACAATGGTGGGTCACAATCATAGTGAGCTGAAATTGCTGCAGCATGAATCTTAATGGAAGAGAAAGACAAACCTTTGTCCAATAACTCAGTAAGATATTGAAGAGCCACACTCAAATTAGGCTCAGAAACATCCAAATCCTTTGCTGCACTCCAAAATAAAAATCTCTTCCATTTTTCTGCATACACTTTACGTGTACTAGGCCTTCTGGCTTCCATAATCACATTCAAAACTTGTTGAGGAAGTTGAGACCTGCTGTGGTTCAAAACAGAATATGCCAGGCTGTTAGATGAAGAGAGTGAAGCTTGACATTGAGGAGATGACCGTCCCTCTGAGACAAAAGGTGTGGAATTAAAGGTAAAGGCCATGGAGGCTTCCTTACCAGAGTCCTCAGTAATGGGTACCAGTGTTGCCGAGGCCAATCTGGAGCTATCAAAATCATCCTTGGCTTGTCTTGTCTGACCTTTAGGAGTACCTTTGGGAGGAGAGGCAGAGGTGGAAAGGCATACACATGAAGATTTTCCCAACTGAACGAAAGAGCATTCACTTTCCAAGCTGTGTGATGAAACCTTTTTGTGCAAAACTTTGGCAGCTGGTGGTTTAGTGGAGAAGCGAACAGATCTATGTCTGGAGTTCCCAGGACACTGTCAATTGTCGAAATACATGAAGATCCAGTTTCCACTCGTGGGGATCCATGATTTGCCTGCTTAACACATCTGCTAAGGAGTTCTGTGCTCCTGGCAGAAACCTTGCCTGTAGATTTAGCTGCAAGCTGGGCGCAGTCTCCCACAAAATCATTGCTTGCCTGCATAGAGGATAAGAATGTGTTCCCCCTTGCTTGTTGATGTACCACATGACAGTAGTGTTGTCTGTTAGAATCAACACCTGCCCTGGAAGAAGTAACTCCTTGAAAGCCATTAATGCAAACTGGACTGCTAACATCTCCTTCATGTTGATATGTAGATGCTGTAGTCTGGCAGGCCACTTGTCTTGTATCCACTTTCCATTCAGATGAGCTCCCCAAGCTATGTCTGAGGCATCTGTCGTTAAAATCTGACTCGCCTCTGGCCGGGTCACAGAGAGTCCCTTGTTTAGGTGACATTCCTGAGCCCACCACAAAAATTCCTTTTGAATGCAAGGTATTATTGGAATGACAGTGTCCAAATCCTGGCAGTGCTGTGTCCATACATTTTTCAGATACCATTGCAGCTTCCTCATATGCAGTTTGGCATTGGGAAGCACCAGAATACAAGATGCCATGAACCCTAATGCTTGAAGGACTGTCCTTGCAGTCAGCACGGACTGATGAGATAGTTGATGGAAGTAAAGGGATAGACTCTTTTGTTTGTCCGGGGTTAAAAAGGCCATCTGGGCTGCTGTATTCAGTCTCACACCCAGAAAGCACATGTCTTGAGAGGGTACTAGACTGGACTTTATTTCGTTCACAGAATACCCCAGGCATCTTAGCACTGCTATCACATATTCCAGATGCTGAAGAAGCTCGTCCTTTTCCTGAGCCAGAATCAGACAGTCGTCCAAGTAAGGATAGATTTGTATTCCTTTTAGCCTGAAAAAAGCTACAACTGGAGCCAGAACTTTGTGAATACTCTGGGCAGTAGATAAGCCAAAGGGCAATGCAGAGAACTGATAATGTGAATTTCCAGCTCGAAACGCAGATACTTCCTGCAACTGAGTCTGATAGGCACATGAAGGTAAGCCTCCTTGAGATCTAAAGTTACCATCCAGTGATCTTTGCCCAGCAGAGGTAAAAGCTGTTGTAACGTCAACATTTTGAACTTGGGAATGTCCAAATAAGTGTTGAGGATAGACAAATCCAAAATTGGTCTCCACGTGTTCCCTTTTTTGGTACTAGGAACAGGCGAGAATAAAATCCTAGGCCCCTTTCTGGCACAGGAACCGGCTGAATGGCCCCTATCTGGAGCAACAGAGAAATTTGCTTGTGAGCCTCTTTTCTTTGTATAGGAGGAATGTCTGGCATGCCTTTGAATGGAGGCAAGGTATGGAAATAAAACCTGTAACCGTGGTGAGCGATATCCAATACCCATCTGTCTTGGGTAATAACACTCCAATTTTCTTTGAAAAGTGCCAGCCTTCCTCCCAAAGGTGCTGCCAGGCGAGAAGGCTCTGGCAGTTGAAAAGGCAAGTCATTGGGTCTGCTTACGAAAGGACTGACCCCTGCCCTCACCAGAAGACTGGGCAGGCGAACTGCCTGTTCTAGGCCTAAAAGAACCTTGAGCTCTGCCCCTACCACGTCTAGATCTACCCCTAGACTGAGAATCATAAGAAGGATAAGTCCACCCCTTAGTAGGCCAATTTCTACTAAACTTTGGAGGCTGAACCTGCAAAAATCTTTAACAGTCTGCATAGACTTAGCCTTGTCCTCCATTTTCTTTAAAACTGTTTCCACAGGCACCAAACAACACATCAGATTGTAAAGGAGCATCTAAAATCCTTGTCTTTACATGTTCAGCTAAATTCTGATCCCTCAGCCAGGCGTGCCTGCGAAGAACAGAACCAGTGGCTGCCACCCTCGAGAGGCCTGTACAGCATCAAAACCACATTGCAAGGAATGCTTACCCACCTGTTCAGAAACATGAACCAAATCCTGCAACTCTTTACACTCAATACCTTCCGCCAGAGCATCTACCTTAGACTTCAATTGTGAAAGGAGATAATTTTGGTATTTCAACATGTGAAACTGGCAATTCAAAGCCCTCATGGCTAAAGTGGAAGAAGTATACACCTTTTTCCCCCATCTATCCAAAGCCCTTGCCTCTTTATCAGAAGGAACAGGATTTTTAACAACAGAAGCCTTAACCCCTTTAGGGCCCTGAGAAACAGTTTCTGGGTCTGCCCTAGGACTCTTAAAAAGATACTTATGAGCTTCAGGCACTCTATAATACCTGTCCGGTTTAACTGGGGCAGGAGGCAAAGAATCAGGGTTCAGGGAAGCCTCTGCAAAAACATCCTCTACCACATCCAGAATAGGAGGTATAGCTAAAGGCCTATGCTGGGGTAGAAACAAAATTCCTAAGCCTTTTCCTAGAATCAGAGAAATCTTGACCTTCCCATTTAAAATGCTCCCTCATGGAATGAAGAGTCTCTGAAAAGAAAAGTCCTCAGGAGGAGAAGCCGAAGGTGTAGAGTCATCTACATCAGAATCAGAATAAGGAGGATACTCCTGCAAGTCTTCAGCCGAAGACTCAGAAGCCTCGAACACTGCTCAAAACTCTCAAGCTCAGGTTCCACCCTAGGCCTCTTATCAGGGGGTAAAGAACCTCTAATCATAGTAATCAAATCTTCTGCCATTTTAAGCATATGTTTCTTAGGCAGAGACCCTGAAGAACTAGGGAGACCCCACTGAAGTTAACCCTGGCCGGCCTCTAGAAGGAGCCTTGGAAACAGAAGGGAGGGCCTAACCACCTTAGGAAGGGAGGGAGAACAGCTACCTGAGAAGCCCCTTCATCCTGGCCTACCTCCTGAGAGGACACATCTTGTAACAGTAAAGTCTCTCCCTGAGAATCCAAAGGAACTTCTGGTAGAACCACCGGCTCCACCGAGCCCTCTAAAGAACCGGCGTCCGGGACAGGCGGTTCTTCTACCCTAAACTTCGCTGCTTTGTCTTTGCGCTTTTAGATTTAGCGGCGGGCGTCGGAGCATCCGGCGGCATGTTGTAATTACAACGCTTCCCAAAACTAACCTGGCACAATCTAATCTTCTCTTAATAGTGCGTTTGTTAAATCTAGCACAAGAGCGACAGCCAACAACGTCGTGCTCAGGCCCTAAGCAAGGTATACACAATGTATGGTAATCTCTATGAGGTATCTGTTTCCCACAAGAAATACAGTTATTCACTTTTTCTGACATCCGGTTAAATACTGAGGCAAGAAAAAACCAAAATATTCCCCAACGGGGTACTTAGCCAACTTTGATTCGGTCTGAAACTCCGACTTCAGAAAATTTCAGAACGCCAACCTGCACTCGCAATACTGCTTCTGCATCGGACCATGCGGCAAAAAAGACTGAGGATATGACGTCGGTCATGCGCATTTGTACCCTGACGTCCTGATGTCAGACAAATGCGCCTTGACCGACGTCAGCCTTATACTTTGGTATTCGGGCCGACTGGGACAGCGGACTACCCGAGTGTTAGGACTGCAGCAATGTGAGATGAAGAACATCTGCAGAACCCCTCTAGACCCCTCGGAAACAGTCAATTGTGGTTCCCTCTGAAAGCATGAAACGGACACCTGCAAAGCCTCGACAGATGTGTGACCCGCCAGATGCTCACTGGCCTCCAACCCAGACGCAGTAGAAGAATCTGATAGAACAACCAGGTGAGCCTCCGGGTTCATAATAACCTCAGGAGAAACTCCCAGCACAGACTGGACAGCGGAAGAGTCCTGTCTTACCTTATGCACTTCCTTCTTCCCCCTGATGGCTGACCCTCAGGGCAAGAAGTTCCATCCATAGTATTTGCAGCAAGAAGCTTAAGAAAAGGGTTCTCAAGATACAAGGAAAGGGAAGAAAGCCTACTACAAAGGGTTTGGGGAGAAATGCCTGACAAATTGAACAAGACATACGGTCTTGAGCAGAACCTAGGCAAAACAGACACTTATCGTGGTGGTCTTCATGGGGAATCAATCTGCCACACTGGCATTTACCCTTCCTGGATGACATTAACCTCAAGGAGCACAAAACAAACAGAAAAAGTAGCCAAAAACCTAACTGGGTACTTATCTGCAACCGTCAGGATTCCAGGAAAAGTACAGTTGTGTACACTTACCATAAATGTAGATGTTCAAGAGTATTCACTGTTGCAGTCATCACATTTGGGTTATCTGCCTGCAGGTAGCCCTCAGCCAGCCTGAATACCAGAGTCTTCGGTTTTCTGCGTCGGATGCTGTCGCTTCTTCCTTGGCGTCGGGTATAAAACATGCAGCCGATGCCATTACATCAGTTTTTCTTGCCCCAGATGTCGGGTGACCCCACAATAGGAAGCTATTATATGGTATGGTACACCCCCAGCAAAAAGCAAATACACGTGATATAATATATGCCAAACAAGAAGGAAAGGTAGAGGCAATAGAAGTCAGAGGGCTGGAGGGAGGGTAACCAGGACTGCAACAGTGAATACACTCTAACATCTACATTTATGTTAAGTGTACACAATTGTACTATGTTCTTCATGTTTCACTGTTGCAGTCATCACATTTGGGTTGATTCCCAAAGCTAAGGAAGGGAGGAGGAAGTTAAAGAGCAATAGGACCAGCTATTAATCCCTGCAAGTCTGCAGTGGCAAATCCAGCTCTGGATTTAGAAAAGATGGGCAAGTGGTAATGCTTGGTGAAGCTATGTACAGAGCTTCAGGTAGCAGCTTCTAGGATGTCCCTGGTAGGGACCCCTCTCAGAAATGCTGCAGAGGTAGATGCAGCCCTGGTGGAATGTGATCTTATCCCCTGTGGGGTAGGTTTTCCTTGGTGCTTGTAGCAGAAATGGATGCAATGGGCTAATCCATCTGGAAATGGTTTGCTTTGAAATAGTCTTCCCCTCTGCCCCTGCAGCAAAGCTAACTAGCAGCTGTTCAGATTTTCTGATAGATTATATTTGGACAGGACTAAGCCTAAGTAGTCTGTGCACATCCAGAGAGTGCAGTATTCGTTCCCCTTTGTTTTGTGGATTAGGGAAAAAAGTAGGCAAATGAATGGACTGATTTAAGGCCAAAGAAGACACCACCTTGGGCACAAAGGAAGGATTAGTCCTGAGGGAAACCCTGTCCGCATGGAAGATAATGAAGGGTTCCACTGCCATGAGGGCCTGTAATTCAGACACTCTTCTAGCTGAAGTAATGGCTAGAAGGAAGGCTGTTTTCCAAGATAGGAATTTCAACTCTGCTGTAGCAGCTGGTTCAAACGGGGAAGAGTGAGCTTTTCCAATACAAAGTTAAGGTCCCAGGCTGCAGTGGGAGCTCTCCTGGGGAGTCTTAAATTTTTGGCCCCTCTAAAGAATTGCTTTATCAAGGGGTGAGGGAAGAGGGGTGGCTCAGTATTATAATGTGCTGAAATGGCAGAGGCATGAATTTTAATTGACGAGAAGGACAGGCCCTTGTGGAGCACTTCTGTTAAGTACTGCAGAATATGAGGTAAGCTGGGCACTGCTGTGCCCATCCCCCTGAGCTAGGCTCCAGGAACAGTATCGTTTTCACTTTTCAGCATAGGATTTTCTAGTACTAGGCCTCCTTGCCTCCAGAATGACATCCAGTACCTGCTTACTGAGGGATGCCAGGGGAGAGCTCAAGGAATTAGCCAGGCTGCAAGGTACAGGGTTTGAAGCTGAGGGTGCAGAATCTGGCCCACCTGCTGGGATAGCAGAGAAGGGGTCTGCGGCAGGTGCCATGGTTGTAGCAGTGTCATACTGCGCAAGAGGGGGTACCAGTGCTGGCGTGGCCAGTCTGGTGCAATCAATATTGTCCTTGGCTTGTCCTGTTTGATCTTTAGTAGGACCTTTGAGAGGAGAGGCAGAAGGGGAAAAGCATAAATTGAGAGGCTTTCCCAGGTGAAGGACAGGGCATCCACTTTCCAAGCTTGGCTGTGGGGAGTTCGTGTGCAGAATTTGTGCAATTGGTAGTTTTGAGGGGAGGCAAACAGGTCTACCTCTGGAGTCCCCCATTTATTCCTCAAGAGGTTGAATATTTTGGGCTCTAGTTTCCATTCGTGTGGGTCCATGAGATTTCTACTTAGGTCGTCTGCCAGTGAATTTAGTTTACCTGGCAGGAACTGAGCTTGCAGGTGTACGTGGTAGCTCAAGGCTGTGTTCCACAGAGCCATGGCTACTCTGCACAGAGGGTACAAGTGGGTTCCCACCCTGCTTGTTTATGTACCACATAACTGTGGTGTTGTCTGTCTTTACCAATAGTTGTCCTGGAAGAATACGGTCTTTGAAGATAGTCAGAGCATTTTGTACATCTAACATTTCTTTTTGATTGACATGCAGGTGCATCTGTCTTGGGTTCCATCTGCCCTGAATGCACTGCCCTGCAATGTGAGCCCCCCCATGCATAGTCTCATGCGTCTGTTGTTAGGGTTTGGGCGGCAGGGGGTAGAGTGAAAGGGAGTCCCTTGTTGTGGTAGCAGGCCTCTGCCGACGAAAGGAACTCTGTCTTCATACAAGGCATGATAGAAATCATTGTTTCCAGATCCTGAGAATGTTGACACCATAGGCTTTTTAGATACCATTGGAGATTCCTCATATGCAGTCTTGCATATGAAATTAGTAAAATGCAAGAGGTCATGAACCCCAGGGCTTGCAGTATTTTCCTTGCAGATGGCTGGGGTTTTGTGGCCAAAAGTATGAAGTAGGTTGTCAAACTTGTTTCTCTGGAGTGAGGAATGCCATCTGGGAAGTTGTGTTCAAGACTGATCTCAGGAATACAATCTGTTGGCAGGGTACTAGGTGAGATTTCTTTTCATTGATGGTGTACCCCAGAGAGGTTAGAAGTTTCCTTACGAATGCCAGGTGTTGTAATAGCAAGTCCTGGCTTTCTGCCTGAATAAGACAATCGTCCAAGTATGGGTAAATTTGAATATTTCTCTGCCTGCAAAATGCAATGGCTACAGCTAGACACTTTGTAAATATCCTGGGTGCAGTAGATAAGCCAAAGGGAAGTGCACAGAATTGATAGTGCATGGAGCCTGCCCTGAAGCGTAGGCATTTCCTGCAAGATTCCCTTATTGGGACTTGGAGGTAAGTTCCTTTAAGTCTAGGGTTGCCAGCCATGCAACCTTGACTAGCATGGGAAGAAGCTGTCGCAGAGTTAGCATTTTGAATGTTGGAACTACCAGAAAGGTGTTGAGAACAGAGAGGTCCAGGATGGGACGCCAGGAGTTGTCTTTTCTGGGTACCAGAAAAAGTCTTGAATAAAAAACTTGTCCCCTTTGTTCTGCTGGGACAGGTTGAATAGCCCTGATACTGAGAAGAGAGAGAACCTGCTGTTGGGCCTCTGCCCATTGGTTTGGGGGTAGGTCTGGCCAACCATTTGGGTTAGTAGTCAGTGGAAGTGGAATCTGTATCCTTGGGAAACTATGTTCAAAACCCATTTGTCCTGGGTAATGAGTTCCCAGTTTTTTGCATGCAGGGCGAGCTTTCCTCCTAAGGGAGCAGGTAGTTGAGCAGGGCTTGGAAGGGTTAAGGTTAAGTCATTGTGCCATTTTTCCATAGAGGGGTGGCTTACTACTCCCTGCTTTGTAAGTAGGAGCCCTTCCAGTGTTTAGGTCTGTGCACAGCCTGAGACTGTAGCCTAGGTGGTCTGCTGTTTCTGGGTTTGGACTGAGAAGGCCTAGAAGGGACTGGAAAGGACCAATTCTTGGAAGACCAATGCCTACTGAATCTGGGAGGCTGCACTTGTAGGAAATCTTTACCAGTTTGCATAGATTTAGCTTTTTCTTCCATCCTTCTGAGGACGACTTCTGCTTTATTACCAAAAAGGCGGTCTTGGTTCAAGGGAGCATCCAGTAATTTAGCTTTTACATGATCTGGAAAGTTTTGTTCCTTAAGCCAAGCATGACTTCTAATTACAGACCCAGTGACAGCAGCCATGCAAGATGCTTCTAAAGCGTCAAAACCACATTACAAAGTATGTTTAACAACGTGTTCTGCAGAATGCATTAAATCCTGAAATTCTTTGTGTTCAGTACAGTCAGGAATCAACATCATTTTCTGTTTAAGCAGCCCCATAACATGCTGATACTTTAACATATGAAACTGGCAATTTAAAGCCCTAATGGCCAAAGTAGCAGAAATGTATACCTTCTTACCCCATCTGTCTAAGGCTCTAGTCTAGAATCTATATCAGAAGGGGTAGGATTTTTGGCAGCAGTGGCCTTAATGCCTTTTGGTCCTTGGGAAATGGTCTCTGGATTCGCAGAAGGATTCTTGAAGAGGAACTTGCGAGAGTCAGGTACTCTGCAGTATCTGTCAGGTTTTCTGGGAGCTGGAGGTAAAGTGTCTGGGGTAAGGCTAGATTTCAAGAAAGCATCATCTACAATGTCCAGAACAGGAGGGATAGCTAAAGGCCTGTGTTGAGGTAGTAGTAAGAATTCCCTAACTCTCTTTTTGGACTATGAGTAATCCTGGCTTTACCAGCGGAAATGCTCCCTAAGAGTGTGCAAGGTTTCACCGAAAGAAAAATCCTCTTGGAGGGGAAGCAAAGGGAATAGAATCCCCTGCATCAGAATCCTCATAAGTAGATAAGGGCAAGTCCTGGTAATCAGAAGGAGAAGAAATATCAGATTCCTGACCAGAAGAATCAGAAAGAAAATTAGTTCTAGGTCTCCTAGAGGGGGAAGGCGGTCTTCGCCTAATTAAGGTAATGAGGTCTTCAGCCTTTCTAAGCATTTGTTTTTTAGGCATATGGGCCTGAGTCTGCAGTTTGGTCATTGGTTTTTTAGGCATGGTGCGAGTTTTTGGCCTGGATGAAAACGATGACGTCGGTTTAATATGAATGTCTGTAGGCCTGAATACACCCTCAGAAGCCGGTGCCTGCACAGCGGCTCCAGACCCATCCAAGGTAGAGACATCCGCAGGTTCCATAGTTGAAGAAGCATCTTGTGGCATACCGGACTTCAAATGGGTCTCAGTAGAGGCCTGTGAGTCAGAAGTAGCTGGTATAAGGGGCTGCGAAAGAGTACCGTCAGACTGGCGACTAGCTCAACAGAAGCGTCGTCGGCAGTTTTGGACCTATGCGGTCTGTCTCTGTCTTTATCCTTACATGTTTTCAGAATATCGGTAGTTGGATGGCTTGACAAAGCCATTTCAGAGTACAAAGGGCAAGTACGAAAGTAATTAGCTGCAAAAATAGCCTGACGATGAATAGTTCGGGTGTTGAACAAGGCAAAAAACTGACAACGAGGGACGTCGTGGTCTGGGCCTAAACAAGGGATGAAGTAGGAATGAAAATCTCTATGAAGTATTTGCTTTGCACAGGTAAGAAATAAACAGCCTCTGCAACGCTCAAACCCAGGACCCTGCACACCATAGACCAAGTAATTTACCACTAAGCCATGCCAGACATTAGTTAGAGCAAGAAAAAGGATCCTCAATGGGGTATTTAGCTTTTTTGAAGACTTCGGGTCTGAAACTCGAAAAAGTACAGTTGTGTACCTACCATAAATGTAGATGTTCGAGTGTATTCACTGTTGCAGTCATTACACTTGGGTTATCCTGCTGGTAGGCTACCCACAGTCAGCCTGAATTCCAAAGTCTAGGTGCGGCATTGGTTGCTGTCGCCTCTTCCCTGACGTCAGTGTGCCAGGGGTATAAAAGATGCAGCCGATGCCATTTTCTTCAGTTTTTCTTGCCCCAGATGTCAGGTGCCCCCAAATTGGAAGGCTAAAAATTATGCCAATATGTGTGCATGCACAAAAATAACATTTCCTTCATCTACAAGCAAATACACCACATAGGTTGTATAGGATACAGAAGTACAGATAAGTCCCAGCAAAGAAAAGGGGGATAGTGGGTGGGTTACCTGAACTGCAACAGTGAATACACTCGAACATCTACATTTATGGTAGGTACACAACTGTACTATGTTCACCGTGTTTCACTGTTGCAGTCATTACACTTGGGTTGAATCCCAAAGCTGAGGTTGGGTGGCTGGGTCTAAATAGGATTAGGAGAGGCTATAAGGCCCTGTAGAAAGTACAGTTTTGTACCTACCATAAATGTAGATGTTCGAGTGCTCATACAGCTGCAGTCATAACAGATGGGTTATCGTGCCGTCAGGCGGGTCCTCGGTCGGCCGAATTCCAAAGTCTAGGTCCGGCGTCGGTTGTCGTCGCTTCCTCCCTGACGTCAGTGCGGCAGGGGTATAAAAGAGGCAGCCAACGCCATTTTCTTCTGTTTTTCTTGCCCCAGATGTCAGGTGCCCCCAGAAGGAAGGCAAACATAATGTTATGCAAAAATGCAATGTTGATAAATCAAAAACAGTAGTTGCAAGCAAATACACCATAAAGAATACCCCAAAGGTTATATGAAAAGTGTTTGTCATAGGCCTGTCCCAAGAGGGATGGAGGGAGGAAACCTGGACTGCAGCTGTATGAGCACTCGAACATCTACATTTATGGTAGGTACAAAACTGTACTATGTTCATCGTGCATACAGCTGCAGTCATAACAGATGGGTAGAATCCCAAAGCTAAGTAAGGGTGGTAGGCACTAAGTGGAACTAGGAGGGGCTAGGATGCCCTGCAGGACTGCTGTGGCAAAGCCCGCTATAGATTTAGAGTTTAGTGGGAGGTGATAGTGCTTGGAGAAAGTGTGCACTGAACTCCAGGTGGCTGCTTCCAAAATATCCTTGGTAGGGACCCCCCTGAGGAAGGCTGCAGAGGTAGCTGTGGCTCTGGTGAAGTGGGATCTGATGCATGCAGGCACAGTTTTTCCATGAAATGAGTAACAAAAGCGTATGCAGTGGGCTATCCATTTTGAAATTGTCTGTTTGGAAATAGCCTTTCCTTGAGCACCTGCAGCATAGGACACAAAGAGTTGCTCAGATTTCCTGAATGGCTTTGTCCTGCCCAAATAATAAAGAAGTTGTCTGTGAATGTCCAAGGAATGCAGTAGTCTTTCCCCTTTGTTTTGTGGATTAGGATAAAAGGTAGGTAAGTGGATAGTCTGATTCAAAGCTACACTGGATACTACCTTTGGCATAAAGGTAGGGTTGGTTCGTAAGGAAACTCTGTCCTGATGGAAAATGATGAATGGTTGCACAGCCATGAGGGCCTGTAGCTCTGAAACCCTGCGAGCTGAGGTGATAGCCAGAAGAAAGGCTGTTTTCAATGAGAAGTACTGTAACTCTGATGAAGAAGCTGGCTCGAAGGGAGGAAGGGTCAGCTTTTCCAATACGAAGTTGAGGTCCCAAGCAGGGACTGGTAGTTTCCTTGGGGGTTTTATATTTTTTGCCCCACTGAGGAACTGCCTTAAGAGAGAATGAGAGAATAAAGGAGGATCTGTGTTGTATTGTGCAGAAATGGCTGAAGTGTGGATCTTGATGGAGGAGAAGGAAAGTCCATTGTTTAACATCTCAGCTAGGTACTGTAAAATTTGAGGTATATTTATTACCCAAGGATTCTGTCCCTTCTTTTGATTCCAGGCACAAAATCGTTTCCATTTGGCGGAGTAATCCTTTCTAGTAGAAGGTCTTCTGGCCTCCAAGATGACATCCTGCACCTCCTTGGAGAGGAGAAACTGTTGGGAAATCAAGGAATTCTCCATGCAGCTAGATTTAGGGTTTTGAGCTGGCTGTGAAGAGTTTTGTAGTTGTGCTGGGACAACAGAAGAGGGACTAGAGGTAGGATCCATGGTGGGGAATGTGTCAGGCTCTTCAGGAGCAGATACCAGTGTTGTCTTGGCCAGTCTGGAGCAATGAGAATCATTTTCGGCCTCTCTGCTCTGGCTTTTAATAGAACTTTGGGCAGCAGAGGAAGAGGCGGGAAGGCATAGACTGTCAATGTTGCCCAATTGAAGGAAAGTGCGTCCACTTTCCAGGCCTGTGGATGATAGGTCCTTGAACAAAATTTTTTCAACTGGCAATTTCTGTGGGTAGCAAAGAGATCTATGTCTGGCTGTCCCCATGCCTGAGTTATCTTTGTGAAAATTTGAGGATGCAACTTCCATTCGTGTGGATCTGTCATATTTCTGCTTAGGTTGTCTACCAGTGTGTTTTCCTTCCCTGGCAGGAAATGAAATTGTGCCTGTAGTTGAATTTTCAATTCCAGTGCTGTGTTCCATAGGGTCATGGCTTGCCTGCACAGGGGGTATGAATGAGTTCCCCCCTGTTTGTTTATGTACCACATCACTGTGGTGTTGTCTGTCCTTATCAATAGCTAGCCTGGATGCAGTAGGTCTTTGAAGGTCACAATAGCCTTTTGCACGGCTAGCATTTCCTTTTGGTTGATGTGAAGGAGCTTCTCTTTTCGTGCCCATTTTCCCTGAATGCACTGATCTGTCATGTGTGCTCCCCAGGCGTAGTCTGAGGCGTCTGTTGTGATGATTTGAGTTGCTTAAGGTACACAGAAAGGAAGACCAGTGTTTCTTTGGCAAGCTTGAGCCCACCACATAAATTCCTTTTGAAGGCATGGAATGAGTGGTATAATTGCTTCTAAGCTGTGGCTGTGTTGAGACCATAAGTTTTTTAGGTACCATTGAAGTTTCCTCATATGCAGCTTTGCACATGGGATTAGTAGGATGCAAGATGCCATGAATCCCAGAGCCTGCAGGACTTTCCTTGCAGTTAGCCTGGTGTAAGTTGCCATTTTTCTGAAGTATTGAGACAGTTGCCCTTGCTTGTCTGGCGTGAGGTAGGCCATCTGGGTGGTTGTATCCAAGCTGACACCCAGGAAAATTATTTGTTGAGAGGGTATTAGTTTTGATTTCTTTTTGTTGACTGTGTATCCCAGGAAGTTCAACAGTTTTATTACAAACGCCAGGTGCTGCAGTAGTATGTCCTTGCTGTCCGCTTGGATCAGGCAGTCCAGATATGGGTAGATTTGTATCCCTTGTAGTCTGCAGAAGGCGATTACTGATGCCAGGCATTTCGTAAACACTCTGGGCGCAGTAGATAAGCCAAAGGGCAATGCAGAGAACTGGTAATGGGTTGAACCTGCAAGAAATCTGAGGTATCTTCTGCAATCTTGTCTGATAGGAACATGCAGGTATGCCTCCTTGAGGTCCAATGTTACCAGCCAAGACTCCTTGCCCAGCATGGGAAGAAGCTGCTGTAATGTGAGCATCTTGAATTTTGGCACCTGTAGATATGTGTTTAGGATGGATGGGTTTAAGATAGGTCTCCAATCTTTGTCTTCCCTTGGTACCAGGAATAGTCTGGAATAAAACCCTTGACCTTGTTCTTTTGCAGGTACCTCTTGAATTGCTTTCATGTCCATGAGAGCTGAAATTTGTTTTTGTGCCTCTGCCCTTTGATTTTGTGGGCAGGTTTGGCATGCCTCTCATTTTTGGAAGGGTGTGAAAGTGGAACCTGTAGCCTCTGTCTATAATGTCCAGAATCCATTTGTCTTTTGTAACAATATGCCAATTTTTTGAGAATAATGTCAGTTTTCCGCCCAAAGGTGCTGCCATTAAAGCTTTGCTTGGCAGGTGTAGGGGGAAGTCATTGTGTCTGTTTTCTAAAAGACTGTGATCTATCTTCTCCACCTCTTGGGGTTGGTGCTTGCCACTGTCTGGCTCTGAAAGATCATTGAGGTTGCCCTCTACCCCTTGGACGCCTGTATCTGCCCCTTTGAGGTCTGTCCGTGGCTGGAAAGGACCAATTTTTTGAAGGCCAGTTTCTGCTGAAGCGTGGAGGCTGTACCTGCAGGAAATCTTTCACTGTTTGCATTGATTTCGCTTTTTCCTCCATTTTCTTTAGCACCTCCTCAGCTTTAACACCAAACAATACATCTTTTTGAAGAGGTGCATCTAATAATTTAGCTTTGACATGATCTGGTAAGGTTTGCTCTTTGAGCCAAGCATGCCTATGTATAACAGACCCCGTAACAGCAGCTCTACATGAGGCCTCTAAAGCATCAAAACCACACTGCAAGGTATGTTTACCCACTTGCTCTGCACCATGCAACAAATCCTGCAACTCTTTTAAATCTGGTGGTTCTGGTTGTGTCATCTTGCTTTTCAGCTGAGATATCAAAAACTGTTGATACTTTAAGATATGGAACTGACAGTTTAATGCCCTCATGGTTAAAGTGGCCGAGGTGTACACCTTTTCCCCACCTTTCTAAAGATCTGGAATCTCTCTCTGAAGGTAATGGATTTTTAGCAGTAGAGGCCTTAATTCCCTTGGGACCCTGTGAAATAGTTTCTGGGTCAGCAGTATGGCTTTTATATAGGAACTGGTGAGAATCAGGAACCCGGTAATACCTGTCTGGTTTAACAGGAGCTGGAGGCAAAGAATCAGGATTAAGGCTGGCTTCTGTGTACACATCATCCAATATATCTAAAACAGGAGGGATAGCCAGAGGCCTATGCTGGGGGAGCAGAAGAAAATTCCCTGAGCCTTTTCTTGGAATCTGAGTAATCTTGGCCTTCCCAGTGAAAGTGTTCCCTCAATGTATGCAGGGTTTCCCCAAAAGAGAAGTCCTCAGGGGGGGAGACCAAGGGAATAGACTCCTCTGCATCAGAGTCTTCGAATGGAGAATAGGCAAAATCCTGGTCCTCAGATAGTTCTGAGGTAATAGAAGCTTGATCTGAGGGAGGGTAGTCTTCCTCTAATCTGGGCCTTTTGTCAGAGGGGGGTTGAGAACCCCTGATAAGAGTAATCAAATCCTCAGCCATTTTAAGCATCGGTTTTTTAGGCATGGTGCCTTGAGAGGGTGTCTGAGGAACCTGTTTTTTGGTTTTCATGGCTGTTTTAGATTTAGTGAAGGCTTTAATAGAGAAGGAGGAAGGCCTGAAGACCCTTTGAGAAATGGCAGGCCTGTCTAAATTCTGAGTTTCCCCGCCAGAAGTGGCGTCGGTATCTGTAGTAGGAATGGGGGCCGAGGAGCCTGCGACCTCGGGTACTGAAGACACCGGTAATGCATTGTCATCGGTACTCAGGGGCTGCGTAGGCGCCTCGCTGAGTACCGGAGAACCGGTAGTCGGCCTTAGCGTGGTATCAGTAGGTGGTGCAGACCTCGTATGTCGGTCTTTATCTTTGCGGTTTTTGCTCAAAACTGGAGTCGGAGTATCCGATGACATAATATAATTAAATATTTTGCCAAAAAAGTGAAGGGCGAACTCCGCCCGACGCTTAATAGTGCGTTTGCTGAATCTAGCACAAAAACGGCAGGCCGAGACGTCGTGGTCTGGGCCTAAGCAAGGTATACAGAAAAAGTGGAAATCCTTATGCGGTATTTGCTTCCCACATGAAATGCAATTATTAACTTTGTCTGACATCGGTCTGAGGCAAGAAAAGTTTCCCCAACGGGGTACTTAGCTTTCAAGAAGACTTCGGCTGAAATACTTTTGTAAATCTCAGGAGCTGGCCGACCGGCACTTGCGAACTGCTTCTGCTTCGGGCATCGGGCGGCAAGAAAGACTGAAGAAAATGGCGTCGGCTGCCTCTTTTATACCCCTGCCACACTGACATCAGGGAGGAAGCAACGACAACTGACGCCAGACCTAGACTTTGGAATTCGGCCGACCGAGGACCCGCCTGATGGCAAGATAACCCATCTGTTATGACTGCAGCTGTATGCATGATGAACATCTGCAGTGGCAAAGCCTGCTCTGGATTTAGAGTAGAGAGCTAAGTGGTAGTGCTTGGTAAAAGTGCGCCCTGAACTCCAAGTTGCAGCCTCTAAAATGTCTTTGGTTGGTACTCCTCTGAGGAAGGCTGCTGAAGTGGCTGCTGTTCTAGTTGAATGTGGCCTAATGCCCTTAGGCACTGATTTGCCATGTTGTGAATAGCGAAACGAATGCAGTGGCCTATCCATTTTGAAATAGTCTGCTTTGAGATAGCCTTTCCTTGTGATCCTGCAGCATATGCTACTAAAAGTTGCTCAGTCTTTCTGAAAGCCTTAGTTCTGTCCAAGTAGAAGCGTAGCTGTCTGTGTATGTCCAAAGAATACAGGAGTCTCTCACCCTTACTCTGTGCGTTTGGATAAAAAGTAGGCAAATGAATGGTTTGGTTAAGGGCCACACTGGACATTACCTTAGGCATAAATGTCGGGTTCGTCCTCAGACTCTGTCCGGATGGAAAATTATAAAAGGTTCCACAGCCATTAGGGCCTGTAACTCTGAGACTCGTCTTGCAGAGGTTATTGCTACGAGCAGAGCTGTTTTCCATGATAAGAACTTTATTTCAGCTGTATTGGCAGGCTCAAAAGGCGGCAGTGTGAGTTTTTCCAAGACATAATTGAGGTCCCATGCAGGTATTGGTGCTCTCCTTGGAGGTCTTGTGTTTTTGACCCCTCTGATGTACTGTCTTAGCAACGGATGTGAAAAAATTGGTGGTTCCGTATTGTAATGAGCTGAAATGGCAGAGGCATGGATTTTAATTGATGAAAAGGATAGGCTTTTGTCCAGCATCTCAGTTAAGTATCGTAAAATCTGAGGAAAATTTGGTACAAACATGTCAATTCCTTGTGCCTGGTTCCAAGCACAGAATCTTTTCCATTTTTCTGCATAAGATTTTCTGGTACTGGGCCTCCTGGCCTCCAAAATAACATCCATCACTGCTTTAGAGAGAGGTGTGTTCTGAATGGCTACATTATCCGCCATGCTGCCAGATTTAGGGTTCTGAGTTGGCTGTGCAGGATCTGATTGTTTCGTTAGGTCAGTAAATGAGGAATTAGAGGCAATGTCCAGGCTGGGCCTTGAGACAAGCTCTTTAGGGATGGGTACCAATGCTGGCAGGACCAGTCTGGAGCAATCAGAATCATTTTTGGCTTCTCTTGTCTGACCTTTAGGAGTACCTTGGGGAGGAGAGGCAGAGGAGGAAAGGCATATACTGTTAGGGTTTTCCAGCTGAATGATAGAGCATCCACTTTCCAGGCTTGCTTGCGATAAGTCCTTGTGCAGAATATCTGTAGTTGGCAGTTGTGAGGGGAGGCAAATAAATCTATGTCTGGGCATCCCCATTTCTTTATTATCATGCTGAAGACTTGTGGATCCAGTTTCCACTCGTGAGGTTTCTGCTTAGTTCGTCTGCCAGCGTATTCTTTCCTGGCAGGAATTGTGCTTGCAGGTGTACTTGATAAGTCAATGCTGTGTCCCACAAAGTCATGGCTGGTCTGCAGAGGGGGTAGGAATGTGTGCCTCCCTGCTTGTTTATGTACCACATGACTTAAGTATTGTCCATCCTTATCAGTAGTTGTCCTGGATGGAGTAGATCCTTGAAAGCTATCAGGGCATTCTGAACAGCTAGCATCTCTTTTTGAATGATATGAAGATGCCTTTGGCTTGTGGGCCATGTGCCCTGAATACATTTTCCTGCCATGTGGGCCCCCCAGGTATAATCTGATGCATCTGTTGTTATTGACTGCCTGGCTGTGGGTAGGGTGAATGGCTGTCCCTTGTTGTGGTGACAGGCCTGTGCCCACCATCGAAACTCCTGTTGCAGGCAAGGAAGGAGGGTAATTAATGTTTCCAGGCTGTGACAATGTTGAGTCCAAACACTTTTTAGATACCATTGTAGTTTCCTCATATGCAGTCTGGCATATGGAATTATCAGAATGCAGGATGCCATGAAGCACATAGCCTGCAGAATTTTTCTTCCAGATAACTGGGCCTTTGTTATCAACATTTTGAAGTAAGAAGTCAGTTGCCTTTGTTTGCTGGCGTGAGATAAGCCATCTGGGCAGTTGTATTTAAGCTTTCACCCAAGAATATTATCTCTTGAGAGGGTACTAGTTTTGATTTATTTTTGTTTACTGTGTACCCTAGGCAAAGTAGTAATCTTTTTACAAACGCCAGATGCTTTAGTAGAATGTCCTTGTTCTCTGCTTCAATAAGGCAATCGTCCAAGTAAGGATTAATCTGAATTCCTCCTTCTCTGCAAAATGCAATTACTGGTGCCAGGCATTTTGTGAAGACCCTGGGCGCAGTAGATAAACCAAAGGGCAGTGCAGAGAATTGGTAGTGCATTGAGCCAGCTATGAATCTGAGATATCTTCTGCAAGATTGTCTGATTGGAATATGCAGGTATGCCTCTTAGGTCCAAAGTTACCAGCCAAGCCTTCTTGCCCAGCATGGGCAGAAGCTGCTGCAGAGGCAACATTTTGAATTTTGGAACGTCCTGAAATGTATTTAGAATAGACAGGTCCAGTACTGGCCTCCAGGCTTTGTCTTTTCTGGGTACCAAGAAAAGTCTTGAGTAAAATCCTTGTCCCTGCTCTTGCTGTGGTACTTGCTGAATGGCCCTCATGTCCATGAGGGATGAAACTTGTTTTTGTGCCTCTGCCCATTGATTGTGTGGCAGGTCTGGCATACCTTTTGCCCATGGCAGGGTGTGAAAGTGGAACCTGTAGCCCTGGGACACTATATTCAAGACCCATTTGTCCTGGGTGATCATGTGCCAATTTTGAGAAAAAAGTGCTACTTTTCCCCCTACGGGGGCTGCCAAAAGATAAGTGCTTGGTGCTGGCAGAGGAAAGTCATTGGGACTGTTTCCTGTATGGCTGTGATTTGTCTTCTCTGCTTTTGGAGGTAGAAGCGCCCCACTGTTTAGGCCTGTATGAGCCCTGGGGATGGGATCTGCCTCTGGGGAGTCTGTATCTGCCTCTTTGTGGCCTGTCTGACACTGGAAAGGACCAATTCTTTGTAGGCCCGTTTCTGCTAAATTTGGGTGGCTGTACCTGTAAGAAATCCTTGACTGTTTGCATAGATTTCGCTTTGTCCTCCATTTTCTTCAACACCTCCTCTGTTTTAACACCAAATAAGGTATCATGCCGTAAGACAGATTCTGTTCCTGTAACCAAGCATGCCTCCTAATGACAGAACCAGTAACTGCAGCCCTGCAAGAGGCCTCCAGAGAATCAAAACCACATTGCAATATATGCTTTCCACTTGTTCATTTGCATGCAATAAATCCTGCATTTCCTTATTTTCTGCACAATCAGAATTGGGCAGCATTTTCTGTTTTAGCAGTGACATTAAATACTGCTGATATTTAAGCACATGAAATTGACAATTTAAAGCCCTCACAGCCAAAGTTGCAAAAGTGTAAATCTTTTTTCCCCATCTGTCTAGTACCCTTGAATCTTTATCAGAGGGCTTAGGGTTTTTTGCAGTAGAAGCCTTGACCCCTTTGGGACCCTGAGAAATAGTTTCTGGGTCAGCAGCAGGGTTTTTATAAAGAAATGTATGTGAATCTGGAACCCTGTAGTATCTGTCTGGTTTAACAGGGGCAGGAGGTAAAGAGTCAGGAGAAAGTCCGGACTCTGAAAATACATCTACAATGTCTAACACAGGAGGAATAGCCAGGGGCCTGTGCTGAGGTAGTAAAAGAAAATCTCTAAGCCTTTTCTTAGATTCTGAGTAGTCTTGGCTCTCCCAGTGGAATTGCTCCCTCATGGTATGTAGGGTTTCCCCAAAAGAAAAATCCTCAGGCGGTGAGGCTGAAGGGATAGACTCTTCAGAATCAGAATTCTCGTAAGGAGGAAGAGAGTATTCCTGTTCAGAAGAGGAGTCAGAGGAAATGGAAACCTGATCTTAAGATTCATATTCTGTCTCTTGCCTAGGCCTCCTGTCAGAAGGGGGATGGGAAAGTACAGTTTTGTACCTACCATAAATGTAGATGTTCGAGTGTAAACACTGCTGCAGTCATTACACTTGGATTATCCTGCCGTCAGGCGGTTCCCCAGTCGGCCTGAGTTCGAAAGTCTTGGTCCGGCGTCGGTTACTGTCGCCTCCTCCTTGACGTCAGTGCGACAGGGGTATATAAGATGCAGCCGACGCCATTTTCTTCAGTTTTTCTTGCCCCAGATGTCAGGTGCCCCCAAATAGGTAGGCAATTCAAATTGCTAGTAAAGTATACATGAGAAAAGCAAACAACAACTTTCAGTTACCAGCAAATACTCCCCATAGGTGGCAAAGGGTAGAGGACATAGGTATGTACCAGCAAGTAAGAGGGGAAGGAGGGAGGGTAACCTGGACTGCAGCAGTGTTTACACTCGAGCATCTACATTTATGGTAGTTACAAAACTGTACTATGTTCATCGTGTTACACTGCTGCAGTCATTACACTTGGGTGGAATCCCAAAGCTGAGGTAGGGTGGCTGGTTCTATAAGGCATTAGGGGTGGCTATAAGGCCCTGCAGCACAGCAGTGGCGAAGCCAGCTCTGTATTTGGAGTATAAAGGCAAACGGTAATGCTTGGTGAAGATATGCACAGAACTCCATGTTACTGCTTCCAAAATATCCTTGGTAGGTACTCCTCTGAGGTAGGCAGTTGAAGTGGCTGTTGCCCTGGTGGAGTGAGATCTAATGCTGCTAGGTACAGTTTTCCCATGGTGTGTATAGCAGAAACGTATACAATGTCCTATCCATTTTGAAATAGTCTGTTTTGAAATGGCTTTTCCCTGTGCTCCTGCAGCATATGCTACCAATAATTGCTCAGATTTTCTGAAAGGTTTGGTTTTGTCCAAGTAGAAGCGTAACTGCCTGTGAATGTCCAAAGAATGCAGTAGTCTCTCCCCTTTATCCTGTGGTTTTGGATAAAAGGTTGGCAAGTGAATAGTTTGGTTTAGAGACACACTTGATATCACCTTTGGCATAAACGTAGGGTTAGTTCTTAAAGACACCCTGTCCTGGTGGAAAATGAGGAAAGGTTCCATTGCCATTAGTGCCTGTAATTCTGAAACTCTTCATGCTGATGTTATTGCCAGTAGCAGAGCAGTTTTCCAAGAGATATATTTTAATTCTGCTGTGTTAGCTGGCTCAAAAGGAGGTAAAGTTAATTTTTCCAAAACAAGGTTGAGGTCCCAAGTTGGAGTAGGTGCTCTACGGGGCGGTGTTATGTTTTTAGCCCCTCTGAGGTACTGTTTTAGCAAAGGATTTGAGAAAACTGGTGGATCCGGGTTGTAATGAGCAGAAATGGCAGAGGCGTGGATCTTGATGGATGAAAAGGAGAGGCCTTTGTCCAGCATCTCAGTTAAATACTGTAGTATCTGAGGAATGTTTGCGACAAGAGGGTCAAGGCTGTGAGCCTGGTTTCAGGCACAGAATGTCTTCCATTTATCCGAATAGGCTTTCCTGGTACTAGTCCTTCTGGCCTCCAGAATGACATCCATAACAGCTTTGGAGAGAGGCCATTGCTTGCTTGACTAAGGAATTTTCCATGCAGCTAGGTTTAAGGTCTTTAGCTGGCTGTGAAGTATCTGATTGTTGTGCTGAGTCAGCAGATGAGGGATTTGAGGCAAAATCCAGGGTGGTTCTTGTGCTAAGTTCTTTAAGATTGGGTACCAGTGCTGGCGTGGCCAGTCTGGTGCAATCAGGATCATCTTTGTCTCTTCTTGCCTGGCTTTTATGAGTACCTTTGGAATGAGAGGTAGAGGTGGGAAAGCGTATACTTGTAGGTTTTTCCAGCTAAATGAGAGGGCATCCACTTTCCATGCTTGTGGATGGTAACTCCTTGTGCAGAATTTCTGTAGCTGGCAGTTCATTGGGGATGCAAACAGATCTATGTCTGGGCTCCACCACTTCTGTGTTATCATTCTGAATATTTGTGGATTCAATTCCCATTCGTGGGGATCCATGATGTTTCTGCTTAAGTCGTCTGCCAGTGTGTTTTTCTCTCCTGGCAGGAATTGTGCTTGCAGATGAACTTGGTAGTCTAGAGCTATGCTCCACAAGGTCATGGCTTGTCTGCAGAGGGAGTAGGAGTGTGTGCCCCCTTATTTGTTTATGTACCACATAACTGTGGTGTTGTCTGTCTTTAGTAATAGTTGTCCTGGATGCAGCAGGTCTTTGAAAGCTATAAGGGCATTTTGTACAGCTAGCATCTCTTTTTGATTGATGTGAAGATGCCTTTGTTCTGCGGGCCACTCGCCCTGAATACATTTTCCTGCCATGTGTGCTCCCCAGGCATAATCTGATGCATCTGTTGTCAGTGTTTGCCTGGCTGTGGGTTGAGTAAAAGGCTGTCCCTTGTTGAGGTGACAAGCTTGAGCCCACCATCGAAACTCCTGTTGAAGGCAAGGAATTAGTGGTATAACTGTTTCCAAACTTTGACAGTGTTGAGACCATACACTCTTTAGGTACCATTGTAGTTTCCTCATATGCAGTCTGGCATATGGAATTAGTAGTATGCAAGATGCCATGTAACCAAAGGCCTGCAGAATTTTTCTTGCAGGGAGTTGGGTCTTTGTTGCTATCAATTGAAAGTATTGAGTCAGTTGTCCTTGCTTGTCTGGCGTGAGATAAGCCATCTGGGCCATTGTGTTCAAGCTGGCACCCAGGAATATTATCTCTTGTGAGGGCACTAGTTTTGATTTCTTTTCGTTTACTGTGTACCCCAGGCAACTTAATAACTTTTTTACGAACTCCAGATGCTTTAGAAGAATGTCCTTGCTCTCTGCTTGAATAAGGCAGTCATCCAGGTACGGATAAATTTGAATTCCTTTCTGTCTGCAAAATGCAATTACTGGTGCCAGGCACTATGTGAAGACCCTGGGCACAGTAGATAAGCCAAAGGGCAGTGCAGAGAATTGATAGTGCATTGAACCAGCTATGAATCTGAGGTATCTTCTGCAGTTTTGTCTGATAGGGACATGCAGGTATGCCTCCTTGAGGTCCAAAGTCACGAGCCAAGCTTTCTTGCCCAGCATGGGAAGAAGCTGCTGTAGTGTCTACATTTTGAATTTCGGAACATCCAGGTAAGTGTTTAGAGAAGAAAGATCCAGAATGTGCCTCCAGGCTTTGTCTTTTCTGGGAACCAGAAAGAGTCTCGAGTAAAATCCTTGTCCTTGCTCCTGTGGTGGTACCTTTTGAATAGCTCTCATGTCCATGAGTGCTGTAATTTGTTTTTGAGCCTCTGCCCATTGATTTGCTGGCAAATTTGGCATTCCTTTTAACCTTGGCAGAGTGTGGAAGTGGAACCTGTAACCTTGAGATACAATGTTGAGAACCCATTTGTCTTTGGTGATCCAATGCCAATTGTGATAGAAAAGTGCCAGTTTTCCTCCTAAGGGGGCTGCCAAGAGAGAGCTGTTTGGCAGCTGTAGTGGGAAGTCATTGAGGCTGCTTTTTATATGGTTGGGGCCTGTCTTCCCCTTCTTTCTGGCCTGGTGCACCCCATTGTCGAGGCCTGTAAGGACCTTGTGGTTGACCTCTACCTCTTGGATGTCTGTATCTGCCCCTTTGATGTCTGTCTGCAACTGGAAAGGACCAATTCTTTGTTGGCCAATTTCTGCTAAATTGAGGAGGCTGAACCTGTAAGAAATCCTTCACCGTTTGCATAGATTTTGCCTTATCCTCCATCTTCTTTAATACCTCTTCTGCCTTAACTCCAAATAACACATCCCGCTGCAAAGGTGCATCCAATAATTTTGCTTTAACATGATCTGGTAACGTATGTTCTTTTAACCAAGCATGTCTTCTAATGACAGAGCCTGTAACTGCTGCTCTCCAGGAGGCCTCTAAAGAATCAAAACCACATTGCAACGTATGTTTTCCCACTTGTTCAGCTGCATGCAATAATCCTGCATTTCTGTAAAATTAGGAGGATCTGAATCTGGAAGCATTTTTTGTTTCAACTGAGACATCAAAAATTGTTGATATTTTAGCATGTGAAACTGGCAATTTAAGGCTCTCATTGCTAAAGTTGCAGACGTATATACTTTCTTTCCCCATCCGTCTAATGCCCTGGAATCTCTGTCAGAGGGAACTGTTTTTTTTCCTGATGAGGCCTTAATCCCTTTGGGTCCCTGAGAAATAGTTTCAGGGTCAGCAACAGGGCTTTTATACAGAAATTTGTGTGAGTCACGGACTCTGTAATATCTGTCAGGTTTAACTGGGGCTAGAGGTAAGGAGTCAGGATTTAAGCTGGATTCAGTATACACACCATCCACAATATCTAACACTGGCGGAATAGCAAGGGGTCTGTGTTGAGGTAATAAAAGGAAGTCTCTGAGCCTTTTCTTGGATTCTGAGTAATCCTGGCCTTCCCAATGGAAATGCTCCCTCATGGTATGTAAGGTTTCCCTAACCAAAGGAGTTGTCCTCAGGCGGAGAGGCCGACGGAGTTGATTCCTCAGCATCAGAATCCTCATAAGGGGGTAAAGAATATCCTAGGTCTGACGATGAATCCGAAGGAATGGACACCTGGTCGGATGAGTCAGTCTGCATCCTGTCTGGGCCTTTTATCAGGACGGGGATGGGACCCCCTGATCAGGGTGATTAGGTCTTCGGCCATTTTGAGCATTTGTTTCTTAGGCATGGAGGCCTGTCCTGTAGAATGCTGTATTTGTTTCTTTGTTTTTAAGGGAGGCTTAGACTTAGCAGAGGGTTTAATGCTTAACTGAGTAGGTCTGAAAACACCCTCTGAAGCTGTGGATTGCTCAGCTACTTCGGTTCCCTCTGAAGGGTTAGTTTCGGTAGGCTGAAAAACTTGTATGTCCAAAGGCCCAGTCAGCTCCACGTGAGAGTCAGAGGCGGCCTGTGGTTTTGCAGAAGCGGTCGTCAGGGGCTGCGAAGGCACCTCGCTGCAAACTGGAGAACCGGCGACCAGCTTAGAAGAGGCCTCGTCGTCAGTTTTGGGCCTCGGATGCCTGTCCATGTCTTTGCGCTTTTTATGTATTCTGGTCGTCGGAAGTTCCGACGGCATGGTGTAATTGAATTTTCTGCCAAAATAATGTCGGGCAAAATCAAACAGACGTTTAATAGTGCGCTTGTTAAACCTAGCACAAAACAGACAACCAGTGACGTTGTGGTCTGGGCCTAGGCATGGGATACAATAGGAATGGAAATCCTTATGAGGTATTTGCTTCCCACAAGAAATACAGTTATTAACTTTTACTGACATCGGTCTGAGGCAAGAAAAAGTTTCCCCAACGGGGTACTTAGCTTTGTAGAAGACTTTGGTTCTGAATTCGGAATGAAAATCTCAGGAGTCGGCTGACCAGCACTTGCGAACTGCTTTTGCTTCGGGCACCGCACAGCAAGAAAAACTTTAGAAAATGGTGTCGGCTGCATCTTATATACCCCTGGCGCACTGACATCAGGGAAGAGGTGACCGCAACCGACGCTGGACCTAGACTTTGGAATTCGGGCCGACTGGGGAACCGCCTGACAGCAGGATAACCCAAGTGTAATGATTGCAGCAGTGTAACATGATGAACATCCCCTGATCAAGGTAATTAGGTCTTCGGCTATTTTGAGCATCTGTTTTTTAGGCATGGAAGTCTGTCCTGGAGAATGCTGTACTTGTTTCTTTGTCTTTATAACTGCTTTAGTCTTTGCTTTGGAAGCTGAAGTAGGCTTTACATACAACTGTGTAGGTCTGAAAACACCCTCAGAAGCCGATGCCTGCTCAGCGGCTCCGGACCCATCTGAGGGAATAGTTTCCGAGTGTCCAATACCTTGAGTATCCAGAGGCCTAGCTGGCTCCACGTGGGAGTCATCAGCGGTCTGTGGCTCTGAGGTAGCGGGCGTCAGGGGCTGCGAAAGCGCCTCACTGAGAACCGGCGACTGGCTTTGCGGAAGCCTCTTTGTCGGTTTTGGATCTCGGATGCCTGTTCTTTTCTTTTTCCTTGCGCTTTTTATAAACTCTGGTCGTCGGCTGTTCCGACGACATTATATAATTGAATCTTTGGCCAAAGTAATGAAAGGCAAAATTGTACCGACGCTTAATAGTGCGTTGGTTAAATCTAGCACAAAACCGACAACTAGCAATGTTGTGATCAGGGCCTAAGCAAGGAATACAGTAAGAATGAAAATCCTTATGAGGTATTTGCTTCCCACAAGAAATACAATTGTTAACTTTTTCTGACATCGGACTGGAGCAAGAAAAAAGTTTCCCCAATGGGGTACTTAGCTTTAATGAAGACTTCGGATCTGAAATTCGATTTTGAAAATCTCAGGAGTCGGCCGACCGGCACTTGCAAACTGCTTTTGCTTCGGGCACCGTGCGGCAAGAAAGACTGAAGAAAATGGCGTTGGCTGCATCTTTTATACCCCTGGCGCACTGACGTCAAGGAAGAGGCGACAGCAACTGACGCCGGACCTAGACTTAGGAATTCAGGCCGACTGCAGGTAGCTTGCCAGCAGGATAACCCAAGTGTAATGACTGCAACAGTGAAAAACGATGAACATCGAAAATTTCAGGAGTCGGCCGACCGGCACTTGAAACTGCTTCTGCTTCAGGCACCGCACGACAATTAAGACTGATGTAATGGCGTCGGCTGCATGTTTTATACCCCTGACGACCTAACGTTAAGGAAGAAGTGACATCATCCGATGCAGAAATCCGAAGACTCTGGTATTCAGGCCGGCTGAGGGCTACCTGCAGGCACATAACCCAAATGTGATGACTGCAACAGTGAAACATGAAGAACATCAGGTGTAAGCACAAGAATGCCAACAAACAGAAAAACGGTAAAAAAATGGATGGAGGTAACACACTGACAGTTAAAACAGTGTTCAGACTGGCGGGAAAGAAGTTCTGCAGATGGTATGCCTGAACGTCACCCTTTATATTCCCTACCCTATGCAAGGAGTGTGCAGGTGACATTCAGTATCTTAAAGCAATGATAGACTTTGGTAAACTGGACAGACTGTGGGCTTCATGACAAGGAATCCCATTTGTAAGGAATACTGCAGCGGTGAATGTAAGGACATCTAATTGTTCCTCTTCCAGTTCCTCCCCTTCCCTCTGTTTCTCTAACCCTTTGGGGTGTGTCTATGTACTAAAAAAGGCTCTTGTCTACACTGATGCTCCAGTCTCACAGACCTTCTTAGAGGGAGGATGTTACTCTCAAACTCCTGAGCACTGAAATTAGTGGAACTGTCAAAATTCATTCTAAGCTCTACAGTTGGTGGTACATTGTTAACATTAGGAAAAAAAAACAAGGGGTTGTCAGAATCTAACCTATTTTGAATATAAGTAGAAGATGAAAGTTGCACACTGTTGTAATATGTTTTAGGAACTGGGTAGGCTTTACCCTGAACATATTCATTCTTCTCTCTGTCAAGCTTCTTGTGCTTCAAGTTCTCTTTGACATGCTTTTCTACCATTTTAAATATATTATCATATTTCCACTAATTACTATCAAATAAGAGATATTAAGTAATATCCTGATTCAGTACCTTAAGTTCAAGCAATCTTTTAATTCTACTGCTGTTAAATTTAAGAAAAGTATGTCACAGAGAACTTGATCAGAAAGCAAAATAAGCCCGACAGAGAATAAAATGAATATGTTCAGGGTAAAGCTTATCCAGTTCCTAAAACATATCACAATGTACATCCTTCATCTTATACTTATGATCAAAATAGGTCAGATTCTGACAATAACTTGTTTTTTTTCCTAATATTAACAATGTATAACCAACTGTACAGCATAGAGTGAATTTCAACAGTTCCACTAATTTTGATACGGAGGAGTTTGAGAGCAATTTCCCCCACTAAGAAGGTCAGAGAGACTGAAGAAAGTACAGCTGTGTACACTTACCATAAAAGTAGATGTGCGAGTGTATTCACTGTTGCAGTCTTTACATTTGGGTTATCTGCTTGCAGGTAGCCCTCAGTCGGCCTGATTAACAAAGTCTTGGGTTCTGCGTTGGTTGCTGTCCCTTCTTCCATGACGTCAGGTCATCAGGGGTATAAAACATGCAGCCGATGCCATTACATCAGTTTTTCTTGCCCCAGATGTCAGGTGCCCCCCTAATGGGAAGCAATTAAATATAAAAGTACAAAGATACATCTCCAACAAAAAAGCAAATACACCAAAAAGGCTTTTAAGCATAGTAAAGGAAAGCAGAGGTATAGTCAAAAGAAGTTAGGGGGCTGGAGGTAGGGTAACCAGGACTGCAACAGTGAATACACTCGCACATCTACATTTATGGTAAGTGTACACAACTGTACTATGTTCTTCGTGTTTCACTGTTGCAGTCATTACATTTGGGTAGATTCCCAAAGCTATGGATGGGAGGAGGAATTTAGATAGCATTAGGGCCAGCTATAAGGCCCTGCAAGACTGCAGTGGCAAAGCCAGCTCTGGATTTAGAGAAAATTGGCAAATACGGCTGTAGAGGTAGATGCAGCCCTGGTGGAGTGAGGTCTGATCCCCTAGGGGATAGGTTTTCCACGGTGCTTATAGCAGAAATGAATGCAATGGCTTATCCATTTAGAAATGGTTTGCTTTGAAATAGCCTTCCCCTCTGCCCCTGCAGCAAATGCCACCAGCAGATGTTCAGATATACTTAGAGGTTTAGTCCTGCCCAAGTAGAATCTAAGTTGTCTGTGCACATCTAAGGAATGCAGAATTTGTTCCCCTTTATTCTGTGGATTGAGAAAGAAGGTTGGCAAATCAATGGACTGATTAAGAGCCACACTGGATACCACCTTCGGCATGAAGGATGGATTGGTTCTGAGGGACACCCTGACCGCATGAAAGATGATGAACGGCTCCACAGCCATAAGGGCCTGTAAATTCAGATACCCTTCTTGCAGAAGTGATTGCTAAAAGGAAAGCTGTTTTTCAAGTAAGAAATTTTAAGTCTGCAGTAGCAGCTGCCTCGAAAGGAGGTAGAGTGAGTTTCTCCAAGACAAAGTTAAGGTCCTAGGCTGGGGTTGGAGCTCTCCTGGGTGGTCTCAAATTTTGGCCCCTCTGAGGAACTGCTTGAGCAGTGGATGAGAGAAGAGGGGAGGTTCTGTTTTATAATGAGCTGAAATGACTGAGGCTTGGATTTTAATGGAGGAAAAAGACAGGCCCTTGTGAAGCATCTCAGTTAAGTATTGTAAAATCTGAGGTAAAATGGGCGCTGTTGTGCTCATCCCTTGAGATTGGTTCCAGGCACAGAATCATTTCCATTTTTCAGCATAAGATTTTCTAGTACTAGGCCTGCTTGCCTCTAAATGATTTCCATCACAGGTTTGCTGAGGGATGGTAAAGGAGAGATTAAGTAATTAGCCAGGCTGCAAGGTTCAGTGTTAGAAGCTGAGGGTGCAGAATCTGGTTCTCCTGTTGAGACAGCAGGGAAGGAGTCTGAGACAGGTGCCATGGAGATAATCGTGACACACTGCGCAGGAGGGGGTACCAGTGTTGGCGTGGCCAGTCTGGAGAAATCAAAATCATCCTTGGTTTGTCCTGTTTGATTTTTAGTAGTATTTTGGAGAGCAGAGGCAGAGGGGGGGAAGGCATAGGCTGATAGGTTTTTCCAGCTGAAGGACAGAGCGTCCACTTTCCAGGCTGGTTTGTGGGGAGTCCTTGTGCAAAATTTATCCAATTGATAGTTCTGGGGAGAGGCAAACAGGTCTATATCTGGGCTAACCCATTTGCTTGTCAACATGTTGAAAATCCTTGGGTCCAGTTTCCACTCGTGTGGGTCCATGAGGTTTCTGCTTAGTCCATCTGCCAGTGTATTTAATTTTCCTGGCAGGAACTGAGCTTGTAAGTGCACTTGGTAGCTCAAGGCTGTGTTCCACAATGCCATGGCTAGTCTGCAGAGGGGGTAAGAATGAGTACCCCTCTGCTTGTTTATGTACTACATAACAGTGGTGTGGTCTGTCTTTACCATTAGTTGTCCCGGAAGAATGTGGTCCTTGAAGGCTGTCAGAGCATTCTGTACAGCTAACATTTCTTTTTGATTGATATGCAGGTGCGTTTGACTTGGGTTCCATTTGCCCTGAATGCACTTCCCTGCAAGGTGAGCCTCCCCTGCATAGTCTGATGCGTCTGTTGTTAGGGACTGGGCGGCAGTGGGTGGTGTGAAAGGTAGTTCCTTGTTCTGGTGGCAGGCCTCTGCCCACCAAAGGAACTCTAGGCGTAGGCAAGGTATGATAGGAATCATTGTTTCCAGGTCTTGAGAATAATGACACCATAGGCTTTTAGATACCACTGTAGTTTCCTCATATGCAGTCTTGCATATGGAATTAGAAGAATGCAGGAGGCCATGAACCCCAAGGCTTGCAGTATTTGTCCTGCAGACAGCAAGGTTTTTGTGGCCACTTCTTTGAAGTAGGCTGTCAAATGAATCTGTTTCTCTGGCGTGAGGTAAGCCATCTGGGAAGTTGTATTCAAGCTTGCTCCCAGGAATATAATTTGTTGACAGAGTACCAGATGTGATTTCTTTTTGTTTATGGTGTACCCCAGCCAAGTTAGAACCCTTTGTACAAATGATTCAAAAGTATGTCCTGGCTTTCTGCCTGAATTAGACAATTGTCCAGGTATGGGTATATTTGAATATTTCTTTGCCTGCAAAATGCAATAACTGGAGCTAAGCACTTTGTGAATACCCTGGGTGCAGTAGATATGCCAAAGGGCAGGGCAGAGAACTGATAGTGTGTGTAGCCTGCTTTGAAGCGTAGGTATCTTCTGCAAGATTCCCTGACTGGGATGTGCAGGTATGCTTCTTTTAAATCTAGTGTTGCCAACCAGGCATCTTTGCCTAGCATAGGAAGTAATTGATGAAGAGTCAGCATCTTGAATTTTGGAAACACCAAAAAGGTGTTTAAAGTAGACAGGTCCAGGATAGAATGCCATGAATTGTCTTTTCTGGGTACCAGGAAAAGTTTAGAGTAGAAACCTAGTCCTTTTTCCTCTTCTGGTACCAGTTGAATAGCCCCCATGCTTGAGAGAAAAAGTACTGTTTTTAGGGCCACTGTCCACTGATTTGGGGGTAGGTCCAGCCACCCCCTTAGTGTTGGCAACGTGTGGAAGTGAAATCTGTATCCCTGGGACACTATATTTAAAACCCATTTGTCCTGGGTAATGAGTTCCCAGTTCTTTGCATGAAGAGAAATCTTTCCCCCCAAAGGGGCTGTCAGTTAAGTGTTTGGAAATTTTAAAAGGAAGTCATTGAGACAGTTTACCATAGGGAGGAGTCTTATTATTCTCAGATTTGGAAGTGGAGGCCCCCCACTGCTTAGTTGTGTGTGTCCCCGGGACTGAAAAGTACAGTTGTGTACACTTACCATAAATGTATATGTTCGAGTGTATTCACTGTTGCAGTCATTACATTTGGGTAATCTCCTGGCAGGTTGCCCTCAGTCGGCCTGAATTCCAAAGTCTTGGGTCCTGCTTCGGTTGCTGTCTCCTCTTCCATGACGTCAGGTCATCAGGGGTATAAAACAAGCAGCCGACGCCATTTTCTTTAGTTTTTCGTGCCCCAGATGTCAGGTGCTCCCAAAAAGGTAGCAAAAATATATATGTATAAAAACAATATATACATGCATCAATATAAACTTTACCTTCATCTACAAGCAAATGCACCACATAGGTTGTAGAAGATAGAGAAGGAAAGATAAACTCCAGAATGAAAGGGGGATGGCGGGCGGGTAACCTGGACTGCAGCAGTGAATACACTTGAACATCTACATTTATGGTAAGTGTACACAACTGTACTATGTTCTTCGTGTTTCACTGTTGCAGTCATTACATTTGGGTAGAATCCCAAAGCTATGGTTGGGAGCCTGGAGTTAAACAGCATTAGGTGCGGCTATAAGGCCCAGCAGAATTGCAGTGGCAAGGCCTGCCCTGGACTTAGAGTAGAGAAGCAAATGATAATGTTTGTAAAGTTGTGAAGAGAACTCCAAGTAGCAGCCACTAGAATGTCTTTGGTTGGTACTCTTCTGAGAAAGGCTGCCGAAGTAGCTGCAACTCTGGTGGAATGAGACCTAATGCTCTTGAGCACAGGTTTACCATGATGTAAGTAGCAGAAACTAATGCAGTGGCTTAGCCACTTTGATATAGTCTGCTTTGAAATAGCCTTTTCTTCTGATCCTGCAGCATATGTCACTAGTAATTGCTCAGTTTTTCTTAGAGCTTTAGTCCTGCTCAAGTAGAATCTTAGCTGTCTGTGTACGTCCAAGGAATACAGAATTCTCTCCCCCTTGTTCTGCGGATTTAGATAAAAGGTTGGCAGATGAATAGTTTGGTTAAGAGCCACACTGGAAACCACCTTAGGCATAAATGTTGGATTTGTCCTCAGAGACACCCTGTCTGGGTAAAATATGATAAAAGGCTCCACAGCCATGAGGGCCTGTAGTTCTGAGACTCTTCTTGCTGAAGTAATTGCTAGTAACAGAGCTGTTTTCCATGATAAGAACTTTATATCAGCAGTAGCAGCTGGTTCAAATGGAGGCAGGGTGAGCTTTTCCAACACATAATTAAGGTCCCATGCAAGTATTGGTGATCTTCTAAGAGGCCTTAAAATTTTGGCTCCTCTAAGATACTGCTTTAGTAAAGGATGAGAAAAGATTGGTGGCTCTGTATTATAATGAGCCAAAATGGCAGAGGCAAGGATTTTAATTGATGAGAAAGATAGGCCTTTGTCAAGCATCTCAGTCAAGTATTGTAATATCTGAGGAATATTTGGTTCTGCTGTATCAGTTCCTTGTGCTTAATTCCAAGCACAGAATCTCTTCCATTTATCAGCATAACATTTTCTAGTGCTAGGCCTTCTGGCTTCCAAAATGACATCCATCACAGCTTTACTGAGAGTTGTTGTTTGTATAACTACATGATCAGCCATGCTGCCAGGTTCAGTGTCTGGAGTTGATTGTGCAGGATCTGATTGTTTTGCTGGGACAGTAGTTGAGGTCTTTGAGGTAAGGTCCAAGCTGGGTATTGAGACAAGTTCCTTAGGACTGGGTACCAGTATTGGCGGGGTTCAGTCCGGGGCAATTAGTATCATCTTTGGTTTCACTTGTCTGACTTTTAGGAGGACCTTGGGAAGAAGAGGCAGAGGAGGAAAGGTATAAATTGGTAGGTTTTTCCAAATGAAGGATAGGGCGTCCACTTTCCACGGTTGTCTGTGATAAGTCCTTGTGCAGAATCTTTTCAATTGATAATTTTGAGGAGAGGCAAATAGATCTATGTCTGGGCTTCCCACTTCTTTGTTATCATGCTGAAGACTTGTGGATCTAGTTTCCACTCGTGAGGATCCATAAGGTTTCTGCTTAATTTGTCTGCCAGACTATTTTGTTTTCCTGGCAGGAATTGAGCTTGAAGATGTAATTGGTAAGTCAAAGCTGTGTCACACAGTGCCATGGCTAATCTGCAAAGGCGGTATGAGTGCGTACCCCCTTGCTTGTTTATATACCACATGACTGTGGTGTTGTCCGTCTTTATCAGTAGTTGCCCTAGATGAAGTAAGTCCTTGAAGGCTGTCAGGGCATTTTGAACAGCTCGCATCTCTTTCTGGTTGATATGTAGATGCATTTGCTTTGGGGTCGATATGCCATGAATGCATCTTCCCATGTGGGCCCCCCAGGCATAATCTGATGCGTCTGTTGTTAAGGTTTGGCTGGCAGGGGGTAGAGTGAAGGCCCATCCCATGTTTTTGTGACATGCCTTTGCCCACCACAGAAACTTCTCTTGTAGGCAGGGAATGAGAGGAATCATTGCTTCCAGACTGTAACAATGTTGACTCCATAAACTTTTTAGGTACCACTAAAGTTTCCTCATATGCAGTTTTGCATATGGAATCAGTAGGATGCAGGATGCCATGAAGCACAAAGCCTGCAGAATTTGTCTTGATGATAACTGGGTTTTTGTTGCCATCAGTTTGAAGTAGTCAGTTGCCTTTGCTTGTCTGGCGTGAGGTAAGCCATCTGGGCAGTTGTATTCAAGCTTGCACCCAGGAATGTTATCTTTTGAGAGGATACCAGCTGGGATTTCTTTTCATTTATTGTGCACCCTAGGCATGTTAGAAAGCCTTTTCACAAATGCCAGGTGTTGAAGTAGAATGTCCTTGTTCTCTGCTTGAATGAGACAGTCGTCCAAGTAAGGATATATTTGTATACTTCGTCTGCAAAATGCAATTACTGATGCCAGGCACTTTGTAAAGACCCTGGGCGCAGTAGATAAGCCAAAGGGCAATGCAGAGAATTGGTAATGCATTAAGCCAGCCTTGAATCTGAGGTATCTTCTGCACGATTGCCTTATTGGCACATGCAGGTATGCTTATTTTAGGTCTCATGTCACCAGCCAAGCATTCTTGCCCAGCATGGGTAGAAGCTGCTGCAAAGTCAGCATTTTGAATTTTGGAATGTGGAGTATGTGTTCAAAATCGATAAACCCAGTATTGGCCGCCAGGCCTTGTCCTTTCTGGGTACCAAGAATAGTCTTGAGTAAAAACCTTGTCCTTTTTCCTGTTCTGGTACTGGCTGAATGCCCCCCATATCCATGAGGGACGTAACCTGTTTCTGTGCCTCTGCCCATTGATTTTTGGCAGATCTGGCCAACCATTTGCCATTGGCAGAGTATGGAAATGGGACTTTTCCTGGGTTATTAACTGCCAATTTTGAGCAAAAAGTGCTAGTTTTCCCCCTAAGGGTGCTGCCAAAAAATAAGTGCTTGGTGAAGGCAGAGGGAAGTCATTGGGACTGTTTTCCGTAGGTTTGTGCTTCATCTCCTCCAGATTTGAAGGTAGAGGCGCCCCATTGCTTTGACCTGTATGAATCTTTTGCCTGGTATCTGGAACCCTTACGGCGTCTGGCTTGCCCCTTTGAGCTCTGTCTGATGCTGGAAAGGACCAGTTTTTTGTAGGCCAGTGTCTACTGAATCTTGGTGGCTGCACTTGTAAGAAGTCTTTTACATTTTGCATAGACTTAGCTTTGTCTTCCATTTTCTTTAAAACCTCTTCTGATTTAATACAAAACAGAGTATCATGCTGTAAAGGTGCATCTAGTAATTTAGCTTTAACATGATCAGGCAAATTTTGTTCCTTTAGCCAGGCATGCCTCCTAATCACAGATCCAGTAACTGCGGCCCTGCAGGAGGCCTCTAAGGAATCAAAACCACATTGCAAAGTATGCTTTCCAACCTGTTCAGCTGCATGCAATAATTCCTGCAATTCTTTATTTTCTGCACATTCAGAAATAAACATCAATTTCTGTTTCAGCAATCCCATAACATGTTGTTGATACTTGAACATATGAAACTGGCAGTTTAAGGCCTTAATTGCCAAGGTTGCAGATGTATAAACCCTTTTTCCTCATCTATCCGGTGCCCTTGAATCTCTGTCAGAGGGGGTAGGATTTTCTGCTGTTGAGGCCTTAACTCCCTTTGGACCCTGTAAAATAGTTTCAGGATCAGCAGCAGGGTTTCTCAATAAAAAATTGTGTAAGTCAGGGACCCTGTAATATCTGTCAGGCTTGCTGGGAGTCAGGGGTCAAGCTTGACTCCGAAAACACATCATCCACAATGTCTAAAACAGGGGGTATGGCTAAAGGCCTGTGCTGAGGGAAAAGAAGGAAATCCCCGACTCACTTTTTTGATTCTGAGAAATCTTGACTCTCCCAGTGAAAATGCTCCCTCAAAGTATGCAAGGTTTCTCCAAATGAATAATCCTCAGGAGGTGATGCAGATGGTATAGACTTCCTCTGCATCAGAATCCTCATAGGGAGGTATAGACAATTCCTGATCAGAACAGGAATCAGAAGAAATAGAAACCTGATCTGAAGATTCATAATCAGTGTCTTGCCTAGGCCTCATCTGGAGGGGGATGGGAACACCTGATCAAGGTAATAAGGTCTTCAGCCATTCTGACCATCTGTTTTTTTAGGTATAAAGGCCTGCGCACATGGCTCATGCATCGTTTTTTTAGTTTTAGAAGTGGCTTTTGTCTTTGGTTTTGCAGCTGTCGTCGGTTTGATATAAAAATGTTGAGGCCTGAATAAACCCTCAGAAGCCGGTGCCTGCTCAGCGGCTCCGGTCCCATCCGAGGGAGATACATCCGTGGGTCCAATACTTTGAGTATCTCTTGCAGCATGCTGGACTCCACATGGGTGTCGGTAGGGGCGTGCGACTCGAAAGTAGCGGGTATCAGGGGCTGCGAAAGCGCCTCACTGAGTACCGGCGACTGGCTTCGGAGAAGCTTCATCGTCGGTTTTGGACCTCGACTGTCTCTCTCTGTCTTTTTCTTTGCGTTTTTTATGTACTCCAGTAGTCGGATTGCTATCCGACAACATTTCTGGGTAGTTAAATCTGTTTACAAAATACTATGAGACAAAAATATACCGACGCTTAATAGTGCGTTGGTTAAATCTAGCACAAATCCGACAGCCAGGCACGTTGTGATCAGGGCCTAGGCAAGGAATACAGTATAAATGGAAATCTTATGAGGTATTTGCTTCCCACAAGTAATAAAATTATTAACTTTTTCTGACATCGGTATGGAGCAAGAAAAAAGTTTCCCCAACGGGGTACTTGGCTTTAGTGAAGACTTTGGTTCTGAAACTCAAACTCGAATATTTCAGGAGTCGGCCGACCGGCACTTGCGAAATGCTTCTGCTTCGGGCACCCCGCGGCAAGAAAGACTGAAGAAAATGGCACTGGCTGCTTGTTTTATACCCCTGACGACCTGACGTCATGGAAGAGGAGACCGCAACCGACACAGCACCCAAGACTTTGGAATTCAGGCCAACTGAGGGAAACCTGCCAGCAGATTACCCAAATGTAATGACTGCAACAGTGAAACACGAAGAACATCCTGGGGTTTTTGCTGTGTCTGGGTTTGGCTTGAAAAGACCTGGAAGGGGCTCGAAAGGACCAGTTCTTAGAAGGCCAGTACCTACTAAATTTAGGAGGCTGAACTTGTAAAAAATCTTTAACAGTTTGCATAGATTTAGCTTTAACTTCCATCTTTTTAAGAACTTCCTCAGCCTTGTTGCCAAACGGGCAGTCCTGATTTAAAGGAGCATCCAACAATTTAGCTTTTAACATGATCGGGCAAAGATTGCTCCTTAAGCCAAGCATGACTTCTGAGCACAGACCCAGTAAGAGCAGCCCTGCAAGAGGTCTCTAATGAATCAAGATCACATTGCAAAGAATGTTTTCCAACTTGTTCAGCAGAATGCATTAAATCCTGTAATTCGTTATTTTCCACACAGTCAGTAATCAACATCATTTTCTGTTTAAGCAGTCCAATAACATGTTGCTGATACTTTAACGTATGAAACTGACAGTTTAAAGCCCTAATGGCCAAGGTTGCACAAGTGTAAACCTTCTTACCCCATCTATCCAGCGCCCTGGAGTCTCTATCAGAAGGGGTAGGATTTTTAGCAGTAGAAGCCTTAAAGCTCTTGGGCCCCTGTGAAATAGTCTCTGGATCTGCAATAGGATTTTTAAAAAGGAACTTGTGGGACTCAGGGGCCCGGTAGTATTGGTCAGGTTTTCTGGGAGCAGGAGGCAGAGAATCAGGGGCCAAACTAGATTCTGAAAAAGCATCAACAATGTCTAGTACAGAAGGAATAGCTAAAGGCCTATGCTGAGGTAGGAGAAAGAAATCTCTAAGCCTCTTTTTTGAATCAGAAAAATCCTGGCTTTCCTAGTGGAAATGCTCCTTTAAAGTATGTAAGGTTTCCCCAAATGAAAAATCCTCAGGAGGGGAAGCAGAGGGAATGGAGTCCTCTGCATCAGAATCTTCATAAGTAGATAAGGGCAAATCCAGATCATCAGAAGAATCAGAAAAGAATCCTGGTCAGAAGATTCATAATCAACTTCAGTCCTAGGCCTCTTAGAAGGGGGGGGGGGGGTTGGCTACCCCTGATAAGAGTTATTAGATCTTCAGCCATTCTTATCATTTGTTTTTTAGGCATAGAGGCCTGAGCATGTGGCCTGGGTGTCGGTTATTTAGGCATGGATCGAGATTTAGGCCTAAGTAAAGAAGGAGGCATCGGTTTAATATGCAAGCCCATAGGCCTGAAAAAGTACAGTTTTGTACCTACCATAAATGTAGATGTCTGAACTGGATAGCATCTGCAGTCATAACAACTGGGTTGTCCTGTCGTCAGGCAGCCCTTCGGTCGGCCGGATTCCAAAGTCTGGGTCCGGCTTCGGCTGATGTCGCACTTCACCCGACGTCATCTCTGCTGGTCTTCGGGTATAAAGGCATCAGCCGACGCCATTTTCCTCAGTGTTTCTTGCCCCAGATGCCAGTTGCCCTCTTGTTAGGCTAAATTTTGGATAAATGCAAATGTTTCCAAAAAGATAGAAGGCAAACACAAAAAATAAGCATGTATGTACATATATACAAACAAATACACCATAAGAGACTCCCCCTCCCCAGCTAGCTATTAGGAGGATAAATACCCTAGGAGTACCACAGAGGGGAAGGAGGGAGGGTAATCCTGACTGCAGATGCTATCCAGTTCGGACATCTACATTTATGGTAGGTACAAAACTGTACTATGTCCTTCATGGATGCATCTGCAGTCATAACAACTGGGTAGAATACCATAGCCAACTAGGGGAGGAGGATGATAAAATTATGGTGTGGTTAGGATCCCTTGCAATACAGCAGTGGCAAACCCTGCTCGGGATCTAGAATATAGAGGTAAATTATAATGCTTGGCAAATGTATGCACGGAGGTTCAGTTAGCCGCCTCAATAATGTCCTTGGTTGCCACTCCTCGTAAGAAAGCTGTGGTAGTGGCTGTAGCCCTTGTAGAATGAGGCCTTATGTTCTGTGGAATTGGTTTTCCATGGAAGGAGTAACAAAATCTTATGCAATTTCCTATCCATTTGGAGATTGTCTGTTTGGAAATTGCTTTTCCTTCCCTCCCTGTTGCATAGGCTACCAAAAGCTGGTCAGTTTTTCTGTTACTTTTGGTTCTGTCCAGGTAGTAGCGTAGCTGTCTATGTACGTCCAAGGTATGCAGCATTCTTTCCCCTCTGTTTTGTGGATTGGGAAAGAAGGTAGGTAGGTAGATTGCCTGGTTTAAAGACACTCTGGATACCACCTTAGGCATAAATGTAGGATTAGTTCTCATGGACACCCTATCTTTATGGAAGATTAGGAAGGGTTGTACTGCCATTAAGGCCTGTAGTTCCGAAACCCTCCTTGCTGAGGTAATTGCCAGTAGGAAAGCAGTTTTCCATGATAGGTGCTGTAGATCTGCTGTAGCTGCTGGTTCGAACGGAGGGAGTGTCAACTTTTCTAGCACAAAGTTCAAGTCCCATGCTGGTAATGGTGGTTTCCTTGGAGGTTTTACATTCTTGATCCCTCTGAGGAACTGCCTGAGTAGAGGATGTGAAAAGACAGGTGGATCAAAGCTGTATTCTGCTGAAATAGCTGATGCATGTATCTTGATGGAGGAATAGGACAGGCCTGTATGTAAAAGCTCTGCCAAATACTCCAGAATGTTTGCAATATCTATATTTGACACATCTTTTCCTCTTTCAGTACTCCAAATGACAAACCTTTTCCATTTTCCTGCATAGTTCCTTCTTGTTGAAGGTCTGCGGGCTTCAAGGATAATGTCTTTAACCCTTTGGGAAAGATCTGGCTTAGTTGCTGCTATGTGATGTTCCAGGCAGTCAGCTGCAAAGTTTTTAGGTTTGGATGCATGATGCTGTAGTTGTTCTGAGTTAACATCAAAGGCATCAGGGGTATTGACCACATTTTCTCCCGAGACATGCTCCTCAGCAGTGGGTACCAGTGTTGTCTTGGCCAGTTCGAGCTATCAGGATTATCCTTGGACGTTCCTCTTTGATTTTCAGTAATACCTTGTGTATCAAGGGAAGAGGTGGAAATGCATATGCTGTCAGACCTGTCCAGCTGAAGGAAAGAGAATCCACCTTCCATGCAAGTGGGTGGAATGTCCTTGTGCAGAATTTTTGAGCTGGTGATTGAGAGGGGAAGCGAATAGATCTATTTGTGGCATTCCCATTTCTTTGTGATGGTCTTGAAGATGTCTGGGTGTAGCATCCATTCGTGAGCATCCGAGGTGGTTCTGCTTAACATGTCTGCTAGGGTGTTCTCTTTTCCGGTACAAATATTGCCTGTAACTGGATGTTGTAGCTGAGAGCCAGATTCCAAAGGTCCAAAGTCATTCTGCATAGGGGTATGAATGAGTGCCTCCCTGTTTGTTGATGTACCACATGACTGTGGTGTTGTCTGTCCTTATCATCAAATGGCCTTCTTTGAGGAATGGTCTGAATTTTTGGATTGCCAGTTTTACTGCCAGCATTTCTTTTTGGTTTATGTGCAAGTGCAGCTGGTCCTGAGTCCACAATCCTTGTACGCATTTGTCCAGCATGTGCCCCCATCCTAGGTCTGAGGCGTCCGTTGTGATGGTTTGGCTTGTTCAAACTTGTGGAAGGGTAGGCCTGGGTTTGACTGGCATGCTTGGGCCCACCAGAGGAATTCCTGTTTTAGGCATGGGATTAATGGTATTTCTGCTTCTAGGCTGTGCCTGTGTTGAGACCATAAATTCTTTAGGTACCACTGTAGTTTTCTCATATGCAGTCTGGCATGTGGTACCAAGATTATGCATGATGCCATGAAGCCCAAGGCCTGCAAAACTTTTCTTGCTGTTAGTTTGTTCTGTCTTGTTAATGCCAAGAAGTAAAGAGGGAGTTCTTTTGTTTTCTGTAGTTAGGAATGCCATTTGTTTTACTGTGTCCAATTCAGCGCCAAGAATGTTCTTGTCTGGGATGGTATCAGCCTTGACTTTTGTAAGTTGACTGTGTATCCCAGGGCTTGTAGCAAGTAAATGACCCTTTGTAAATCTGTTGTCAGCTTGCTTTTGTTGTCCGCTTGTAGCAGGCAGTCGTCCAGGTATGGATAAATTTGGATTCCTGTAGTCTGCAGTGAGCGATTACTGATGCCAGGCATTTTGTGAATACTCTGGGCAGTAGATAAGCCAAAGGGCAATGCTGAGAATTGATAATGCTCTGATCCTGCAAGAAATCTGAGGTATCTTCTGCAATTGGGTCGAATGGGGACGTGCAGGTATGCCTCCTTGAGATCTAGAGTTACCAGCCAACACTCCTTGCCCAGCATGGGAAGAAGTTGCTGTAGGGTCAGCATTTTGAATTTTGGGACAATGATATATGTGTTTAAGATGGACAGGTCGAGAATAGGTCTCCAACTTTTCTCTTTTCTTGGTACTAGGAAGAGTCTGGAGTAGAATCCTTTGCCCTGTTCTGTTATTGGTACTCTTTCCACAGCTCTCATCTTGGATAATTTCGTTATCTGCTGTAGAGCTTCTATCTTTTGATTTGGAGGCAGGATTGGCATTCCTCTTTTTACTGGCAAGGTGTGGAAGTGGAACCGGTAGCCTTGGTCTATGGTTTGCAAAATCCACTTGTCTTTTGTGATATAGTGCCAATTTTTCGAAAATAAGGCTAACTTTCCGCCTAATGGTGCTGCTATTTGCTCCCTGGCAGGCGGAGTTAGAGTCAAGTCACTGTGATTGTCCTGTTGCAGTGGCAGTGGTTGTGTCTGTGCTTCTGTTATTACCTTGCCACTGTCGTCCTCTGTAGGCACCTCCTCTGGATTGATTTCTGCCTCTGGATCATCTGTTTCTGCCCCTTTGGGATCTTGTGCAGTCAGGAAAGGACCAATTTTTGGCAGGCCAGTTCCTGCTAAACCTTGGGGGCTGAACCTGTAAGAAATCTTTAACTGTCTGTACAGATTTTGCCTTTTCTTCCATTTTCTTCATTACCTGCTGGGCAGGTGTACCAAATAAACTGGCCTTATCCATGGGAGCATCTAATAGCTTTGCTTTAACATGATCCGGTAAGACCTGTTCTTTCAGCCATGCATGTCTTCTTATCACTGTGCCAGTCATGGCTGATCTAAATGAAGCCTCCAGTGCATCATAGCCACATTTTAAGGAATGGTTACTAACCTGTTGTATGTTATTTACCATTTCTAATACATATTTCTTGTCTAAAGATTCATCAGAGGATACTTTCTTAGTTAACTGATCAAGCATAAACTCTTGGTATTGGATCATGTGAAATTGACAGTTTAAAGCTCTAGCTGAGAGAGTAGCAGAGGTGTAAACTTTTTCCCCATCTGTCTAAGGACCTGGATTCCCTTTCTGAAGGAATAGGGTTTTTGCTGTGGTCGAGGCTACTGCCTTAGGCCCCTGGGAAATAGTTTCGGGTCTGCCAGTGGGGCCTTGTATAGGTGGTGATGAGTGTCAGGTACCCTGTAATATCTATCAGGTTTGGCAGGGGCAGGAGGTAAAGAATCAGGAGCAGTGCAGACATCATTAAATGCGTCATCCACAACAGGTAAAACAGGAGGTATAGCTAAGGGCCTATGTTGTGGTAAGTGTAGGAAGGTCCTAAGCCTTTTCTTGAGTCTGAGAAATCTTGTCCCTGCCATTGGAATTGTTCTCTCATGGCATGCAAGGTTTCCCCAAAGGAAAATTCCTCTGGTGGAGAGGCAGCTGGAATGGATTCTTCAGCATCGGAGTCTTCATATGTAGAAAAAGGGTCCTCTGGCTGTTCTGAAATGTCGGAGTCATCCGCAGAAGCCTCAGAGGACACTGGCTCGGGGGCTCTGTCCTAGGTCTCTTTTCAGTGAGAGGCCCTGTCTGGGTGAGATTGGGATCCCCTAATTAAGGATATTAAATCTTCTGCCAGAGTAAGCATTTGTGAACTAGAAGTGGGCCTGTGTGAGGGAGGTTTAACAGGCACTGCCTTAGCAGATTTGGCTGCTTTGGCCCTGGCAAAGGCCTTGATAGACATGGCTGCAGGGGGTCTAGCAGCACCACGTGCTGGGGTAGAGACATCCAAAGGGATGGTGTCTGATAAATCAGTAGAAACCACGGTTGTAGGCAAAATTTCTGAGGCCGATTCAGGTAAGGTAGCAGGAGCCTCAGTAGTAGCCATGGATTCGGCTGGAGATTGACCAGTTTTCTCGGTTTCGGCCGAAACCGAGATACTCGCGGCTTGCTTCACCGTGGTTTCGGCCGAAACCGCGGACAGCGAGTGTCGGTCTTTTTCCTTGCGTTTTTTAATAATTTGGGTAGTCGGAGGATCCGACGGCATAATATACGCAAAGTCTGAGCCAAAAAACTGTTCAGCAAACTCCGACCGACGCCTTAGCGTTCGTCGGTTGAAGGAAGCGCAGGCCGAACAGGCTGCTACGTCGTGGTCTGGGCCTAAGCAAGGCAAACAGTAAGAGTGGAAATCTTTATGAGGTATTTGTTTCCCACAAGTTAAACAGTTATTGACTTTTTCTGACATCAGCTGAGGCAAGAAAGAGTCCCCAACGGGGTACTTAGCTTTTTAGAAGTCTTCGAAGTAGTATTCGGTAGTAGTAATCTCTGGATCTGACCGACCGGCACTTGCGAACAGCTTCTGCTTCGGGCACCACGCGGCAAGAAAGACGGGGAAAATGGCGTTGGCTGATGCCTTTATACCCGAAGACCAGCAGAGATGACGTCGGGTGAAGTGCGACATCAGCCGAAGCCGGACCCAGACTTTGGAATCCGGCCGACCGAAGGGCTGCCTGACGACAGGACAACCCAGTTGTTATGACTGCAGATGCATCCATGAAGGACATCACCCTCAGAAGCCTGTGCTTGCACAGCGGCTCCGGACACATCCAAGGTAGAGACAGCCTCAGGTTCCATAGTTGAAGCATCTCGCGGCATACCGGACTCCGAATGTGTCTCAGTAGAGGCCTGCGAATCAGAAGTAGCAGGTATCAGGAGCTGCGAAAGCGCCTCACTGAGTACCGGTGAACTGGCGAATGGCTTAGGAGAAGCATCGGCAGTTTTGGACCTCGGTGGCCTGTCTCTGTCTTTATCGTTGCGTTTTTTTCGGAATCCCGGTAGTCGGAGGCTAACCGACGACATTTCTGGATAATTAAACCGAGAACCGAAATATTTAGAGGCGAAAATATACAGACGACGGATAGCGCTCTGATTAAATAAAGCACAAAACTGACAGCAAGGTACGTCGTGGTCAGGGCCTAGGCAAGGAATACAGTATGAATGAAAATCTTTATGAGGTATTTGCTTTCCACAAGTAATGCAATTATTAAATTTTACTGACATCGGTAAGTAGCAAGAAAAAGTTTCCCCAATGGGGTACTTAGCTTTAGTTGAAGACTTCGGTTCTGAAACTCAACGAAAATTTCAGGAGTCGGCCAACCGGCACTTGCGAACTGCTTCTGATTCGGGCACCGCAAAGCAAGAAAGACTGATGTAATGGCGTCGGCCGCATGTTTTATACCCCTGACAACCTGACGTCATGGAAGAAGGGACAGCAACCAATGCAGAACCCGAGACTTTGTTTATCAGGCCGACTGAGGACTACCTGCAAGCAGATAACCCAAATTTAATGACTGCAACAGTGAAACACAAAGAACATCTAACGTAGACATGAACCTTTTTTAGTACATACATACACCCTGAGGGGTCAGAGAAACAGAGGGAGGGGAGGAATTGGAAGAGGAACATTTAGCTGAATCAAAGCACATCAAAGAGATAACACTGACTATTTGGTAGTCACTGAGGAAGGTATAATCAATTATTATCAAGGTTTTAATATTTATAATTAAACCTGACAAGATGTTTTTCACACTTTTTAAAAAAGGTTTTAAATTTGTGCCTTAACAGTTGTATTTTTGCTTTGTTGTATTGTTGGAATTAATAGACACTGTGTATTTCAAATATTACCAAGACTGGAGTCTATTTATTTCTTGGATTACTACTACTGCTATTTTGTTGCTGCTACTTTACTGATGGTATTTTACTGCTGCTACTTTTTATCATGAACCCAAAGACTCCTGGCGCCATTTTGTGAGCCTGACGTTTTGGATTTCATAGTTTCTGGTTTGGCTGCATGGACACATGCTGTGTATTAAACTCTACACATTACCTTACCAAAACCCCTTCCCTAACTGTACCATTACACAAGATATTCATTCACAAATTTTAAATACATCATCACAGCAGTAAACCTTAAATCTATTACCCTACTTAGTTCTTTCTCCAACTCTAACATACACATAGACTCAACAGTAAACACACTTTAGCGCTTTCATCTCAAAATGAAGAGATTTCATCAGAATACATACACAAATGAGTTAAAACATTATAAATACTATAGGCAATTAGTGATATACCAATCACATTACTAATGCTCCAATTAAAACATGGCAGTGCTAATTTTAAAGCAACCTCACTTATAAAAGACTCCAAAAACAATAACGAATTTATTTGTGAAGCATTCAGAAGGTATATCGCTTATTATGATCTAAAACTGATCCATATACACAAATAACTCAATATATCAAATGTTATATAATTATATGTCATTTGCTCTTTCATATAAAACAAGTGCAATAGAAATTGAGTCATTGAGACCTGGGGGAACATGGCAGCTAATTTAAAATGCCATTCAGTTTTTTTCTTTCTTAATCTATTCTTCCAATTACCCCCTCTAGGATCTAACCTAACAATATCCAATATACCAAATGCAAACTTGTCAAAATTATAGCAAACCTGTGAACGTTTTTACAATGCATGGTTAAGATTTTTATTCTTTATATCATTAAGATGTTCGTAAATTCCATTTTTCAAAGGGTGTTCCATTTTGCCTACATAATAATGTAAACGTGTTACTCATAAAGCTAAATATACCACCCTATTTCTCAAACAGTTGCCTTTCTGAAATATAACTTGACTGTGTAATTTACTTTTCAAAATAACCTCTCTTACTTTATTAAAGTATGGACACTGCTTCCATGCACCACTATTTGTGTAAAGACCCCTGATAAGGGTGGGGGTATTGTTTTATATAAATCTATATATTATTCTAATATAATGCAGGAATTATTGTTTGATGTCTCCACATATGTTGGAGTATCTAAAAATGAGTTAATATAGTATATGCTCGTTTAGAATCATATTTAGAGGAGTATTTGATAGAACAGAGAATAGATGTCGGACTTTATAATTTTTTGTATAAAAAAGATCCTATTATTCATATTTTCTTTGGAATATCTACAATTAGGTAATTTTTAAATAAAATAGACACTCCTCTGCCCTTTCTTGTTTTCCTGTCTTTACACAGAATACTGTATCCCAGAGCAACTATTTCATTGTTGTTAATGTTGGTTTTAAGCAAAGTTTCGATTAATATATCTGGGCAGTAAAAAGAGAGTAGGGCATGCAGGTCATTAAGTTTATTAGCAATACTTCTCACATACATGTTAAGGAGGACTAAGGAGGATATGTTTTTCTACAGAGTTCCGAGGTTGACAGTGTTAAGAGTTATTTGCTATGGTGGGTGTTGGAGTGGGACAAGGAGTGGGGTGTATGTCTCAGGATCGGTTTAACTGATCAAGTATGTGTAAGTAGTGTTTGACAAGCTTGGCTAGTAGTTCTTCTAGCTTTTGAGAGATATGGGAAATGTTTTGAGAAGATGGAATTTGTATAGGTGGAAGTCTGAGTGTGTGGTAGAGAAAAGGGATGGAGCTATAGTACAGTTGAATGGTTTGTTTTAATGTGTAGGTGGTGAGGTCTGCCAGGGAAAGGGAATATTGTATTGTAGTATAGTGTGATATAAGGTGAGGAAGTATAAGAGTAGTAGCATAGAACTAGTGATGGTTTGGAGGAGTGCTATGTTTAAATGAGTCTTTTTAAGGTGAAGCATTTTATTTGGGTAGTTTGAACTTATTGTGTGGCGTGAGATAGACATGTTGGGTAGGTAGTGGCTAAAATGTATGTGTAGAGGTAGGTGTGTGTGTAAGGTGGTAGAAAGGATGCGCAGAGGTCTGTGTGTGTGTGTGAGTAAGGAAATATAGTTTGCTGGAGGGGGTGGAGGTATTTTGCTTTAGGTACTGATGTACAGTAGGGGTGATTTTGGTATATTCAGCTGATTAACTTAATTAGCAGAAGCAAGGATTATGATTGGTTGCTATGTGGGTGGGGTCTAAAGATATAAATGTAACTGAAGAGGGTGTGTGTGGGAATGGGGGTAGGGTAAGGGAGCAGAGAGAGCCCGGAAAGTGAAAAGAATGGGCAGGCCCTAGCCCCTAGAGCAGCGAGCCCGGAAGGTGAACAGAATAGGCAGGCCCTAGCCCCTAGAGTAAAGTTCTTAAAGTTGTAATAGATATAGTAATGGAAGGAAAGGTAAAGGAGAGCAGATGGAATGGATATTTGTTGTATTATGTTACATTTAAAACTTTTCATCTAATCATAGAACAAATAAATGTAATCTAAAATAAGTTTAAAATTAAACACATTTAGTCAAATTGCATTGTATCTAAAACTTAATACACAGCAAATACTCTTCCAATACTTGCCCCCTTCATACACCTTCATGTAGGTGACTTTGCCCCCCACCCCTTACTGAAATATACTAACTCCACTGTCAGACAACTGCAATATACAATGAATCACTCCTGAAGCACAAACTTATGGGTGAGCACTAGCTAAGTAACACATTATACTCTACAGCAATATTTAACTCCTACCACCCATGCACCCTAAACCACACAGTCAATAAATCTGTACATCCTAGCAGACTTTTCCATCAAATGTGATTAGACTAAATATGTTTTAAAAAAAAACTTTTAGATATTTTCAATTTAGACCAAACGAGTCTCAGATGAAACGTCCTGCATCTACATACACACACATTTTATACATGTATGTATATTATATAAACAACCACCACCTCAGAACACAACACCTGCAACACATAGACCTCACAGTCAGAGTGTCAAACAGTCACAGCCCTTAAGGCCAAACACAATGCCAGACACACTAGTCATTGGTGACTCCATAGTCAGACACACTGACGGCCCGCTCACCAGACTGAGTAAGGAGAAGGTCACAGTAAGCTGCCTGTCGGGCGCTAGAATCCGCCACATAACGCAAGCACTCAGGTCTCTCAACAGCAGGTACAAATATGACTCAGTCATTGTCCACGCTGGTGTAAACGACCTGAGACGCACCTCCTTGGACTACATGAAAAGAGACATTGAGGAGCTCTCTGATTATGTAGCCCAGGCAGGTATGACCCTGACCTT